>NC_086100.1:91872312-92243740 GCF_963921235.1 Mobula hypostoma | reverse complement strand
GAGATTTGCAAGGATGATGCTAGAATTTGAGAGAGTGAGTTAGGGAGAGAGGTTAAGTGGGTTATGACTTTAATCATCGGAGCATAAGAAAATTAGGAGTATTATTAAAGAGATGTATAGAATCATGAGGGGGTGTAGATGCATTGAGCGCACACTTTTCTCCCCCAGAGTTGGGAACCAAGAACTGAAAGTTGAGTATGAGAGTGGAGAGATTTAATGGGAACCTGAGGGGTAACATTTTCACGTAGAGGGTGGTTTGTATATGGATTGAGCTGTCAGAGGAAGTATATGAGACAGAAACAGCATTTAAAAGAGACTTGGACAGGTACATTTATAGGAAAAGTTGAGAGACTGATATGGGCCAAGCATGGGCAAATAGGACAAGCTTGGATAGGAACTTTGGCTGGCAGGGGCCAGTTAGGCCAAAAGCCCATTTTGGTGCTGTATATCTCCTTATGATGAAAATGTCAAACAAGTAATTCTATAACCTTACATTTCTGGGAATACATTTCTATGCTGCCTTTCCTTATAAATTAATTTGTTCTTTTCTAGATTTAGTTCTGGTAAAATTTGTCTTTTTCAGATTCAGTCCTTCCAAGGTCAGTATATTCTTGTGTAATGCTCAGCTACACGTTTGTATATTGGCTTGTATTTATCTCGGGGAAACCCCGTCCGCCGTCCACCTTGTCTCCCGGTTATGTCGGTTGCTGTACATGCCACCTGATTCAGCTTCAAACACCAATCATCGGCCAGCACACAATGTACGTTTTACCAATTACACTTCATAGATATTACGAATTCTATGAGATTAATAGAAGTTCAATACAAAAAAGGAATAGAAAAGGCGCCAGACCTATCAAAGTTCAATTTCTTCGTGCACACGTTGGAGCTCAGGGACCTCTTCGGGACCACTCGGACCCCTTTGACTCGCAGCTCGGGACCACCCGGAATGATCAACCTGAGCTTTCCCTCTTGCCCGGCATCCTCGCGGTCTCTCCTCCGACTCCCCGCCCGGAGTGATCAACCTGAGCTTTCCCGCACGCCCGGCATCCTCGCGGTCTCTCCTCTGACTCCCCGCCCGGAGTGATCAACCTGAGCTTTCCCGCACGCCCGGCATCCTCGCGGTCTCCCTCCGACTCCCCGCCCGGAGTGATCAACCTGAGCTTTCCCGCACGCCCGGCATCCTCGCGGTCTCTCCTCCGACTCCCCGCCCGGAGTGATCAACCTGAGCTTTCCCGCACGCCCGGCTTCCTCGCGGTCTCTCCTCCGACTCCCCGCCCGGAGTGATCAACCTGAGCTTTCCTGCACGCCCGGCATCCTCGCGGTCTCTCCTCCGACTCCCCGCCCGGAGTGATCAACCTGAGCTTTCCCGCACGCCCGGCATCCTCGCGGTCTCTCCTCCGATTCCCCGCCCGGAGTGATCAACCTGAGCTTTCCCGCACGCCCGGCATCCTCGCGGTCTCTCCTCTGACTCCCCGCCCGGAGTGATCAACCTGAGCTTTCCCGCACGCCCGGCATCCTCGCGGTCTCCCTCCGACTCCCCGCCCGGAGTGATCAACCTGAGCTTTCCCGCACGCCCGGCATCCTCGCGGTCTCTCCTCCGACTCCCCGCCCGGAGTGATCAACCTGAGCTTTCCCGCACGCCCGGCTTCCTCGCGGTCTCTCCTCCGACTCCCCGCCCGGAGTGATCAACCTGAGCTTTCCTGCACGCCCGGCATCCTCGCGGTCTCTCCTCCGACTCCCCGCCCGGAGTGATCAACCTGAGCTCTCCCGCACGCCCGGCATCCTCGCGGTCTCCCTCCGACTCCCCGCCCGGAGTGATCAACCTGAGCTTTCCCGCACGCCCGGCATCCTCGCGGTCTCCCTCCGACTCCCCGCCCGGAGTGATCAACCTGAGCTTTCCCGCACGCCCGTCATCCTCGCGGTCTCCCTCTGACTCCCCGCCCGGAGTGATCAACCTGAGCTTTCCTGCACGCCCGTCATCCTCGCGGTCTCTCCTCCCGACTCCCCGCCTGGAGTGATCAACCTGAGCTTTCCCGCACGCCCGTCATCCTCGTGGTCTCCCTCCGACTCCCCGCCCGGAGTGATTAACCTGAGCTTTCCCGCACGCCCGGCATCCTCGCGGTCTCTCCTCCCGACTCCCCGCCCAGAGTGATCAACCTGAGCTTTCCCGCATGCCCATCATCCTCACGGTCTCTCCTCCAACTCCCCGCCAAAAACCCCTGATTCCCTGCCATATGACCCCAAGAAAGAATAACGTGGACACCCATTGGTTCATAGTACTCTGCTATCTGTTATAACCCAAACAAAGTGCCAGCTAGAGACTTTCTCAGCATTTAACATAACAAAGAAGCCATTTTAATTACCATACACAGTAACATAAAAGAAGAAACCCCTTACACTCTCCCCCCACCAAATAAAAGTCATGCCCTCATGACATTAACAGAGTTCGCCATTGCTCCTTGCAAAACACAAAACCCAACCCAGGTGCATAAAGCAGTGACATAACTTCCCAGGGCGGTAGAGATCACACCTGTTCTCCCAGCGCTGTATAGGGCAACCTCTCCAGGGGGTGCCTACTTCTCTGAGACCTCTGTACCTCCTCTGCTGACTCTTCCAGCTCAGACACCACAGGTGACACCCTGGGCCTACCTGTCGGACCCTCACCCTCACTGGGACCCCTCAGCACCTGTGAGCCCTCTGCCTCGGGTTCTGGTTCCACTCTCTCTCCCCCAATGCCGGCTGTATTTCAGGCGGCTCCTCAACACCCTCCCTCCTCTCCCCTAACTCAGTAGGGGAAGGGCCAGGAGCCTCTTCTTCCGGTACCGGGGAATTAGTGAACGGAAACAGGTGCCACATGTCCGAATCATCGTCTTCCAATGACGTATCCCTTTTTGGGGTGCAGACCGGCCCCGTCTCTTTCGTAGCGGGCTCTTCCCTCGCCCCGCGCCCTCAAGACAGTAACTGCCTGTTCCTCAAAGCAGTCAAATTTGCTATAATAAGACTATTAGATATAGGAGCAGAATTAGGCCATTTGGCCCATCGAGTCCACTGGACCACAGGAAATAGGGCAATAGGGAAAAAAGGCAATGTTATCGTACTCATGGGAGATTTTAACATGCAAGTCGATTGGGAAAATCAGGTTGGTAATGGATCTCAAGAGAGTGAGTTTGTTGAATGCCTAAGAGATGGCTTTTTAGAGCAGTTTGTCATTGAGCCTACTAGGGGATCAGCTAAACAGATTGGGTGTTATGTAATGAACAGGAGGCGATTAGGGAGCTTAAGGTAAAAGAACCCTCGGGAACCAGTGATCACAATATGATTGAGTTCAACTTGAAATTTGATAGAGAGAAAGTAAAGTCTGGTGTGGTAGTATTTCAGTGGAGTAAGGGAAATTACAGTGGTATAAAAGAGGAGTTGGCCAAAGTAAATTGGAAGGGGCTGCTGGCAGGGATGTCAGCAGAGCAGTAATGGCGTGCATTTTTGGGAAAAATGAGGAAGGTGCAGGATAGGTGTATTCCAAAAATGAAGAAATACTCAAATGGTAAAATTGTACAACCATTGCTGACAAGGGAAGTCAAATCTATTGTAAAAGCAAAGAAAGGGCATAAAACAAAGCAAAAATAGTGGGAAGATGAGGATTGGGAAGTTTTTAAAAAACTATAGAGAGCAACTAAAAAAGTCATTAGCAGGGAAAAGATAAAATATGAAAGCAAGCTAGCAAATAATATCGAAGTGGAGAGTAAAAGTCTTTTCAAGTATACTAAAAATAAAAGAGAAATGAGAGTGGATATATGACTGTTAGAAAATGAGGCAGGGGAAATACTAACGGGGTACAAGGACATGGTTGATGAACTAAATGAGTATTTTGCATCAGTCTGCACTGTGGAGGACACAAGCAGTATGCCTGATGTTGTAGTGTGTGAAGGAAGAGAAATGGGTGCAGTTATTATAATGAGAGAAGATGCTCAAAAGGCTGAAAGACCTAAAGGTACATAAGTCACCCGGACCAGATGAACTGCACTCTAGGGTTCTGAAAGAGGTAGCGTTAGAGATTGTGGTGGCATTTGAAATGATCTTTCAAAAAGATCATTGGACTCTGGCATGTTGCCAGAAGGCTGGACAATTGCAAATGTTACTCCACTCTTTAAGAAAGGAGGAAGGCAGCAGAAAGGAAATTATAGACCAGTTACACACATAAAGGTTGCTGGTGAACGCAGCAGGCCAGGCAGCATCTCTAGGAAGAGGTACAGTTGACGTTTTGGGACGAGACCCTTCGACCCGAAACGAAGGGTCCCAGCACGAAACATTGACTGAACCTCTTCCTAGAGATGCTGCCTGGCCTGCTGCGTTCACCAGCAACTTCTATATGTGTTGCTTGAAATTCCAGCATCTGCAGATTTCCTCGTGTTATAGACCAGTTAGCCTGACCTCAGTGGTTGGGAAGATGTTAGAGTCAGTTGTTAAGGATGAGGTGATGGAGTACTTGGTGATACAGGACAAGATAGTACAAAGTCAGCATGGTTTCCTTTAGGGAAAATCCTGCCTGACGAACCTGTTGGAATTCTTTGAGGAGATTACAAGTAGGATAGATAAATGGGATGAAGTGGATGTTGTATATTTGGACTTTCAGAAGACCTTTGACTAGGTGCCACACATGAGGCTGCTTCCCAAATTAAGAGCCTATGGTATTACAGGAAAGTTACTAACATGGTTAGAGTATTGGCTAATTGGTAGGAGGCAGCAAATGGGAATAAAAGGATCCCTGTCTGGTTGGCTGACAGTGACCAGTGGTTCCGCAGGTTTTGGTGTTGGGACTGCTTTTTATGCTGTATATAAATGATTTAGATGATGGAATATATGGCTTTGTTGCAAGTTTGCAGATAATATGAAGATGGGTGGAGGGGTAGATAGTGATGGGGAAACAGGTCGGATGCAGAAAGACTTAGACAGATTAGGAGAATGGGCAGAAAGGTGGCAAATGAAATACAATGTTGGAAAATGGTCATGCACTTTGGTAGTAGAGATAAATGTATGGACTATTTTCTAAATGGGGTGAAAATCCAAAAATCTGAGATGCAAAGGGACTTGGAAATCCTTGTGCAGAACACCCTAAAGGTTAACTTGCAGGTTGATTGGTGTTGAGGAAGGCAAATGCCATGTTAGCATTTATTTCAAGAGGTTAGAATAAAGGAGCAAGGATGTGATGCTGAGGCTTTATAAGGCACTGGTGAGGCCTCACCTTGAGTATTGTGAACAGTTTTGGGCCCCTCATCTTAGAAAAGATGTGCTGGCATTGGAGAGGGTCAAGAGGAAGTTCACAAGGATGATTTCAGGAATGAAAGGGTTATCATTCGAGGAACATTTGATGGCTCTGGGTCTGTACTCGCTGGAATTCAGAAGTATGAGGGGGGTTCCCATTGAAACTTTTCGAATGCAGAAAGGCCTAGACAGAGTAGATATGGAAAGGATGTTTTCCATGGTGGGAGAGTCTAGGACAAGAGGGCACAGCCTCAGGCTAGAGGGGTGTCCTTTCAAAACAGATGCAGAGAAATTTCTTTAGCCAAAGGGTGGTGAATTTGTGGAATTTGTTGCCACATGCAGCTGTGGAGGCCAGGTTGTTGGGTGCATTTAAGATGGAGATTGATATGTTCTTGATTGGACATGGCATCAAAGGTTACGGGGAGAAGGCCAGGAATTGGGGTTGAGGACAAGAAAAAGAATGAATCAGCCATGATTGAATGGCGGAGCACTCGATGGGCCAGATGGCCTAATTCTGCTCCTATGTCTTATGATCTTATGGACTTTGACTCAGCTGTTCTAAAACGTGAAATTCCTTCTGCTTTAACCAATCTCTGGTAGACTGACTTGTGTATTTAGGATCTTTGTCTTGCTACATGACCCACTTTCACTTGAGCTTCAGTTACGGACAGATACCCTGACATTTTCCTGCAGAATATGCTGGTACAATTCAGAATGCATAGTTCCATCAATAATGGTAAGCCATCCTGGTCCTGAGGCAGCAAAGCAGGCCAAACCATGATGTTGTCACCACCATGTTTCACAGATGGGTTGAGGTTCTTATGCTAGAATACAGTGTTTGCTTTTCGCCAAACGTAATGCTTCTTGTTTAAGCCAAGAAGTTCTATTTTGGAGTAACCTGTCCACAGAACATTCTTCCAATACCCTTTCTGGCATATCTATGTGGTCTTTAGCAAACTTTAGATGAGTAGCAATGTTCTTCTTGGAGAGTAGTGGCTTTCTCCTTGCAATCCTGCCATTCACAGCATTGTTGTTCAGTGTTTGCGTGATGGTAGACTCATGAACACTGATATTAGCCAGTGGAATAGAGCCCTGTAGCTCCTTAGCTGTTACCCAGTAGCTCTTTGTGACCAGCAAAAATCACTCCCAAGAGCAAGGCATGTAAAAATATTCATGGAGGACACAAAGAGCGGTGTTGAATTTCTTCCATTTGTACACCATCTGCCTGACTATGGATTAGTGGATCCAAACTCTTTAGAAATAGTTTTGTATCCTTTTCCAGCCTGGTGAGCATCAAGGATATTTTTTCTGAGGTCCTCCAGAAATCTTTGATCGAGGCACACTTCCAAAAACCTGTGTGGTAAAAGTCAGACTTTGATAGTGAAGACCCAGGTTTATGTTCTTTAAATAGAGTAGGGCCTCCCAGACTCACACCTGATTGTCATCCTATTGATTGAAACACTTGACTCTAATTTCCCCTTTAAATGAACTGATAATCCTAGAGGCTTACATACTTTTTCCAACAATTACTTGTAATATTGGATCATTTTTCTCAATAAATAAATGAACAAGTATAATTTTTTCTGTATTTATTTAATTGGGTTGTCTTTATCTAGTTTTAGGACTTGCATGAAGATCTGATCACATTTTAGGTCATATTTATGCAGAAACAGAGAAAATTCTGATGGATTCACAAACTTTCTAGCACCACTGATGGTAGGAAGAGGGATGAGGTTCTGCAAAGTGAGTTCGGGGAGTTAGTGTCAAGTTAAAGGTCAGGACCTCCAGGGTTGTGATCTCAGCTTTGCTACCTGTGCCACGTGCTAGTGAGGCCAGAGATAGGAAGATTATACAGTTTAACATGTGGCTAAGGAGTTTGTGTAGGAAGGAGGGCTTCAGATTTTTGGATCATTAGGCTTTCTTCCTGGAACAGTGGAACTCGTATAGAAGTGACTGTTTGAACCTGAACTGGAAGGGGACTAATATCTTAGAAGGTTTGCTAGTACTGCACGGGGTTGTGGTCTTTAAACTAGTGTTGCAGGGGGATGGGAGTCAGAGCCCCAGAACAGATGGTGGAAAGGTTGTTGAGATGGATGTTGTTAAGTCCTCAGACAAAGTCAGGAAGCAAATGCTTGAGCATGGTGGGACGAATGTTCTGAGTTGCTTATATTTCAATGTAAGGAATATTGTAGGAAAGGCATGGATCAACACATGGAATTATGATATTGTAGCCATTAGTGAGACTTGGTTGCAGGAGGGGCAGGACTGGCAGCTCGATTTTCGAGGGTTCTGTTGTTTCAGGTGTGATAGAGTGGGAGGGATTAAAGGGGCATGGGTGGTGTTACTAGTCAGGAAAATGTCATGGCAGTATTCTGTCAGGACAGAAAGGAGAACCCACCTAGTGAAGCTTTATGGGTGGAACTGAGGAATAAGAAAGGTACGACCATGTTAATTGGGACTTATTATAGACCACCCAACAGTCTGCGGAATTTAGAGGAACAAGTTTGTTGAAAGATTACAGGCTGTTGCAAAAAATATAGGGTTATGATAGTAGATGAAAGTGACCCAGGGGGAAGTAATAGGCAAGTGAGAGAAGTAACACTCTGACCTTTTACTTCTCCTCACCTGCTTATTACTTCCCGCGGGTCTCCCCCTCCTCCCCTTTCTCCTATGGTCCTCTCTCCTCTCCAATCAGATTCCTCCTTCTCTAGCCCTTGATTTTTCCCACCCTCCTGGCTTCAACCATCACCTTCCAGCTAGCCTCTTTTCCCCCTCATCTCACCTTCTTATTCTGGTGTCTCCCCCCCCTCCCCACCCTTTCCTCCTTAGTTCTGAAGGAGATTCTAGGCTAACTAACTAGGTTCCAATAGTAGGGGCCTATGGGGAGAAAAAAACATAGCATATCTGGCTAAAACTGATTGCAAAAGCTGAATGGGACAGTTGAGGTAGAAATTGAACTCTCTTTGCCACATGTACATAAATATATTCTTGTTTGATTCTTTTGCACAAATAGTTTTTCTGTTTTTCAGGTGGATCTGTTGCAAGAGCAGTTACAGGACAGTGAAAAAGTTCAACATGATATGGTGGTGCAGTATGAATCACAGCTCAACATATTTCAGGGAGAGGTAATGTCAAAGATACAATTACTAGTTCTCTTGAACAATGAGCATTTAAATGGAAATCTCTCTTTCCAATTTTCTCCTTGAATCAATTTCTCTCCTTTGTCAAATTCACTAACTATGAAAGATAGTTGAAATGAAGTATTATCCATCCATGTTCCACCACAATTCACTGTCCACTGTACCCATCCCAAAGCTGTCCCCAGGTAAAATTGCACAAAATTCACTTACTGTGTTAGGGGAGGCTGAGGGGGGGAGGGAGGGAACGTTGACTCAGACCATGAGAGGCCTGCGTCGGGCATTTTCATGCCTTACGAGGCACAGTTTGGAAGTCTGTGTGGGGCGTCACTCCTCACACAGACACCAGAGCAATGTGTGGTTAAGTGCCTTGCTCAAGGACACAAACATGCTGCCACAGCTGAGGCTCAAACTAGCAACCTTCAGATCACTAGACGAATGCCTTAACCACTTGGCCATGTGCCCAACACCTTACTGTGTTAACCATGCCTTAATGGTATTGCAATGAATGGCATCAAAAATTGATAAGAAAGAAAAGTTACTGAAAGTGGAAGAGAGGGCAAGTAGTTCATTTGCAGAAGTGTATGTGTTCTTAAAATGGACTTTGGAATGTAATGATGCAATGGAAGATAGACCATAAGACAAAGGAGCAGAATTAAACCATTTGGTCCTTGAGTCTGCTCCACCACTCTATCATGGCTAATTTATTATCCCTCTTGACCTCATTCTCCTGCCTTCCGATAATCTTTGACACCCTTACTAATCAAGAACCTATCAACCTTTGCTTTAAAATTACTTGGCCTCAGCATCCTAAAGCTGTTCACAATGCTCCAAGTGTGGTCTAATGAACGTATTATCAAGCCTCAACATTGCATTGATGCTTTTATATTCTAGTCCTCTTGAAATAAATAGAAAAAAACCATAGACCATAGAAAACTACAGCACAGAAACAGGCCTTTTGGCCCTTCTTGGCTGTGCCGAACCATTTTCTGCCTAGTCCCACTGACCTGCACAAGGACCATATCCCTCCATACACCTCCATCCATGTATCTGTCCAATTTATTCTTAAATGTTAAAAAAGAACCCACATTTACCACCTCATCTGGCAGCTCATTCCATACTCCCACCACTCTCTGTGTGAAGAAGCCCCCCCTAATGTTCCCTTTAAACTTTTCCCCCCTCACCTTTAACCCATGTCCTCTGGTTTCTTTCTCCCCTTGCCTCAGTGGAAAAAGCCTGCTTGCATTCACTCTATCTATACCCATCATAATTTTATATACCTCTATCAAATCTCCCCTCATTCTTCTACGCTCCAGGGAATAAAGTCCTAACCTATTCAACCTTTCTCTGTAACTGAGATTCTCAAGTCCTGGCAACATCCTTGTAAACCTTCTCTGCACTCTTTCAACCTTATTTAGATCCTTCCTGTAATTTGGTGATCAAAACTGAATACAATACTCCAGATTCGGCCTCACCAATGCCTTATACAACCTCATCATAACATTCCAGCTCTTATACTCAATACTTTGATTAATAAAGGCCAATGTACCAACAGCTCTCCTTATGACCCTATCTACCTGTGACGCCACTTTTAGGGAACTTTGTATCTGTATTCCTAGATCCCTCTGTTCTACTGCACTCCTCAGTGCCTTACCATTAACCCTGTATGTTCTACCTTGGTTTGTCCTTCCAATGTGCAATACCTCACACTTGTCTGTATTAAACTCCATCTGCCATTTTTCAGCCCATTTTTCCAGCTGGTCCAAGTCCTTCTGCAGGCTCTGAAAACCTTCCTCACTGTCTACTACACCTCCAATCTTTGTATTGTCAGCAAATTTGCTGATCCAATTTACCACATTATTATCCAGATCATTGATATAGATGACAAATAACAATGGACCCAGCACTGATCCCTGTGGCACACCACTAGTCACAGGCCTCCACTCAGAGAAGCAATTCTCTACTACCATTCTTTGGCTTCTTCCATTGAGCCAATGTCTAATCCAATTTACCACCTCTCCATGTATACCTAGCGACTGAATTTTCCTAACTAACCTCCCATGCGGGACCTTGTCAAAGGCCTTACTGAAGTCCATGTAGACAATATCCACTGCCTTCCCTTCATCCACTTTCCTGGTAACCTCCTCGAAAAACTCCAATAGATTGGTCAAACATGACCTACCATGCACAAAGCCATGTTGACTCTCCCTAATAAGTCCCTGTCTGTCCAAATGCTTGTAGATTCTGTCTCTTAGTACTCCCTCCAATAACTTACCTACTACCGACGTTAAACTTACCGGCCTATAATTTCCCGGATTACTTTTCGATCCTTTTTTAAACAATGGAACAACATGAGCCACTCTCCAATCCTCTGGTACCTCACCCGTAGACAGCGACATTTTAAATATTTCTGCCAGGGCCCCCTGCAATTTCAACACTAGTCTCCTTCAAGGTCGAACACCCTGTCAGGTCCTGGGGATTTATCCACTTTAATTTTCCTGAAGACAGCAAGCACCTCCTCCCTTTCAATCTGTACAGTTTCCATGATCTCACTACTTGATTCCCTTAATTCCATAGACTTCATGCCAGTTTCTTTAGTAAATACAGATGCAAAAAACCTATTTAAGATCTCCTCCATTTCCTTTGGTTCCGCGCACAGCCGACCACTCTGATCTTCAAGAGGACCAATTTTATCCCTTACAATCCTTTTGCTCTTAATATACCTGTAAAAGCTCTTTAGATTATCCTTCACTTTGACTGCCAACCTGATTACTTTCTTAAGTATTTTCTTGCACTTATACTCCTCAAGCACCTGATTTACTCCCTGTTTCCTATACACTTCATATAACTCCCTCTTCTTTATCAGAGTTGCAATATCCCTTGAGAACCAAGGTTCCTTATTCCTATTCACTTTGCCTTTAATCCTGACAGGAACATACAAAATCTGCACTCTCAAAATTTCTCCTTTGAAGGCTTCCCACCTACCGATCACATCTTTGCCAGAGAACAACCTGTCCCAATCCACGCTTTTTAGATCCTTTCTCATTTCTTCAAATTTGGCCTTCTTCCAGTTCAGAACCTCAACCCTAGGACCAGATCTATCCTTGTCCATGATCAAATTGAAACTAATGGTGTTATGATCACTGGAACCAAAGTGCTCCCTACACAGACTTCCGTCACTTGTCCAAACTCGTTTCCTAACAGGAGATCCAATATTGCATCCCCTCTAGTTAGTCCCTCTATATATTGATTTAGAAAACTTTCCTGAACACATTTTACAAACTCTAAACCATCTGGACCCTAACAGTATGGGAGTCCCAATCAATATATGGAAAATTAAAATCCCCTACCACCACAACTTTATGTTTCCTGCAGTTGCCTGCTATCTCTCTGCAGATTTGCTCTTCCAAGTCTCTTTGACTATTGGGTGGTCTGTAATACAATCCCACTAATGTGGCCATACCTTTCCTGTTTCTCAGCTCCACCCATAAGGACTCAGTAGACAAGCCCTCTAATCTGTCCTGCCTGAGCACTGCTGTAATATTTTCCCTAACAAGCAATGCTACTCCCCCACCTTTCATTCCTCTGCCTCGATCACATCTGAAACATCGGAACCCTGGAATATTAAGCTGCCAGTCCTACCCCTCTTGTAGCCAAGTTTCACTAATTGCTATAACGTCATAATTCCACGTGTCAATCCGCGCCCTCAACTCATCCGCCTTCCCCGCAATACTCCTAGCATTGAAATATATACACCTCAGAAGATTTTTACCACCACTCACAACCTTTCTATTAGTGGATTTGCTTGAACTTTTAACATCATTTATTTTCACCCCAGCCACATTGTCAGCTCTGGCACTCTGGTTCCCATCCCCTTGCAAATCTAGTTTAAAGCCTCCCCATTAGCACTAACAAACCTCCCTGAAAGGATATTGGTCCCCCTGTAGTTCAATTGTAACCCGTCTCTCTTGTACAGGTCCCACCTGCCCCAGAAGAGGTCCCAATGATCCTGAAATCTGAAACACTGCCCCCTATACCAGTTCCTCAGCCATTTGCTCATCCTCCAGAGCATCCTATTCCTACCCTCACTGGCACGTAGCACAGGTAGCAATCCTGAGATTACCACCCTCGAAGTCCTGCTTTTCAACTTCCTACCAAGCTCTCTATACTCACTCTCCAGGACCTCCTCACTCTTCCTTGCTATGTCATTGGTATCGATGTGCACCATGACATCTGGCTGATCACCCTCCCACTTCGGAATGTCATGCAATCGATCAGAGACATCCTTGACCCTGGCACCCAGGAGGCAACAAACCATCCTGGATTCTCTGTCATGACCACAGAACCACAGAAATGTTAACATTGCATTTGCCTTCCTTACCACTGACTCAACCTGGGATTCCCAAGTCTACTGGCAGTGCAGATTCCTGAATCCTCTCTCTGTTTACAAAGTAGTCTATGCTATTATTTCTTCTACCAAAGTGCATGACGATTCATTTCCCTACATTATATTCCATCTGCCATGTCTGTGCCCATTCTCCTAATCTGTCCTTCTAAAGACTCCGTGCTTCTTCAATACTATCTGCCTCTCTATTTATCTTCGTATCACCCATAATCTTGGCCACAAAGCTATCAATTCTGTCATCCAAGCCATTGACAAGTAACTTGAAAACAAGTGCTCCACACATTGACCCCTGTGGAATACCACTGATAACTAGTAGCCAATTCAAAGTATTCCCATACTTTGCTGCTACCACTTAACCAATCTTCTATCCATGCTAGTATTTTTCTTTAAATACATATCTTGCCACTTTACTGCTTATGTTGTAAAGCAAATTCATGTGTGGCACCACGTTAAAGGCCTTTTTAAAATTCTTATGAACAACATCCACTGACTCTTTCACAAAGAAGAGAAAATCTGAAGATGCTGGAAGTTCAAGCAACACTCACAAAATGCTGGAGAAACTCAGCAGGCCAGGCAGCATCTATGAAAAAGAGTGCATTCGACGTTTTGAGTTGAGATCCTTCAGCAGGTCTTGGCCTGATACGTCGACTGTACTCTTTTCCATGGATGCTGCCTGGCCTGCTGAGTTCCTCCTGCATTTTGTGTGTGTTCCACTGACTGTTATCTATTTTGCCTATTGTTTCCTCAAAAAATTCTAACAGATATGTCAGGCAAGACTTCCCCATAAGGAAACCATGCTGACTTCATCCTATTTTATCCTGTGCCTCCAACTAGCTCAAAACTTCATCTTTAATTATGGACTCCTTTCCCAACTGCGGAAGTCAAGCTAACTTTCCTGTCTTTTGCCTCCCTCCCTTCTTGAAGAGTGGAGTGACATTTGCACTTTTCCAGTCCTCCTGAACTAATCTATAATCTAGTGATTCTTAAACGATCACTTATAAGGCTTCCACAATCTCTTCAGCTACCTCTTTCAGAACCTGGGATGTAGTCATCCAGTCCAGGTGACTTATCTACTTTCAGCTTACCAGTACCTTCTCTGTAGTAATAGTAACTGCACTCATATCTGCCTCTTGATAATACTAGAATTTCTGGCAAACTGTTGGTGTCTTTTACAGTGATGACTGATAGGACAAACTTGGGTTGTTTTCTATGCAGTGTTGAAGGTTGAGGGGAGATCTGATAAAGGTTTATAAAATTATGAGAGGTATAAATGGAGTCGACAAACAGTATCTTTTTCCCAAGGTTGAAATGTTTAATACCAGAGGGCATGCATTTAAGGTGAGAGGGGTTAATTTCAAAGGAGATATGAGGGGCAAAATTTTTACTCAGAGTGCTGGGTGCCTGGAAGGCACTGCTTGTTGTTGTGATACAGTCAGATGCATTAGGGACTTTTAGGAGGCCTTCAGATAGGCACATAAGTGTGAGGGAAGTGGAAAGGTATGAACATTTTGTAGGCTCAAGGGATTAGTTTAATTGGCCATTTGATTACTAATTTAATTGTTTTGGCACAGCATTGTGGGTGGAAGACCTGCTCCTCTCCTGTTCTGTTCTAGGTTCTAGAATATCTACTGAATTTGTCTGCCATTTCTTTGTGCCCCATTACTACCTTACCAGCTTCATTTTTCACTGGTCCGATATCTACTCTCATCCCTTTTAGTCTTTATATATGTGAATAAAACTTTGATATTATTAACTAGCTTGCCTTCATATTTGGTGGCATGATAGTATTGTGGTTAGCCTAATGTTTTACAGTACCAGCAATCACCCTCTGAGGTTCAATTCCTGCTACTGTTTGTAGGAGTTCTTTTCTTGGCAGTGTAGCAGTTAGCGTGAAGCTATTCACTTTGGAGCACTCAGGAGTTCAGAGTTCAATTCCAGCTCTGTATGTCCTCTGGATTTTCCCTCGGTCATCCGGTTTCCTCCCATAGTCCAAGATTAATTGTTCCGTGAAAAGGATAGGGTTAATCAGGGTTGAGAGGTTGCAGGGGCAGTGTGGCTCAAATGGCAGGAAGGGACTACTCTGTGCTGTATTGCTAAATAAATAAATCAATAATAATTATTTCATATTTTCTCTCATTGCTTTTCCTTAGTTGCCTTCTCTTTGTTTTTAAAACCTTCACAATCCTCTAGCTTCTCACGAATTTTTCCTATATTGCATACCTTCTCTGACTTTTATGCTGTTTTTGACTTTCCTTGTCAGCCACGGTTACCTCATCCTCCCTTTAGATTATTACTACTACTTAGGAATGCATCAATCCTATGCCTTCCAAATTGTTCCCAGAAACTCCAGACTTTTCTGCTCTGCCATTATCCCTGTTCATGTTCCCTTCTAATCAATTTTGGCCGCTCCTCTCTCATGCTTTTGTAATTCCCTTTATTTCACCGTAATACTGATGCATCGCATTTTAGTTTAGCTTCTCCGTCTCCAAATGCATGGTGAATTATATCATATTTTGATCACTGTCTCCTAAGAATTCCTTTACCTTAAGCTTCCTGGTCAAGTCTGGTTCATTACACAACTCCCAATCAAGAATTGTCTTTGCAACACACAAAAAATACTGGAGTAACTCAGCAAGTCAGGTAGCATCTATGGAAATACCAGTTGATGTTTTGGATCAAGGCCCTCCTTGAGGACTGGAAAGGAAGGGGGAAGATGCCAGAATAAAAAGATAGGAGGTGAAGGAGGATAGCTTGAAGGTGATGGGTGAAGCCAGGTGAGTAAGAAAGGTAAAGGGCTAGAAAGGAAGGAAATTGGATCATAGGAGAAAGAGGAGGAGTGGATTCAGGGAAAGGTGATAGGTGGGTGAGAAGAGATAAGAGGCTGCAGTGAGTAATGAGGGGTTGGGGGGGGAGAGGAACATTTTTTTTACCAGAAGGAGAGATTGATATTCATGTCAATAGGTTGGAGGCTACTCAGACAATATAAGATGTTGCTCCTCCACCCTTTTGCCTAGTGGGCTCAACCACAAGCTGCTCTAAAAAGCACATCATAGGCATTTTACATATTCCTTCTCTTGGTATCCAGCACCAACCTGATTTTCCCAAACTAGCTGCCTACTGAAATTCCCCATGACTATCATAACAGTGTTTTTTTTTTACATGCCTTTTCTTTCTCTTCTGGTAATTTGTACCTTACATCCTGGCTACTGTTTGGAGGCCTGTATATAATTCTCGTCAGGGTCTTTTTACCCTTGCAGTTCCTTAACTCTACCCTTGAGGATTTTATGATCATATGTCACTTTTTTTGAAAGACTTGATTTCATTTTTAGCACCAGAGCCACCCCACCCCCTCTACCTGCCTGTCCTTTCAATAGTTGATTCATTTGTATGGCTGTCCATAAGCAGGATATTCATAACCAAGGGACAGGATGTATTAAAGCCACCTTTATTCAGCACGTTTGATTATGGTATTGATGCCATCTATACCTATTGCTTAGCTGCTTGTGATGATAATGGTACTTCTACCCATTATAAAGTTGGTTGTAATGTTGATGGCATTTACGCTCCAATGCTTGCCAGGAAATGTACTTTACTGTCAATGGATAGGCAATTTACATAGCTTGTCTAGCTGCATTTATCAGAGTTTTGTGCTAAACTAGTCTTATCACTCCACTGCTTGGATATGTGGAGTAACATGCATTCAAACTTTCATTTTTTAAGATTGAGAAACTGAAGAAAAACTATCAGAAGTTGCAGAGACGGCATTTCAGGGAAGTGAGGGAAGACATGAAGGACAGACAAGACAGGAAGGCAAGCCTGTCTGAACTCAACAGGCTGAACAAGAAGGTTGAGGTAAATACTTTGTGCAAGTTAAGGTTTGGTCATTAGGATGGACAAATATTTCTCAATGATTTAGTTAGTAATACGTTTAACTTAAGCTTCACTATCTGTGCAATGTATGCTTGTTTTGAGTTCTTGACTTCTGAAGGAATGCAGTTTTGATGTTCTGGCGCCAAGGTAAATGAGCAAAAGTTATATCAGTCTAAATAAAGTTAAATAACTAGAGTTTACTACTCACCTGAGTTGACAGGTGTAAGCCGATAACTTTTCTGCACAAGTTTTTTTTTGCATCTTAATGCATAGCCAGTTTGTGTCTCTTTCATATTTGTGTTGCTTTTGGTAATACCACTCTATCATCAGCTAGTGATACATTTCATCATCTCACACCATTTGTAATGCTAATTTTTAGTGATCTTGCTTGTACCTGATTTCCCATAAGTTTCGTTGCCATGGTTTCTGTCCAATGAAGAAACCCCCTTTGTAACCTTGAAGATGACTGTCACCTCTTGATCTATTTTTGCAGCTGAAATGTGTTAGTTAGTGTTGCCTGAGAGTTGTTATCTATTTTCAGACTCTTTCGTTTTGCTCTTTTTTTTCCCCAGTGCCTTTGTATTCTTTCTGTCTTTGAGAACAGCTCACCAAATGCTGGAATTGGTTGCAATGGGGCCACTGGAGAAACTTGATTAGGTTTACCCACAATTTGACATGTATGACACGTTCTGCAAAATGTCGCTACATCTTTTCTTAAACTAGGCCAGTAAAAATGTTTAAAAACCTTCTTCATAGTTTTCTTTACACCTAGATGGCCACCCAAAGGAATACTATGAGCCATAGTTAAAATCTCATTTTGATAAACTTTAGGAACAACTACCTGGTGATTAACTTCTCATTCCTCACTTGCAAGAACTGTAGGAGATCTCCACTTCCTCATAGATACTCCCTTTTCAAAATAGCATCCTACTGGCACCTTCTCAATTTCACTATCTGGAACAGCTCGTTCCTTTAATTTAACTATCTCAGGATCTCTACCCTACTCTGCTGTCATCTCCTTCCGAGATAAAGACAAATCTTCATGGTCAGACTTACTACCAAAATCTTCATCAAATAATGAAGGTAAGAAAGTTTCTGACACATCCTCAAAGTTCGCATTCCGAGTTGAGCAGTCATGGGTAACAACCTCATCAGTCTTTTTAGCCACAGCTCGGGTTACAACACAGGAAAAATCTATGTTAGAATCCCTCTGTGGTTTCTCAGAATTAAGCTTTATTGTCAAATGTACATCAGGAAAAACTTGTCCATTTGTTAAGTCATTCCCTAACAATAGAGAAACATCATTCACAGGTAAACTGGGTTGTAGTCCTACTTTAACTAATCCTGTAACTAATCCTGACCTTAAATTTACTCTATGTAAATATACTGGAATAAGGGCACTCCCAACTCCTCTTATATAGTTTATCTCATTAATGTCAGACTCATCACTAAACTTTAGAACACTGTCTAACATTAGTGATTGAGAAGCTCCAGTATCTCTAAGCATTTTTATCGGTACCGGAGTGGATCCCTATTTCAAGGATACAAATCCTTCAGTTATAAAATGTTCATATCCCCTCTTAACTTGGTCAGACTCTGGCAAAGCTTCATTGGTATTTATCGAACTCTGTGGCTTTACAGGTGTTTCAATATGCTGCACACAAGCATCTGGGACTGCTTCCTTCTCTTTCTTTTTCAATTGAAAACAGTTAGCTATTACATGTCCAGGTTTCTTACAATAATTACAAATAATACCAAAATGTCTTTCCTTCACATGTCTCCCTTCATCCTTACCTTTCTCACTAACTTTAGATTTAATTTCTGGTTTACCTTGACTCTCTGTGCTATTTTTCCTTTTAAAAGTTCTACCTGGAGAAAATTTATTCTTATGAATTACGGCATACTCGTCAGCTAGTTTAGCAGACTCCTTCAATGTAACAGTATCCCTTTCATTTAAGTATATCCTTACTTCAACAGGAATGCTCCTTTTAAATTCCTCCAGCAAAATCAACTCTGAATTTATTATACTCCCCATTCACATTTTTAGAGGAAACCTATCTCTCAAAACACACAGATTTCTCGTAGGCAAATTCCATGTAAGTTTTTTCCACAGATTTCTTCAAATTTCTGAATCTTTCTCTATACGCTTCCAGAACCAACTTATACGCCTTCAGTATATACTGTTTGACAATATCATAATCCAGTGCTTGCTCAGCATTTAAAGCTGTGTAAACTTGTTGTGCTTCCCCTTTTATTACACTTTGTAACATCACTGGCCATTGCTTTTTTGGCCACTTTAAACTCAGAGCAACAATTTCAAAATGCTGGAAATATTTGTGCATTTCTGTTTTACTAAATAGAGGAGCCCAAGTAACCTCACAACTAGCAATAAAATGTTTCATAGAACCAGAAGACTGATTCTCGGATTTTAATTTCTCCATCTGTAGCTCAAACTCTCTCCTTTTATTTGCTTCTCTTTCTGCAAATTCCCTTTTCCTATGGGCTTCTCTAGCCTTGAATTCCTTCTGTTTATTTTCAGCTTCTAACTGACTTCTTTCCAAATCAGCTTCTAATTGCTTTAACTTTATTTGTTCAATATGTAACTGCATTTCCAGATTAATCATTGGAGACCTATCTAACACATCTTCATCAAACTTCCCCAAACTTATATAATGCTCAGCGATTTTTCTCTGAATTATGGGGCTTTGTTGTAACCTTCGTAATTCCTTTAATATCCAACCTCCTAGCAATCTCGGATACAACACCCTTTCTCGCCGTCGCTAAAAACTCTGGGTCAGGTGAAGCCATAAAGTTGTCAATATTCATTGCTGCCGAATACCATGCACACACCAATCAAACAAAAGAATTGGGTATTTCCCTTTTCCAAATCAGGTTGATACTTAAACAAGCACTTAAGCTCAAAATTGGAACATATCTGGACGAGCCCCCAAATTTATGTCACGTGACCGGCAACAATGAATATAGAATTGAGTCAGGTTTTATAAAAACAATCAAACATTTATTAAATTCTGCTCAATATTAAAAAAATAAACAAACGAAAATCTTAACTGGAAGTAAACCGCTATGCGGCCATTTAACAAACCGCCACTCAGTACTAGTTCTTAAAATGATAAAGATAAACCTCACAAGGCTGTGTACTCAGCCCCCTGCTGTACTCACTGTACACCCATGATTGTGTAGCCAAGTTTCCATCAAACTCAATATATAAGTTTGCCGATGACATAACAATTGTAGGCCGTATCTCGGGTAATGATGAGTTTGAGTACAGAGAGGAAGTTAAGAACCTGGTGGAATGGTGTGAAGACAATAACCTATCCCTCAATGTCAGCAAGACGAAGGAATTGGTTGTTGACTTCAGAAGGAGTAGCAGACTGCACGACCTAATTTACATTGGTGGTGCGCAAGTGGAACAGGTCAAAAGCTTTAAGTTCCTTGGGGTCAATATCACAAATGACTTGACCTGGTCCAACCAAGCAGGGTTCACTGCCAAGAAGGCCCACCAGCGCCTTTACTTCCTGAGAAAACTAAAGAAATTTGTCCTGTCCCCTAAAACCCTCACTAATTTTTATAGATGCACCGTAAGAAAGCATTCTTCTAGGGGTATCACAACCTGGTATGGAAGTTGTCCTGTCCAAGACCGAAAGAAGCTGCAGAAGATCGTGAACATGGCGCAGCAGATCACACAAACCAATCTTCTGTCCTTGGACTCACTTTACACTGCACGCTGTCGGAACGGTGCTGCCAGGATAATCAAGGACATGACCCACCCAGCCAAAACACTTTTCGTCCCTCTTCCCTCCGGGAGAAGGCTCAGGACCTTGAAGACTCGTACAACCAGATTTGGGAACAGCTTCTTTCCACCTGTGATAAGACTGCTGAACGGATCCTGACCCGAATCTGGGCTGTACCCTCCAAATATCCGGACCTGCCTCTCGGTTTATTTGCACTACCTTACTTTCCATTTTTCTATTTTCTATTTATGATTTATAAATTAAATGTTTAATATTTACTAATTTTTACTATTTAATATTTGTAATCCAGGGAGCAGGAAGCGCAGAATCAAATATCGCTGTGATGATTGTACGTTCTAGTATCAATTGTTTGGCGAAAATAAAGTATAAATGCGAGAACAGTTCTTAAAGTGGTAAATTCAAACACAGTTCATAGAATGGTAAATTTGGAAGTCCAAGAGATTTATACAGTCAATTAGGAGAGAGTTTCCTGAAGTAAAGAATTCCTTGAAGATACGACATCTCTGCCAATCCCAGCCGGATCCTACCTTGTCCGCAGGATTCACGACGATGGAAATAAAACGGTTTAAAGGCACTGACCTTTTCCCTCTGGATACTAGATACTGCACAGCCTTTTCTGCTGCTTTTAGCAGAGGCTATCTCATACAGATCACTCTTTCTTGAACGAATGCAATAATGGTCGATCCTTTCAACCGTTGAACGACTCCTTCAGGTTCCCGTCTTCACTCTCCAATACTACTGAAAAGATACATCAACAAACCTAGCAGCGATTGGTTAAACTACCGGCCCAACACTTTTGTACCTTACAATAGAACACAAAACTCCGTTTTAAGTCAAAACTGCGTCATAAGGCAAATATGCAGTGGAGCGGAGTATCTGGCTGATGTTCTAACTGGAAAACCAACTGCGTCACCCCAGGGGTCTCCTTTTATACCCATGGTGAACATGTCATCATGGGACGTCACATTGGTGGGAAAATTACATCAGGTGACATCCAAAAGACCATTACATCATGGTCATAAGACAGTCACGAGATATCCATGAAGTATGTAACAACCTGTACAGCTACTTTCAGGGTGCTGTTGTCCCCTAGACCCTTCTGTACATCAACACTGTGTTAAAGGTTTTACCATTAGCAGTGTACTGTCCCTTCACATTTGGTCTCCCAAACTACAGCAGCTCACATTTAATCAGAGTAAATTCCATCTGCCATTTCTCCATCCATACCTGAAACTGATCTATATCCTGTTGTATTCTTTGGCGATCTTCTCCATGATGCACAACATCACAATTTTTTGCAACACACATCAAAGTTGCTGGTGAACGTAGCAGGCCAGGCAGCATCTCTAGGAAGAGGTACAGTTGACGTTTCAGGCCGAAGTTCACCGGCAACTTCGACGTGTGTTGCTTGAATTTCCAGCATCTGCAAAATTCCTGTTGTTTGCATTCACAATTTTTTGTATTGTCTGCAAGGTTTGTAACCCACCCGTCCATTTTTTCATACAGATTATTTATTTATAATCTCAAAAAACAAAAATCCCAGGATAGATTCATAAGTCACAGACCTCCAGCCAGGTTATGTCCTGTTGACTGTTACCTTTTATCATCCATGGGCAAGCCAATTCTGAATCCAGACAAGTCACTATTGGTCCTACCTTGGAAGAGCTTCCTATATGAGACCTTGTTAAATGCTTTGGTAAAATCCATGACACCAACATGCACAGTTCTGCCTTCATCAGTGGTCTTTGTCACATCCTAGAATAAGTCAGTCAAGTTAGTAAGACACGATTTACCCTGCACAAAGCCCTGCTGACTGTTCTTATTTTGGCAATGGTTTTCCTAATAAATTATTCCAATCCCTAAGAATCCACTCCAATAGCTTTCTTCCTACAGATGTGAGACCAATGGTTCATAATTTGCAAGATAATCTCTATTTCCTTACTTGAATAACTACAATATTAGCTATTCACCATTCTTCTTGAGAGCTGGACCGTTGAGAAGTCATGGAGATCTTGGTCAGGCTCTCAGCAATTTCATCTCTTGCCTTCCTCAGTAACCTGAGGTACTGTATATTCCATCGGGCTCTGGAGTCTTATTCACCATCTTCTTTAAGATTAACACTCCCTCATTCTTCATCTCAAAATGATCTGACATATTAGCACACTTCACACTGATTATCTTATTCTTGGTAAATACTGATGCAAAGTACTCAGAATCAGGAATTGGAATCAATGAGGTTTATTATTGCTGCCTTGTGTGATGTAAAACCTGTTGTTTAGCCGTAACAGTACAGTGCAAAGACATGAAGTTACCATAAATTACAAAATAAATAGTACAATAAAAAGGAATAATGATGTAGTATTCATGGCTTCATGGACCATTCAGAAGTCTGATGGCTGAGGGGAAGAAGCCGTTCCTGAAGTATTGAATATATGTAGGTCTTCAGGCCTTTTATACCACCTCCCCAAAGGTAGTAATGAGAAGAGGACGTGTCCTGGATAGTGAGGGTTGTTAATGATGGAAGCTGACTTCTTGAGGCACTGCTCTTTGATGGTGAGGAGAGCTACGCCCATGATGGTACTGGCTGAGTGTGCAACTGCTCAGCTTCTTGTGACCCTTTCATTGGTAGCCTGGAAACAAGGTTGTGATGGAATCAGAATGCTCACCACCATGAGTCTATAGAAATTTACAAGAGTATATGGTGACATACCAAATCTCCTCAACTGCTAATGAAGTAGAACCACTGACGTGCTTTCCTTGTGACTGCATCAATGTGTTGGGCTGGGAGAGATCCTTCGAAATGTTGGTACCCGTAAACATGAAACTTTCTATTGCTGACCCCTCGGTGAGGACTGGTGCACATTTTCCTGACCTCTCCTTCCTGAAAACCACAATCAATTCCTTGGTCTTGCAAAGGTTGTTGCTGGAATACCACTCAACCAGTCAATCTATCTCACTCCCTGGATGCCTCCTCATCACCATCTGACATTCTGCTGACAGCAATGGTGTCAACTGCAAATGGCGTTTGAGCTATGCTTAGCTACACAGTCATGGGTATAGAGTAGAGCAGAGCATTGGGCTAAGCGTGCATGCTTGAAATGCACCTGTGGTGATTGTCATCAAGAAGGAACTGTTATCATCGATCTGTACCGACTGTGGTCTTCTGATGAGGGGGTCAAGGATCCAGTTGCAGAGTAGGACCTCTCCCACGTCTACTGTTTCCAAGCACATAGTACCTCCTTTAACCTTAATAAATCCTCCCCCCCGCCCCCGCTTTCCTTAGTTATTCTTTGGCTCTTGAGATACTCTTTAAACTAACTTGCCATTAACCTTCCTTGATCTCCCAATTACTGTTTTGAGCTTTCTAGCATCTTTATAATCCTCAAGTGCTCTAGTTGATTTCAGCTCTTTAAGCCCAACATTTTTTTTGACTAGATTCACCACCCCTCTCAATATCCAAAGCTGACTTGTCTTGTCATCCTTGTCCTTCTTTTTGTCTGGAACATATTTGCCCTGTAGTCTGTTCAGTTGGTCTTTCAACACTATCCACTGTAGGAGGTGCACTTGCCTACAAACAAGTGTTCCTGGTTAACTCTTCATGGTTCTTGCCTAATACTTTTATAATTTGCCCCGCTCCAATCTAATGCTCTCCTGCCAGGTCAATACTTAACTTTATCTACGGCTGCCTTAAAACTTAAGGAGCTGTGGTCACAGTTCCTCAATTGTTCTCCAACTGAAAGGTCAGTCACCTGACCAGGCTCATTACCCAACACCAGGTTCCGTATAGTCCCTCCTTTTGTTGTACAGTCTTCACCTTCTGCATGCAGCACAACCTTGCCAATCAAGGACTGCAGCTACTGCTGGAGGAAAAGGAGTTAAGGGCGCCTGGAGCCTGAGGACCTTGATGCATATATGAGAAATCATCAAGAGCGAGGGTTTGCCAAGGGATATCAGCCAGCACAACAGGCACAGTTCAACCAAGACAGTAGGCATGTAATGTAGGAATATAAGGGATATAAGGGACTCCTTCACAGAAAGACTATGTTCATAAATATTCTCCAAAGTCTTGGATCACAGTGCAAACCAAATGACTCTCTGCACTACTGTATTTAACTCCAACCATGCACCCATATTAAGCTAGGAGAACGCATCCAGTTGGTCTGAACATAGTGCATCAATGAACGATTCGCTGAGCTATATGACAGCGTCTTTTTGACCAATTTCAAGGCACATGTGTGTAATCTTATGCCAAACTCAGATATTTCGGAAGAGCAAAAATAGGTGAATCCAATTTCTAGATAACAGGATATTCTGCATAGGTAATGAGATCACGGAAAGGGTGATACTAATAGGAACTGGGTCATGAAGGGGACAGACTGTGATTCTATGATTACAGAAAAGACACAAAGATGGAATGTTGTCTCCTGGGCGAAGGATGTCTGCGCAGAAATTTCTCGAGGGGAGGGCAAACAGCCAGAGATTGTTGGACACAAGTCGAAATGACAGAGGTAGAAGTAGGATGAAGGATAGAGTTCTGCAGAATGAGCATAGGGAGCTAGGTAATAAAATGCAGGACCTTGGGTGTTGTTACCTTTGGATTACACCCAGGGCCACATGCTAATGAGTCCAGTAATAAAAAGCTAGGCCAAATGAATGTGCGGCTGAAGAGTTAGTCTAGGGATCAGGGACTTTGATTCTTGGATAACCGGGATCTCTTCTGAAGTAGAGGCATTCTATACAAGAGGGTTGGGTTGGACTTGATCTTGCTGGGGACCAACATTGTAGTTCAATTTCAGCATCCTCTGTAAGCAAGTTTGTATGTTCCTTCCCATGTGCATTTGAGTGTCCTCTGGATATTCTATGTTGTCCCACTTTTCAAAGTCGTACCAGTTATTGATCATTGTAAATTGTCCTGTGATAAGGCTAGTGGATTACTGGGTGCTGTGGCTCGAAGGGCCTGTTCTACGCTGTATCTCAAAATATAATAAAAGGTGGATTTAAACTAGATTGGCAGTAGGTGTGGGACTTGAGAGAGTGAAGTCAGTGAGAAAATAGAGGTATTTGCAGAAACCAAAGAGTGTAAGCCCAGCAATCAGGACAGCAATTTACCAAGGTGGATTGGCCCACTGTTTTATATTGCATCTATTTCAACAAGGATGGTGTCACAAGAAAGCAGCATTTATTATCAAGGATGCCCACCATCCAGGCTATGTTCTCTTCTCCCTGCTGCCATCAGGAAGGAGGTACAGGAACCTCAGGACCCTCACCACTAGGTTAAGGAATAATTACTACCCGTCAACCTTAAGGCTCTTGAACCAGAAGGATAATTTCATTTAACTTCCTGCACACCAACACTGAGCTGTTCTCACAACCTGTTGACTCACTTTTAAGGACGCTTCATCTTCGGTTCTCAATATTTTTTGCTTACTTATTTGTATTTGCATAGTTTGTTGTCTTTTACACATTGATTGTTTGTCCGTCCTGTTGTGTACCATCGTTCATTGATTCTACTGTGTTTCTTTGTATTTATTGTGAATTCCCACAAGAAAATTAATCTCAGGTTTGCATTTGAGGGCAGGCAAAGTTGATTAAGTTGACAACTTCCACATGGGTGCAGGAGGCAGCACCAACACAGTCGTCGGCTACGTGGAACAGTCTGTGCTCTGAAGGTATTGGCAATGCTGTTTATCTGGCCACACACTATTCTGAGTTTGTCCATGGGGACCCAACGAAGAACAGTCTACAAATAACTTGTATTGCAGCCAACTACATTTTGGTTGATGCCATCAAATCCATCAAATCAGTTACAGAGAAGAGACTTCATCTAGAGATAAGCAGCATTAAGGAACTTGTCTAAGCACAGAAAATTGATCATGTGCTATGGTCAACTACAAAAGAACAGCTAGCAGGGTGTCACAAAGAAGGGAGTGCCAGCTCTTGTGCTGCTGAAGGCACTGAGTGAAAGCATTTGGTACCTTAAGAACTATATCAACATCAAGGGTTAGAACTAATCCCCATATCCTAATAGATATTTGAATTATTTAAAATTTTTTTAAATATGCATATAAAAAGGGTGGGAGATTGTTGAGTTCTGTTCATTTGGTCTATGTAAGCATTTAGTTGGGATATTCACTTTCCCTGTTATGGGCATGCACGTGAGGTGTGAGGGGGATTGTGGATAAGCAGATGGCTGCATTTATCTACTGAACCAGGTTGGGCAAAGTGAAATTGTTAAAACGAAAGAAAATTTTGTCTTTGTTGTTTGAGAGTTATCAGTGCTGCCTTTGAAATTAAAATTGATTCTCAGAGATGATGACACACAGGAAGTTGAAACTGCTCACGCTTTCCACTGCTGATCCCTGAATGAGGACTGGTGTGTGTTCCCTCAACGACAACTTCCTGAATTCCGCAATTAGTTCCTTGTTCTTACTGGCATTGAGTGCAATGTTGTTGCTGCAACACCACTCAACCAGCTGATCGATCTCATTTCTGTACGCATCTGAAATTCTGCCTACAACAGTTGAGTCGTCGGCAAATTTATAGGTGGTGTTTGAGCTGTGCCTAGCCACACAGTTGTGGGTGTAGGGAGAGTAGAGCAGTTGGCTAAGCATATATATCCAGTGTTGATTGTCAGTGAGGAAGACTTTATTTTCAATCTGCAGTATCCAGGCGAGGAAGTCAAGGATCCTGTTGCAGAGGGAGGTACAGAGAAACCTGTTTTTGGAGTTTGTTTGATGAGAACTGAGGATTTTTAATCTGTCCCTGGCCCAGGCAGTTGTCCCCACAAGCTTCAAGATCACCACCATCTTGCCAGTGCCGAAGCATTCCACTGCCACGGGCCTGAATGACTTCCGCCCAGTTGCACTCACCCCCATCATTGCAATGTTCTTTGAGAGACTGGTTCTATCATATCTGAAATCCTGTCTGCCCACTACCCTGGACTCCCATCAGTTTACCTATTGCGTCAATAGAGGACTCTATCTCCACAGCACTTCACTCTGCTCTGACCCACCTGGATAGCCACTTACGTCAGAATGCTGTTCATTGACCTTAGTTCGGCATTCAATACTGTAATGCTCTCCAAGCTGATCGCCAAATTTCGCCAGCTTGGTATCAGCTCATCCGTCTGCAATTGGACCTTGGACTTTCTGACTAACAGACCCTAACCAGTTAAGTTAGACAACCTCTTCTCCACTCTCACCCTGAACACCGGCGTGCCTCAAGGCTGTGTGTTGAGCCCTCTTCTGTACTCCGAGGTCGAGCACCTGGCTGCATGGTGTGCCAACAACAACCTGGCCCTTAACACCCAGAAGACCAAGGAAATCATTGTGGACTTGCACGCAAGGAGCCACACTCACGTCCCCATCTACATCAACGGAGCTGTAATGGAGCATGTATCAAGCTTCAAATTCCTTGGTGTCCACATTTCCGAGGATCTCACCTGGTCCCTGAATTCCTCCATCCTGATCAAAAAAGCGCAACAGTGCCTTTATTTTCTGCAGAGCATCAAGAAAGCTCACCTCTGTCCCAGGATACTGAGGGACTTTTACCGCTGTACCATTGAGAGCATGCTCACCAACTGCATTTCAGTGTGGTATGGCCGTATTGGACCGCAAAGCACTCCAGCTTGTGGTGAAAACTGCCCAGCTGATTATCGGTACCCAATTGCCCACTATTGAGAACATCTATCATAAACGCTGCCTGGGCAGGGTGAAAAGCATTATCAAGGATGCATCTCACCCTACCCATGGACTTTTTACTCTCCTCCCATCCAGTGGCGCTACAGGAGCCTCCGCTCCCGCACCAGCAGGCACAGGATGAGCTTCTTCCCTGAGGCTGTGACCCTGCTGAACCTCACAACACAGCGCTAAACAGTATTGCACCCATATTGTACTGTCTCAGTACTTTTATGTTTGTGTGCTGTAGCACTTAGTTTTTATTCGCAGTTATTTTGTAAATAACACTATTCTTTGCATTTCTGGTTAGATGCTAACTGCATTTCCTTGGCTTTGTATCTGTACTTGGCACAATGACAATAAAGTTTAATCTAATCTAATCTAATATGATTGTGAATGCTGGGCTGTAGTCAATAAGCAGCAGCCTGATATAGGTATTACTATTGCCCAGGTGATCTAAGGTTGCCAGTAAGTTTGCATCTGCCATTGATCTATTGTGACAAATTGCAGCGGCTGTAGGTCTTTAGCCATGACCAACCTCTCAAAGTACTTCATCACAATAGAAATGAGTGCCACTGATAGTCATGATAGTCATTGAAGAAGCTCATTCTGCTCTACTTGGACACAGTTATGATTGTTGCCCTTTCAAAACAGATGGGATCCTCCAGCTGCAGCAGTGAGAGATTGAAAATGTCCTTGAATACTGCCGCTAGTTAGTTGGCCCCAGGTTTTCAGATCTCTACCAGGTACACCGTCAGGGCTGGATGCATTGTGAGAGTTCACTTTGAAAGATATTCTTATTTTGGCCTTTAGACAGTTAATAGGAGCATCAGATGCTGCAGGGATTCACAGAGGTCTAGTTTTATTCTTCCTTTCAAAGCATGCATAAAAGACATTAAGTTCATTGGGGAGTGAAGCATGACAGTCATTCATAATGTTAGGTTTTGCTTTGTGGGAAGTAACGACCTGCGAATGCTTTTAGAGCTGACACACATCCGATTCTATCTCTAATCTCAATAAGAATTGCTTTTACACTTTCGAAGTACTTTCTGTAGGCCATACCTGGACTACTTGTATAGTTCTGGATCACCAACCTTGAATGTCACTGATCTAGCCCTCAGCAGGCTTCATCCACATCTTTTGGTCTGGGTATGACCGAGACACACATTTCTATGCACAGGTCTTGATGAAGTCGGTGACAACCTGGCATATTCATTCAGACTTGAAGGTGAATCCCTGAATTTTGACCATTCCGCTGACTCAATGCAGTCCTCTAAGCACTTCTCTGTCTCCCATGGCTAGACCTTCGTGGTCCTCACCAAGAAGATTGGGCAGCACAACAATATTGCTGGATAATAAATAAAAATAAAGTATCCTGGCCCATCAGCAGGACTGGCACAGTCAGAAGAGAATGGCCTGGGATTCTGCAGCACTAATTCCAAATTCCATAGCATCAGTTAACACAAGTATAAGGAAACCTCCTACCTATTACCAGCCACAGCCCAACTCCAGATGAAGAATCAGTGAAGTTAAACACTAGCTAGAGCAACATTGAGGGTAACAGGGATCCAGAAGGTGCTCTGGGTGGAGCTATCACCAGATGCTAATAGCATTAGTAAATGACTAACATGCAGTAGTTGTGAAAGATGACCTCCATCTCCGTGTTTTGTGGTATTACTGCTCTGTTGTATAGGGTAACTCAGAATTAATTTGACAGATCAAACGCAGGCACACCTGAGGTGCTAAGATCCACTGACTAGAATATCCCTCATCGTCAAACCAGAAAGTCAACCCAGGCTTACTGAGTAGAAAAAAACTATGCCAAAAAGCAACATCTGACATTACTCGTAGCAGCTTGTCAAGATGAAGTTACAAAGACTACATGCATGTTAAACCGAGAAAGCAGCTTTAGGAAACACAGCAGTCTCACAAACTAATCAGATAGAAACATAGAAAATAGGTGCAGGAGTAGGCCATTCGGCCCTTCGAGCCTGCACCGCCATTTATTATGATCATGGCTGATCATCCAACTCAGAACCCCGTCCCAGCCTTCCCTCCATACCCCCTGACCCCCGTAGCCACAAGGGCCATATCTAACTCCCTCTTAAATATAGCCAATGAACTGGCCTCAACAGTTTCCTGTGGCAGAGAATTCCACAGATTCACCACTCTCTGTGTGAAGAAGTTTTTCCTAATCTCGGTCCTAAAAGGCTTCCCCTCTATCCTCAAACTGTGACCCCTCGTTCTGGACTTTCCCAACATCGGGAACAATCTTCCTGTATCTAGCCTGTCCAATCCCTTTAGGATCTTATACGTTTCAATCAGATCCCCCCTCAATCTTCTAAATTCCAACGAGTACAAGCCCAATTCATCCAGTCTTTCTTCATATGAAAGTCCCGCAATTCGTAATAAGGTGGATGAATTGAAAGATCAAAGCTTCGGCCACATTCAGCTGCTCCCTGGAGGCTGCACTACTTTCAAATCAGTCCAGATTGCTCAATATCAAGAAAGATGTGAGAGACCTGGAATGCGAAAGTGTTGTATTCTATTCTCACAGCACCACTATATCATTTCAGTACAATTACAACATGGCATTTACCAGACACGGTGAATAATTGCCCAGCCAAATAAAAGTATACAGAGGCTGCTTGCAAGCAGTTCTCACCCACTTCATCAATCACCCTCATCATAAAGTAACCTTTAAGATATTAGATGTAAATGAATATTAAACTACAAAAAACCGCAGAGAACTGTGTACACAGCTCAGCATATCATGGAAACTAGCCTCCTTTCCATGGATTATGTCTGTGGATCCCACCAAACTCAGATATTCTCTCTTCTGCCCACTGCAGTCGGACAGAAGATACAAATGAATGATAGCATGTACCACCAGGCTCAAGGAGAGCTCTTATCCTGCAGCTCTAATTCTGTTGAACAGTCCACTACGATGAAATGGAGTCTCTGCCTTTAATACCATCATTCCAAATAAACTGATTCCTAAGCTCCGGAACCTGGGCCTTGGCACTCAGATCTGCAGCTGGATCTTCAACTTCCTCACAGACAGGACCCAGGCTGTAAAAATAGGGGACAAGCTCTCCTCTACAATCACTCTAAGCACCAGTGCCCCACAAGGCTGTGTACTCAGCCCCCTGCTGTACTCACTGTACACCCATGATTGTATAGCCAAGTTTCCATTAAACTCAATATATAAGTTTGCTGATGACCTCAAGGTGCCCCAGACGCTTCCCCGGAGCGACCACCGTAAAGCCCTGTTGGTGGACATCCACAGCTGCCGGAAGTGAGGCCTCCGCTGCCGACCTTGGAAATCGAGCCCGAGGCTCGGCTGGAGCGGAGACCTCTGCAACTGTGACTCAGCTCACGGACTTGTTTCAGCCAGGAGCCCGGCCTCCGGGATTAAGTGTCGGCTTCTGGGCCCGACCCAATCGACAGCCCAGGCCCCTGGCAGCTGGAAGTGACAGGGGAGCCTCCCCCGTCACTCGGCTCGACCCGGAGTGCCTGATGACGCCACCAGCCGATCGATCCCCGCGGGACACATCCACCAACCTCAAAGAGCTGACAACAACATTCTGCATCGATGGAAACCTGGAAAGGATGCACTACTTACCGAGGAATCGTGGGAAAAGGGCTGGGCTGCTGGTCAGATTGAAGCTGAGGGGCTTCAGGGTCCCTATGCCCACCATCGTACTAGCTAATGTGCAAGCCAGAGAGAACAAGGTGGATGATCCTAAAGGGAGACTCACCTACTGCAGGGAGATGCAGAACTGCTGTGTACAGGTTTCCCTTGCCATCCGAAGGTAGAGCGTTCCTATGAAACAGTTCGTAAGCCGGAATGTTGTAAAGCGAAGAAGCAATTACCATTTGTTTATATGGGAAAAGTTTGTGAGCATTCGCAGACCCAAAAGTAACCTACCAAATCATGCCAAGTAATACATAAAACAAAAAATAACAGTAACGTATAGTAAAAGCAGGAATGATATGATAAGTACACAGCCTATATAAAATAGAAATACTTTTCCACAACCATTGCCTGCACTGTTCTGCGTAGCGAAAATCTCACGCAAGCACTTTTGGCAGAAACATGGCGCAAGCGCTCTCCAGTAACCTTCATGCTATGAAGCTGCCAAATCATACCAAATAACACATAAAAATACACAGCCGATATAAAGTAAAAATAATGTATGTACAGTGTAGTTTCACTTACCAGAATTGGGAAGACAGTGCCGAGCACACTGATGATGGTGTGTTAGGCTGAGTCTTCGGAGGCTAGGGTGGTGTGGTGGTCTCCACCCTCAGGGCAGCGAACCGATACCGATCCACGAAGCATGCAGGGGTGCAGCGGTGGCCGGGACGCATCCAGCACACCTTAAAGAAAAAAGCCGAAAAAAGCAAGCTAATTAATTAGGTGCCGCCTGGTACATAAATATCGGCCCAGATCAGAGGCGACACAATCGGCAATCGTCTCTGATCTGGGCCGACATTTATGTGCCGGGTGGCACCTAATTAATTAGCTTGTTTATTTCGGCTTTTTTCTTAAAGATGTGTTGGGTGCCTCCCGGCTACCGCTGCATTCTCTGTGGATCGGTATCTGTCTGCGGCCCGGGGTTTGGGGTGGTAGGACACTGGGGTGTCATCTCATCGTTTGTTTCCATGAGGGTAGGCAGGTCATCTTCTTCTATGTCTGTCTGCCTTGATGTCGAAGGTTGAGGTTCGTCGTCTGCTGTGGCTGATGTGGAAGGCTTGCTTGACTGCTTAGCCTCGCGCATTTTTAGATCATACAGTTCTTTGTAAGCACTCAAACCATCCTGCAAATATGCCCTAAACCAACGTACCCTTTCAAAATTAAAGTCATACTTTATCATTGCAGCGAAAATCTCACGCAGTTGCTTCACGTTCAGTTCCTGGACAACTTTGCTACTGCATTCAGTTTCAATTGTTATCCTTTCCTCTTCCAATTGCATCAGCTCTTCATCTATCAGTTCTTGGTCACCGGATGCCAAAACCTCTTCAACATTATCTTCATCAACTTCCACAAGCCAAACTCACTTTGGCCTTACTTCGTTCACCACGATCGAAAAGCTTAATTATGTCTAGTTTTACGCTAAGTGTAACACCCTTACAAGCTCTTTTAGGCTTTTCTGATACCTTAGAACTCATCTTGCAAACGGCTGCTCACAGGCACGTGTTTAAGCATTGTCGGTGAGAATGCAGTTCCGAATCCGTGGGAGAGCGGCTGCTCGGGGCGCGCGCTGCTTTTTATCGCATACTGCCCTTTTTCCGCGCGCCGCCTGTTTTTTCGTGTGCTGCTTTTTCCGCGTGCTGCTTTTTTTCGTAACAGTGAAAACACCTTCTGTTAGCGAAAACAGGTAACTAATGTAAGTCTTTCGTAACAGTGAGGTTTCGTAAAGCGAATGTTCGAAAAGCAGGGGACACCTGTATTCTGTTTCACCGAGACCTGGCTGTCCCCTGCCACCCTCGACTGTGCCATCCGACTGGAGAGATTTTTGATCCCTCGGATGGACCACACGGCGTCTTCGGGCAAGACGAGGGGAGGTTGTGTCTGCCTACTGCTCAACACTGCGTGGTGCTTGGACACAGTGGCACTGACAAGCTCCTGCATCCCGGACCTGGAACACCTGTCGGTGAAGTGTCGTCCCTACTATCTACCACGGGAATTCACCTCGGTCATACTGACAGCGGTCTACATTCCCCCCCAGGTGGACGTGGAGTGTGCTCTGAACATACTGTATGCCAACATCAGTGAACTTGAGACCAGGTATCCAGAGGCTTTGCTCATTACAACCGGGGACTTTAACCAGGCCAACCTCAGAAAGGCACTACCAAAGTTATAACAGCCTGTCTCCTGCCCCACAAGAGGCCCGAATATACTTGACCACTGCGACACAGCAATCAAGGATAGTCATAGTCATACTTTATTGATCCCAGGAGAAATTGGTTTTCGTTACAGTTGCACCATAAATAATTATATAGTAATATGTAAATTATGCCAGAAAAAAAGTCCAGGACCAGCCTATTGGCTCCGGGTGTCTGACCCTCCAAGGGAGGAGTTGTAAAGTTTGATGGCCACAGGCAGGAATGACTTCCTATGACGCCCTGTGTTGCATCTCAGTGGAATGAATCTCTGGCTGAATGTACTCCTGTGCCTAACCAGTCCATTATGTAGTGGATGGGAGACATTGTCCAAGATAGCAAGCAACTTGGACAGCATCCTCTTTTCTGACACCACAGTCAGAGAGTCCAGTTCCATTCCCAGAACATCACTGGCTTTACGAATGAGTTTATTGATTCTGTTGGTGTCTGCTACCCTCAGCCTGCTGCCCCAGCACACAACAGCAAACATGATCGCACTGGCCACCACAGATGCCTACTGTTCTGTCCCACGACCTCACTTCGGAAAATTGGACCATTAGGCCGTACTTCTCCTCCTGGCTTAGAAACAGAAACTGAAGCGGGAGGTCACAGAGTCAAGAGTGGTGTCGCGTTGGACAGAGGAAACGGATGAGGTCCTCCGTGACTGCTTTGAATTGGTGGACTGGTTAGTATTCAAGGACTCGGCAGCTAAGCTCGATGAGTATGCCTCAGCTGTCACGGACTTTATTTGGAAATACACAGAGGAATGTGTATCTTGCAAGACGATCTGGGTATTCCCTAACCAGAAACCTTGGATGAATTATGAGGTCAAGTCCCTTTTAAAGGCTAGAGCTGCGGCTTTTAGGTCCGGGGATACCAATCGCTACACGGAATCCAGGCATGAACTTCGGAAAGCCATTAAGGGCGTCAAGAGGCAATATCGAGCCAAGTTGGAAGCCCAGGCTAACCAGAGGGATGCAGGTAGACTATGGCAGGGTCTAAATGAGATCACTGGGTGCAAAGAAAAGGCTGGGAATATCAATAACTGTGGTAGTTCTCTTCCTGACAAACTTAACGTATTCTATGCAAGATTCGAACAGAAAAGGAGTGTCTCGCTCCCTCCGGATGAACCGGACCTGGTGGCATCGCGATTCATCGTCACTGAGGAGGACGTTAGAATGGTCTTCCTGAAGATAAATCCAAGGAAGGCGACGGGCCCAGATGGCATCCCAGGACGGGTTCTCCGGGTCTGTGCAAGCGAGCTAGCTATAGTGTTTTCTGACATCTTCAACTTCTCCTTGCTTCAGTTGTGTTTTAAGAAGGCAACGATAATCCCGGTGCTGAAGAAGAGCAAGGTGGCATGCCTGAATGACTATCGACCTGTGGCTCTGACATCAATTGCTATGAAGTGCTTCGAGAGATTGGTTATGGCACACATCAACAACAGCCTACCGGTCAACCTCGACGCTTTGCAATTCGCCTAACAGAGCAACAGGTCAACGGCAGATGCCATCTCTCTGGCCCTACATTCCTCCTTAGAACACCTGGAGAATAAAGATGCATATGTAAGGCTCCTTTTCATTGACCACAGCTCTGCCTTTAATACCATCATTCCAAATGAACTGATTCCTAAGCTCCGGAACCTGGGTCTTAGCACTCAGATCTGCAGCTGGATCTTCAACTTCGTCACAGACAGGACCCAGGCCGTAAAAATAGGGGACAAGCTCTCCTCTACAATCAGTCTGAGCACCGCTGCCCCACAAGGCTGTGTACTCAGCCCCCTGCTGTACTCACTGTACACCCATGATTGTGTAGCCAAGTTTCCATCAAACTCAATATATAAGTTTGCTGATGACACAACAATTGTAGGCCATATCTCGGATAATGATGAGTTTGAGTACAGAGAGGAAATTAAGAACCTGGTGGCATGGTACGAAGACAATAACCAATCCCTCAACGTCAGCAAGGTGAAGGAATTGGTTATTGACTTCAGAAGGAGTAGTGTACCACACAACCCTATTTACATCGGTGGTGCGCAAGTGGAACAGGTCAAAAGCTTTAAGTTCCTCAGGGTCAATATCACAAATGACCTGACTTGGTCCAACCAAGCAGAGTGCACTGCCAAGGAGTCCCACCAGCGCCTTACTTCCTGAGAAAGCTAAAGAAATTTGGCCTGTCCCCTAAAACCCTCACCAAATTTTATAGATGCACCGTAGAAAGCATTCTTCTAGGGTGTTTCACAACCTGGTATGGGAGTTGTCCTGTCCAAGACTGAAAGAAGCTGCAGAAGATCGTGAACACGGCGCAGCACATCACACAAACCAATCTTCCGTCCTTGGACTCACTACACCGCACGCTGTCTGAGCAGTGCTGCCAGGATAATCAAGGACACGACCCACCCAGCCAACACACTTTTCATCCCTCTTCCCTCGGGGAGAAGTCTCAGGAGCTTGATTATGGGGAACAAGGACATGGCAGACCAATTGAATAACTACTTTGGTTCTGTCTTCACTGGACCCTCTGTCCTCTACTATTTCCGGAAGACATAAATAATCTTCTGGAAATAGTAGGGGACAGGGGGTCCAGTGAGATGGAGGAATTGAGGGAAATACATGTTAGTAGGGAAGTGGTGTTAGGTATTTACACCTTGAAGGGATTGAAGGCAGATAAATCCCCAGGGCCAGATGGTCTGCATCCTAGAGTGCTTAAGGAAGTAGCCCAAGGAGTATTAGTGATGCATTAGTGATAATTTTTCAAAACTCTTTAGATACTGGACTAGTTCCTGAGGATTGGAGGGTGGCTAATGTAACCCCGCTTTTTAAAAAAGGAGGGAGAGAGAAACCGGGGAATTATAGACCGGTTAGCCTAACATCGGTGGTGGGGAAAATGCTAGAGTCAGTTATCAAGGATGTGATAACAGCACATTTGGAAAGCGGTGAAATGATCGGACAAAGTCAGCATGGATTTGTGAAAGGAAAATCATGTCTGACGAATCTCATAGAATTTTTTGAGGATGTAACTAGTAGAGTGGATAGGGGAGAACCAGTGGATGTGGTATATTTGGATTTTCAAAAGGCTTTTGACAAGGTCCCACACAGGAGATTAGTGTGCAAACTTAAAGTTCACGGTATTGGGGGTAAGGTATTGATGTGGATAGAGAATTGGTTGGCAGACAGGAAGCAAAGAGTGGGAATAAACGGAACCTTTTCAGAATGGCAGGCAGTGACTAGTGGGGTACCGCAAGGCTCAGTGCTGGGACCCCAGTTGTTTACAATATATATTTCAGAACCAAAGTAGTTATTCAATTGGTCTGCCATGTCCTTGTTCCCCATAATCAATTCACCTGTTTCTGTCTGTAAGGGACCTACATTTGTCTTAACCAATCTTTTTCTTTTCACATATCTATAAAAGCTTTTACAGTCAGTTTTTATGTTCCCTGCCAGTTTTCTCTGGTAATCTCTTTTCCCTTTCCTAATTAAGCCCTTTGTCCTCCTCTGCTGGACTCTGAATTTCTCCCAGTCCTCAGGTGAGCCGCTTTTTCTGGCTAATTTATATGTTTCTTTTTTGGAATTGATACTATCCCTAATTTCCCTTGTCAGCCACGGGTGCACTATCTTCCCTGATTTATTCTTTTCCCAAACAGGCTTAGACGAGGGAATTAAATGCAGCATCTCCAAGTTTGCGGATGACACGAAGCTGGGCGGCAGTGTTAGCTGTGAGGAGGATGCTAAGAGGATGCAGGGTGACTTGGATCGGTTAGGTGAGCGGGCAAATTCATGGCAGATGCAATTTAATCTGGATAAATGTGAGGTTATCCACTTTGGTGGCAAAAACAGGAAAACAGATTATTATCTGAATGGTGGGCGATTAGGAAAAGGGGAGGTGCAATGAAACCTGGGTGTCATTATACACCAGTCATTGAAAGTGGGCATGCAGGTACAGCAGGCGATGAAAAAGGCGAATGGTATGCTGGCATTCATAGCAAGAGGATTCGAGTACAGGAGCAGGGAGGTACTACTGCAGTTGTACAAGGCCTTGGTGAGACCACACCTGGAGTATTGTGTGCAGTTTTGGTCCCCTAATCTGAGGAAAGACATTCTTGCCATAGAAGGAGTACAAAGAAGGTTCACCAGATTGATTCCTGGGATGGCAGGACTTTCATATGATGAAAGACTGGATCGGCTAAGCTTATACACATTGGAATTTAGAAGATTGAGGGGGGATCTTATTGAAACGTATAAAATCCTAAAGGGATTGGTCAGGCTAGATGCAGGAAGATTGTTCCCGATGTTGGGGAAGTCCAGAACGAGGGGACACAGTTTGTGGATAAAGGGGAAGCCTTTTAGGACTGAGATTAGGAAAAACTTCTTCACATAGAGAGTGGTGAATCTGTGGAATTCTCTGCCACAGGAAACAGTTGAGGCCAGTTCATTGGCTATATTTAAGAGGGAGTTAGATATGGTTATTGTGGCTAAAGGGATAAGGGGGTATGGAGAGAAGGCAGGTACAGGGTTCTGAGTTGGATGATCAGCCATGATCATACTGAATGGCGGCGCCAGCTCGAAGGGCTGAATGGCCTACTCCTGCACCTATTTTCTATGTTTCTATGTCATCTATATCAATGATCTGGATGATAATGTGGTAAATTGGATCAGCAAATTTGCTGATGATACAAAGATTGGAGGGCGGTGTAGTGGACAGTGAGGAAGGTTTTCAAAGCTTGCAGAGGGATTTGGACCAGCTGGAAAAATGGGCTGAAAAATGGCAGAAGGAGTTTAATACAGACAAGTGTGAGGTATTGCCCTTTGGAAGGACAAACCAAGGTAGAACATACAGGGTAAATGGTAAGGCACTGAGGAGTGCAGTAGAACAGAAGGATCTGGGAATACAGATACAAAATTCCCTAAAAGTGGCGTCACAGGTAGATAGGGCCGTAAAGAGAGCTTTTGGTACATTGGCCTTTATTAATCAAAGTATTGAGTATAAGAGTTGGAATGTTATGATGAGGTTGTATAAGGCATGGTGAGGCCGAATCTGGAGTATTGTGTTCAGTTTTGGTCACCAAGTTACAGGAAGGATATTAATAAGGTTGAAAGAGTGTAGAGAAGGTTTACAAGGATGTTGCCGGGACTTGAAAAACTCAGTTACAGAGAAAGGTTAAATAGGTTAGGACTTTATTCCCTGGAGCGTAGAGGAATGAGGGGAGATTTGATAGAGGTATATAAAATTATGATGGGTATTGATAGAGTGAATGCAAGCTGGCTTTTTCCACTGAGGCAAGGGGAGAAAAAAACCAGAGGACATGGGTTAAGGGTGAGGGGGGAAAAGTTTAAAGGGAACATTGGGGGGGGGGCTTCTTCACACAGAGAGTGGTGGGAGTATGGAATGAGCTGCCAGACGAGGTGGTAAATGCGGGTTCTTTTTTAACATTTAAGAATAAATTGGACTGATACCTGGATGGGAGGTGTATGGAGGGATATGGTCCGTGTGCAGGTCAGTGGGACTAGGCAGAAAATGGTTCGGCGCAGCCAAGAAGGGCCATAAGGCCTGTTTCTGTGCTGTAGTTTTTCTATGGTTTCTAAATGAGTAATAGGTAAATTAAACTTTACAGTCAGTTGTTGAAAAGTTGCAAAATGATTATCTATTAAAAGATCTTCAAAACGCCTAATACCCTTTTTATGCCAGTCGTAAAATGTTGAATCCACATAGAAGGTAGGAAAAGATGATTGTGTAAAATAGGGCTAGAGAGAGAAAAACCATGAAGACCATTAAATTTTCTGAAGTGAGTCCATATTCTTAAAGTTTGTCTGATAAGAGGATTAACAATAAGTTTAGGTAAATGACAAGGAAGTGCGGAACTGAGAAGGGCAGGAATTGAAAGATCCTTAGTAGAGTTCAAATCTCCATTGTCACCGATTTTAGCAGTCAGACTTATTATGGAAGAAAGACCAAAAAATAAGACAATGAGTATTGGCTGCCCAATAATATAAACGAAAATTAGTCAAGGCCATACTACCTTCCTTTAAGTTCTCCCCTCATTTCTTTTGGCTCCACACATGGATTACCTTTCTGTTCTTCTAGAGGACCAATTTATCCCTTGCAAATCTTTTCCTTCTGACATATCTGTACAATCCCTCAGGATTCTCCTTCGCCTTGTCTGTGATGGCAACCTCGTGCCTTCTGTTAGCCCTCCTGATTTCTTCCTTTAAGTGTTATTTTGCATTTCTTATACTCCATTAGCACCTCATTTGTTCCTACATGCCTTTATCTGCTATGCACCTCCTTTTTTTCCCCTCTTAACCAGGGCCTCAATATCATTTGAAAACCAAAGTTCCCCACACCTGTAATCTTTACCTTTTACTTTGCACATATATACAATATTTGTACACTCAAAATTTCACTTTTGGAGGCCTCCCACTTACCAAGTACACTCCCTTTTCCAATCCATATTTGCCAGATCCTTTCTGATACCATCAGAATTGGCATTTCTACAATTTAGAATCTCAGCCTGACCAGACCTACCTTTTTGTGTATTTACTTTGAAACTAACGGCATTGTGATCACTCGATACAAAGTGTTCTTGTACATAAAATTCATAATAGGAGATCAAGAATCACATTCTCTCTCATTGGGACTTCTATGTACTGATGAAGGAAACTTTCCTGGACACATTTGACAAACTCTATCCCATCTAGTCCTTTTACAGTATGGGAGTCCCAGTCAATATGTGGAAAGTTGAAATCACCTACTATAATAATTTTATGTTTGTTTTACAACAGTCTGTGATCTCTTTACAAATTTGTTCTTTTAAATCCCTTGGACTGTTGGCTGGCCTGTAATATAGTCCCATTAACATTAACAACCTTTCTTGTTTCTCAGTTCCACCCATACCACCTCACTAGACAAGTTCTCCAGTCTGTCCTGACTGAGCACTGCCATGACATTTTTCCTGACTAGTAATGCCACCCCACCTCTAATCCTTCCCTCTCTTTCTGCCTTCGAAGATTGAGCTGCCAGTCCTGCTCCTCCTGGAACCAAGTCTCACTAATGGCTACAATATCATAATTCCAGGTGTTCATCTATGCCCTGAGTTCACCTACCTTTCCTACGATACCTCCTGCATTGAAATACACGCAGTTCAGGACATCAGTTATACCATGCTCAACCTTTTGATACCTGACTTTATCTGAGGTCTTAAAAGCATCTGTCTCCACAGCCTCTCTACTGATTGTTCTGGCACTCTTGTTCTCATTCCCCTGCAACTCTAGTTTAAACCCCACCTTGCAGCACTATTAAACCTTCTTGCTAGGGTATTGAGGAGTATCATTTTCCCTGGGTAGAAATGTCTAATACCAGAGGCCATGCATTGAAGGTGAGAGGGTGTAGGTCTAAAGGGGATGTGAGGGGTAAGTTGTGGTAGGTGCCTGGAATGCGCTGCCTGGTACAGCTGTAGAGGCAAATACATTAGAAGCTTTTAAGAGATGTTTAGATAGGCACATGAATATGAGAAAGTCGAGTAATATATTTGTATGATGTAGAAGGCATTGGCTTTTGAGGCTTTTCTGATTAACTTTATCCAGTTCAGTTGTAACCTATCTCTTCTGTGCAGGTCCCACCTTCCCTTGTGAAGAGAATCCAATGATCCAACAGTCTTATGCCCTCCCTCCTACATAAATTCCTTAGCCAAGTGTTAAACTGTATAATCTTCCTACTTCTGACTTCAGTAGTATGTGGCACAGGGAACAATCCTGAGAATGTCCTCCAGATAGACTGGAAGCACTGAGTCTGAACTGCTTCGGCAGCTGTCCTTCTGGAAGTTCTGCGGCGTTTTTGCCCTGCTAATATGAAGAACTGAGATCGAAGCTGCTCTGGGGTGTGAATCTAATGACTCAGTCTGGTTCAGAATTGTGTGTGTGTGTGTTTCCCCTCTTTCTCAGCACACTGGTTATGGTCTTTTTTTAAACTTTTTTTTTTCGGTTTCTTGCTTTGTGGCTGCCTGTAAACAATCAAATCGCAAGGTGTATAATTTATACATTCTTTGATAATAAGTGTACTTAGAATCTTTGAATCACATCCCTGGACATTCCTGCCTTTAACTTAGCACCGAGCTCCCTGAACTCACATTGCAAAACTTCATCACTCTTCCTATCTATGTCATTGGTACCTACCTGTTCACCATCCTACTTAAGAATGCTGAGGGCTCGATCCGAGATATCCCAAACCCTGGCACCTGGAAGACAACATATCATCCTGGAATTTCGTTCTCATCAACAGAACCTCCTTTCTGTTCTCTTAAGGAACAAATCCCCTATCACCACAGCTCGCCTCTTCTCCCCATTTCCTTTCTGAGTCGCAGAGTCATACTCAGTGCAAGAGACCTGACTGCTGTGACTTTCCTCTGCTACGTCATCCCCCCAAGAGTATCCAAAGTAGCATATCTGTTGTTGAGGAGGATGGCCAAGGGGTAGTCTGCACTGGCTCCTTAATCCCTTTCCTCTTTCTGACTATCACCCAGTTTCCTGTGTTCTGCACTTTGTGTGTAACTACCTGTCTATATGTCCTATCTATCACTCCTTCAGCCTCCCAAATGATCACATCCACATCAACCAGCAAGCACCCACCTGTATTAATTCCATCTCCCAGCATATTCACTTTCAGTGCCTAAGCAATTGAAGTACTCATCCAGATGCTTCAATGCCGTCAGTGACCCAGTTTCAGCCACACTCAGGCAGTGCATAGCAGCACTGAGCACTCTCTGGTGAAGGAAGTCCCCAACATGTCCAGTCAAAATTTCTACCCCTTACCCTAGGTCTGCATACCGTAGCTTTTTCTGCCTCTGATATGGGGAAACATGCATGGAGCATTTTTGCAGGAAAGCATCATCCATCATCAAGGCTCCCCATTATCCAGGACATGTTCTCTTCTCACTGCTGCCATCAGGAAGAAGGTACTAGAGCTTCAGAACCCACACCACCAGCTTCAGGAACAGTTATTTCCCCTCAGCCTTCAGGCTCTTGAGGCATCATAACATGCATTGGAACTTGAGAAACTTCATCTGTTGGAACATGAGGCATGTCTTCATTCATTGCAGCAGCATCAAATTGAACATGGCCATCAATGTGAAGTGTTTGAATCAACTATTGTCTCTCATCCTTTTTGAATGCTCTGCTGTGTTTTTCAATGCTTGCAAAACATTCATTTTGTTTTTCCTACTCATCCTTGGAAAATAAAGGAATCACTGCATGATGTAGCTGAGTGGCAGCTTCACAAAGATTAATCCGGTTCTCAAATTGAGATTGCACCTGTGAGGCATTTTCTTTATTTTCACTAAGATCCTTAATTAATGATACTAAATCATTAATTTTGTTCTTGCTTGTTTTGTACTGCTTTTGAAGACTTTCAATTTTATTCACCAAAGCTTTGGTAGTAAATTAAACTTCTCTCTTGCCAGCCTCCATTTCAGAACCACTGATGTCAGTCCCATCCTTTGATTCACTCATGTTGCTTTCTCTGTATTGCATAATTTACAACTAATTTTTTGCTGACCCACAGCACATTTGCAAAAACGTATCGGTGATATTCCGTTCAATCAACACAGGCAACAAACTATTCAAGCATCAACAGTGCATCAGTCAGACCAAGCAAACAGCACTCATTTCAAATGTCAGCAACCGGGATTTCAGCACTCATGAACTTTGCAAACCGCAGAATGAACCAGGGCTTGAGCACTTCAATAAAAGAGTGACGGACCATCAGGCAAACACCACATGATCAAGCAGTGGTCTTCAATGGACAGGCAGCACTTCTCAGTGTTGAGATGGTAGTTTTCTCAGATATCCAGCTGGCCTTTCTTCGCATTTCTTTGTGTTGGAATTCTTTCTCCACCAACATGTCTGAAGAATCCTCTTCATCCAGAACATGACACGTTGTGCAATGTAGTCTGTGCTGATAGCTTTGCCATAAATTGGTGTTTGGTTTAAAATTATTTTTTGTTTACAAAATATAGCAACTACTTGAAAACAAATTAAGAGTCAGTGAGAGGCTAGGTGAGGGAATATCGCACTGTCTGGTGCGCTTCCAACCAACTGAATTCCAAGTGGAGAAAGGATGTTTAATCCTTTATTACAAACCAACTATAAAATCATTTGACTTCCATAATTAAAAAATCAGCAAGACGAAGTGTAATTGGATCAAATGCAAACAAAGACGTAGTCAATTAAAAATATGTGCTTCTTACTCACCCCCTCTATGCTGCCAAACAGATGATTATATTCATTTATATCTACCGCCACCCAAATCCATGTGACAAACCCACACGACAAATGGCCTTAACCCAGAGTGAGGATGCGTAACACAAATACAATCCAGACAGACAATAAATTGATACATGGCTCCTACATTCTCTGTAGCTATTAGAATAGAGGCTAATTCCTTTAATATATTTTTTACCTTCTGTTCTTTAAGATCACTACTCAAGGTGAACGATTTCTTGTCTCTTTAATGCCAGATGACATAGTCTACCTTAGGCTGCAACCTCCATTTCTGGTCGTCTTTCACCATTGTCAACATTCTTCCTGTATCTAATTTACCCAGGCTATTAGAGTTTTAATTTATAGTGAGGTCTCCTCTCATTCTTCTAACCTCTGGCATTTATAATAACAACCAAATGTCTTAACCTTGCCTCATGTCAGTAGTGCCACCCCAGGGATCAGTCTGGTGAGCCTTTCTTGCATTTCCTTTGTAGCAAAAAAGTCTTCCTCAGATGAGGAAACCTTAATTGCACACTTATTCACTGAGTTCACTTGAGGTCCTACACAATTGCAGATAGAATGATAAAAAACTGTTCTTGTATATTGCTCATGATCAACTTCTCTCTAACTACATTTCAATCACTTGGAAAAGCTGATGAAAAGTCCAACCTGGACATCAATTCTGTTTCATGTTGAACCACACCTGCCTCTCATCCACCTGCTATGAAATTCCTTACATTAAAATAAATGTAGTTAAGCCTCTCATGCTTCTTCTGATTCTGCTCTTCTCACTGGACTTGCCTGTTTTTTTCCAACTGGGTGGCTTCCCCACCTACTGCACTGTCATTCTGAGTCCTACTCACAGCCTCATGGGTTTAAACCCTCCCAAGTATCATTAGCAAACTTACCTTCAGGGATAGTGGTCACCTGTTTAGTTCAGTTGTAGCCTGCTCTTCACGTACGGATCACCCATGCCCTGGAACAGGGAACAGTACAGCACAGGAACAGGCCCTTTGGCCCACAATGTTGTGCCAAACCAATTAAATTAATAATTAAATGGCTAACTCAACCAATCTCTCTGCTTACACAATGGATATATCCTTCCATTTTCCTCTCCTTCTTGTGCCTATAGAAATATGTTTTAAAAATCTCTTAATATTCTGCGTCTACCACCACCCCAGGCAGCATGTCCCAGGCACCCACCACTCTGTGTGTGTATATACAAAAAAAATGCCCTTCACAACTCCTTTGAAACTACCCCTCGCACCTTAAATGCATGCCCTCCAGCATTAGATATTTCAACTTCTCAGAAAAAGATATTGTCTGTCTACTCTATCTATGCATCACATAATCTTATAAACCTCTGTCAGTTCTCCTGTCAGCCTCCAGCGCTTCAGAGAAAACAACCCAAGTTTGTCCAGCCTCTCATCATAGCATATTCCCTTTAATCCAACCAACATTCTGCTAAACCTCTTCTGAACCCTCCCCAAAGCCTCGAAAGCCTTCCTATAATGGGACAACCAGACCTACATAATACTCCAAATCAGAATCAGCTTTAATATTACTGGCATATATCATACACATACGTTAAATAGTTATGTTTTACATATGTTAAATGAGTAGTGCAAAAAAAGTAGTGAGGTGGTGTTCAAGGGTTCAATGTCCATTCACAAATCTGGTGGCAGAAGGGCAAAAGCTGTTCCTGAGTCATTGAATATGTGCCTTCACCATCTCGTCCCTGGTGGTAGCAATGAGAAGAGGGCATGATCTGGATGATGGGGGCCCTTATGATAAATGACACCTTTTTGAAGTATTCATTGCTCCTTGAAGATGTCCTAGTGCCCATGAGTTCATGAGCTGACTGAGTTCATAACTTTCTGCAGCTTCTTTCGATCCTGTGCGGTGCCCCCAACCCCCAGCCCACCCCATATCAGATGGTGATGTAGCCAGATGCAGCCTAACTAGAACTTTATAAAGCTGCAACATAAATTCCTGACTTTTGAACTCAAAAAAAGCAAGCATACCATATGCCGCCTTAACCACCCTATCAACCTGTGTAGCTACTTACAAGGAGCAATGAACTTGGAACCCAAGATCCCTCTGATCATCAACACTGTTAATGATCTTTCCTTTAACTGTCTCTTTGCATTTGACTTTCCACATTTGGCCAGGTTAAACTCCATCTCCTGGTTCTCTGCCCATATTTACATTTGATCAATATCCCATTGTATTCTTTGCCAGACTTCTCTGCTATCCACAATACCACCAATCTTCGTATCATCTGCAGACTTGCTAACCCATCCATCTATATTTTCATCCAGGTCATTTATTTACATCACAAATGGCAGTGGTCCCAGTTCAGATCACCATTGCAGGACAGCACTAATGACAAACCTTGGCTAGGACAGGGGTTCCCAAACTTTTTTTATACCATGAACCAATATCATTAAGCAACAGGTCTGTGGGCCCCAGGTTCTGAACCCCTGAGCTAGAATAAGCCTCTTTGACCACTACCCTTTATTTTCTAGGGGCAAACCAATTCTGAGTCCAAATGGCCAATTCACCATTGACCCCCATGTATCTTAATTTTCTTGATGAGCCTCCCATGAGGGACTTTGTCAAATGCCTTAGTAAAATACATGTAGACGACATCCACATCTCTACGTTCATCAGTCACCCTCGTCACCTCATTAAAAAACTCGATGTGATTTGCCCCGTGTAAAACTGTGATGGCTCTCCCTTATAAGGCCATGGTTTTCCAAGTACTCATAAATCCTATCTCTTGTAACTTTACAACCATTGACGTGAGACTCACCGGTCTATAGTTTACAGGATTATCCCTTGTTCCCTTCTTTATCAACAGTAGTTATTCACCTGTCCTCCAGGCCTGTGGCTAGAGAGGACATGAAAATATTGGTCAAAGCCCCAGCAATCTCTTCCCTTTTGCCTCTCGATAACCTGGGGTATATCCCATCAGGTCCTGGGGTCTTATCCACCTTGCAAGATAAGAGCCCATGGTATTACAGGAAAGATAATGGCATGGAAAGAAGATTGGCTCACTGGTAGGAGGCAAAGAGTGGAAATAGAAGGGACCTTTTCTAGTTGGCTGCCAGTGACTGGTGGTGTTCCATAGTGGTCGGTGTTGATATGTCAATTATGGTCAGGTATGCAGATGATACACAAATAGGTGGACGGGCAGGTAGTGTTAAGGAAGCAGGGAATCTTCAGCAGGATAAGACAAATTAGAAGTGGTAGGTAGAAGACAGTGTAAGGAAGTGTATGGTCATACACTTTGGTAGAAAGAATAAGGACTGTTTTCTAAATGGAGAACAAATTTAAAAAAATGAGGTATAAAGGGACTTGCGAGTCCTCCTGCAGGATTCCCTAATGGTTAACTTGTAGGTTGAGTCAGAAGTAAGGAAGGCAAATCTGATGTTAGCATTCATTTTAAGAGGACTAGAATATAAAGGGATGTAATGCTGAGATTCTACAAGGCATTGATCAGATTAGACTTGGAGTATTGTGAACAATTTTGAGTCCCTTATCTGAGAAATTGTCCTGTGAATGAAAAGGAGAATGTATGAGGAGCATTAGATCACTCTGGACCTGTACTCACTGCAGTTTAGAAGATTTTGTCTCATTTGAAAGTTCTTATTGAAACCTATCAAATATTAAAGCTTCAAGACAAAGTGGGTATGCAGAGGATATTTCCTGTAGTGGGGGAATCTAAAACCTGAGGGCACAATCTCAGAATACAAGGACATCCCTTTAGAATAGAGATGAGGGGGAAATTCTTTAGCCAGGGTGTGGTGAATCTGGGGTTCGTTGCCACAGGCAGTTGTGGAAGCCAAATCACATGGAGGCCACTTTAGCAACACACATCAAAGTTGCTGGTGAATGCAGCAGGCCAGGCAGCATCTCTAGGAAGAGGTACAGTCGACATTTCAGGCCGAGACCCTTCGTCAGGACTAGTACTAAAAATGGGAACAAGGTGCGGTGAAGTCGAGACGGTTGATGTCCCGCCGGGAGTTGGCAATAAAGAGATCCAGAACAGGCAGAAGACCAGAGCGGGGTGTCCATGAAGAAGAGGAGGGTTGAAGACGGGAGAAGGGGTCATCGGTGGGGGTGGAAGAGTCCTTGCCGAAGACGTAGGCTCGGAGACGGAGACGGCGGAAGAAGAGTTCCGCATCGTGGCGAACACGGAACTCGCTGAGGTGTGGGCGAAGGGGGACAAAGGTGAGGCCCTTATTGAGGACAGAGCGTTCTGCCTCCGACAGTTGAAGGTTTGCGTTGGAGACCACTTTAACTATGTTATAGCTAAGGCAGAGGTTGATTGATTCTGGATTAGTAAGGACATCTAAGAATACAGGGAGAAGGCATGAGAATAGGTGTTGAGGGGCTTTTTAGAGCAGCTTGCCTACGAGATGGTTTTTTTAGAGCAATGTGCTTGAGCCTACTTGGTGACAGTCTATCTTAGATTGGGTGTTCGGTAATAACCCAGATCTTATTAGGGAGCTTAATGTAAAGGAACCCTTAGGAGGCAGTGATCATAAAATGATTGAATTCGTACTGCAATTTGAGAGAGAGAGAAGCAAAAGTCACATGTATCTGAATTGGAATGGAATAAAGGGAATTACAGGGACATGAGAGAGGAGCTTGCCCAAGTAGGTTGGAGGAGGATACTGGCGGGGGATGATGGCAGAGCAGAGATGGCTGAAGTTTCTGCGAATAGTTCACAAGGCAGAGGATAGCTATCTCCTACAGAAAAAGTTCTCAAAGGACAAGGGTAGCCAACCGTGGCTGACAAGGGAAGTTAGGGACTACATAGGGCATATAAGGTAGCAAAAGTGAATGGGAAGGTGGATGATTGGGAAGCTTTTAAAATCTAACAAAAGGCAACTAAGAAACTATAAGAAGGGGAAAAAATGAAATGTGAGGGCAAATTAGCCAATAACTTAAAGCAGGATACTAAAAGTTTTTTCAGATATATAGAGAGTAAAGAGGAGGTAAGAGTTGATATTGGATCACTGTTAAATGATGCTGGTGAGCTAGTAATGGGGGACAAAGAAATGACAGACTGTAATTTGCATTAGTCTTCACTGTGAAAGACACTAGCAGGGTGCCAGAGGTCAGTGACTGTCAGGGAGTAGGAGTGAGTGCTATTACAAAGGAAAAAGTGCAAGGCACTTTATGGGGTATTATGGGGTAGCGGAGGTATAATTTGTCTATCAGTGCTGATCACCCCATCCTTGATCAAGCTGTTCCACAGCGAACACGATCCGTTATGAGTCAACATGATGGGAACTAGTTGATTTGATCAGGATTTCTGATCTGGCTATTGTTCACGATTGCACTTAATGGAAAAAAAAGGCAAACTCAAAAAGGACTTAAGATGGATAAGTCACCTGGACCAGATGGACTACATCCCAGAGTCCTGAAAGAGGTTGCTGAAGAGATAGTGGATGCATTGGTCTTAATCTTTCAGGAATCACTTCATTCTGGCATGGTCCTAGAGGACTGGAAGATTGCAAATGTCACTCCACTCTTTAATAAGAAAGGAAGGTACAAGAAAGGAAATTATAGGCCAGTTAGCCTAACCTCAGTGGTTGGGAAAGTGTAGGAATTTATTATTAAAGATGACCTTTCAGAGTACTACTTGGAGACTAATGATAAAATAAGTCAAAGTCAGCAGGGTTTCTGCAAAGGGATATCTTTCCTGACAAATCTGTTAGAATTCTTCTGGGAAGTAACAAGCAGGGTGGACAAAGGAGAGGCAGTGAGTGTAATTTACTTGGGATTTTCAGAAGGCATATGATAAGGTGCCACACATGAGGCTGCTTAACAGGATAAAATCGTATGGCATTACTGGTAAGTATTCTGACATGGATAGAGGAGTGGTTGACAGGCAGGAGGCAGTGAGTGGAAATAAAGGGGGCCCATCTGGTTGGCTTTCAGTGGTGTTCAGCAGAGATCAGTATTGGGACCACGACTTTTCACATTGTTTGTCAATGATTTGGATATTGGAATTGATGGCTTTGTGGCAAAGTGTGTAGATGATACAAAGATAGCAATTGCAGCAGGACAGACAAATATTGAAGAATGAGCAAAAAAGTAGCAGATGGAATATAATGTTGGAAAATGTATGATGCATTTTGGTAAAGGAATAATAGTGCAGACTATTATCTAAATGGGGAGAAGGTTCAAACATCAGATTTGCAGAGGAACTTGGGAGCCCTCGTGCAAGACTCTCTGAAGATTAATTTACAGGCTGAGTCTGTGGTAAAGAAGGCAAATGCAATGTTGGCATTTATTTCAAGGGGACTAGAATATAAAAGCAAGGAGATAATGCTGAAGCTTAATAAAACACTAGTCAGGCCGCATTTAGAGTGTTGTCAACAGTTTTGGGCTCCATATCTCAGACAGGATGTGTTGTCATTGGAGAGAGTCCAGAGGAGGTTCATGGGGATGATTCTGGGAATGAAGGGGTTAACACATGAGCATTTGGCAGCTTTAGACCTGTACTCTCTGGAATTTAGAAGAATGCAAGGGGATCTCATTGAAACCTACTGAATGTTGAAAGGACTAGTTTAGGTGGATGTGGAGAGGATGTTTCTCATGGTGGGGGTATCCAGAACTAGTTAGTAGGAAAGAGAAAAGAAAAAAAATAATAAAAGGGCCCATTACATTAAACCAGTGCAAATGTGCACATAAAGTTGGAGCTCATCCTGGAACTGTCTTTTTACTCATGTGCTGGACCCACGATCTGCGTGAAAGCATGCACCACAGTCCGAACTTCACTCAAAATCCATCTTGAACAAACAGGCTCTCTCTTGGGAGTGTTGCCCCATCCGCCTTGGAGCCATTCATCTGCACAAAGCACTTCGTGCACTGGAGACGCTCCTTCCCACAGCATTCTCAGCCATCTAACCTCCTGTCCTCTCCGCAACTCCTGCCAAAAAGACCCCGAACCAGACTACTGCCTGTCACAAATCTCTCTCTGCCCCACTCTCTAGACCTTTCTCCCAATTCCGCCATCCTGATTAGTTGACGCATTATTCTTAAATTGAGCAGCAGGGCTTCATAGCTCTAGCTGAAGCGAAAACATTCTATCAGCAGGACACTGCTTTTGCAGAAATTGCTAAAATGATATATTGACAGCATGGCAGTAGAAACACTAACATTGGGCTTCTTTAAGAAGTGTGGATGAAGCCAGAGATGGAGAGATCAGAATCAAAATAGGATGGAGAATTAAAGTGATTGGTTGATGGAAGAGCAGGTACTCATGCATATTAAGTGAAAGTGTTTAAGGAAGTGATTACCCACTTTTTTTGGTTCCTTCAGTATCAAGGAAACGATGTCATGATCATTGAAGAGTGTATGCTTAAATGGAAATTTGAAATGATGCTTCATCTGGAAGGTGTGTTTGGTACCCTAAATGGTGGGAAGAGAAAAGGAAACAGGTTGAAGTTATATTTCCAGTGGTTGCACGATGCAGTGAGAAAGGCTGTGAATGTTACTGGAGATAAAAGAGTGGAAGAAGCTATTCCTGAATTGCTGAATTGTGCCTTCAGGCTTATGTACCTCATGCCCTCTTTACACTGTTACTGTCAAGAATGTCCTTGGTGGTGGGGATCCTTATTGATGGACGTCGCCTCCCTGAGGCACCACTCCTTTAAGATGTCTTGAAAACTACAGAGCGTGGTACCCATGAGCTGATTAATTTTACATATTTCTGCAACTTATTTTGATCTTGTGCAGTAGCACCTCCTATACCAGATGATGATACAGCCAGCTAGAATGCTCTCCACGGTACATTTATAGAAGTTTTCAAGTGTTTTAGTTGACAAACCAAATCTCCTTAAACTCCAAATGAAATACAGCTGCTGTCTTGCCTTCTTAATAGGTGCATCAATATGTTGCATCCAGGTTAGGTCCTCAGGGATATTGACACCTAGGAACTTGAAATTGTTCACTCTCTTCAATTCTGATCCCCCTATGAGGATTGGTTTGCTTTCCCTCATCTTACCCTTACTGAAGTCCACAATCAGCTCTTTGGTCTTGCTGACAATGAGTGCAAGGTTGTTGCTGCAACACTACTATGCTACCTGGTCTATCTCATGAAAGTTCAAGTTACTCTAAGGTGAACATTTTTTTCTTAATTTTCTCCCTTCACCTTGGAGGTGGAGTGATGGTAGTGTTTAGGGAGGAGAGTAAGTGATAGTGGTAATGGTGCATTTTAAAATGCAGTATCAAGAATAGATTTTTGTTTAGGTAAAGATTTACAAAAAAAGGCAAGGAAATGGAGCTGAAATAAATAGTGGAATGGGATCAAAGAGCTGATTACTTTGTGCTGAGTTGTGGCTTGGGTGCCAGTTGTACCTAGTCTATTTCAACAAACCATTATAGTCACCTGTATAACTTTGTGCAACAATTTGGATCTTAACTGAGGCCAACTTGTTTCCACATAAGTTCTTGCCAGCTGCTTGTCAAGAGACTGGATATTTTGCATCAGTGAGACATGAAATGTCTTTGAATGTGTGAGTGACAAAACTGATCAAAAGAAAATGAGAGACAAAGATGACAAGCATATTGTACCTAAGAGCATTTTGTGTTTTTCCACCTTGTTCAGTAAAAGCATGTGAAAAATTAAGCATGGTTTAAATTGTATTTGCTGGACTCTGTCTTGATATTATGTGAAGATTCACTTTTAGTTGGTTTTATAATTTTTGTTATTTTCATCGTTAATTCAGTTATCACCACTTTAAATTTATATTATCACATATGGTGGAATAATTAGAAAATAATTAGTCTCCTTTGTAATATATTCGGCATTTCATTACATTTTAATGCATCCTCTTTGACCACTTGATTACTTTAAGAATCTGTTTTATGCACTTGCCTGTTTTCAGAGATGGCAGGTTTGCCACGTGATAGACTGAGTTGACTGGGAATACATTCTGTGGTTCTTAGTAGAATGAGTGAAGATCCAGTCAAAATTTGGAAAATTGTTAAAGGTCTTTAAGAAGGGGGCAAGGAAGCAAAAAGGAAATTATAGACCTGTTAGCTTGACGTCAGTGGTTGGGAAGTTGTTGGAGTCGATTGTCAAGGATGAGGTTACAGAGTACTTGGAGGCATATGACAAGATAAGCAGAACTCAGCATGGATTCCTTAAAGGAGAATCCTGCCTGACAAACCTATTACAATTTTTTGAGGAAATTACCAGTAGGCTAGACAAGGGAGATGCAGTGGATGTTGTATATTTGGATTTTCAGAAGGCCTTTGACAAGGTGCCACACATGAGGCTACTTAACAAGATAAGGGTCCATGGAATTACGGGAAAGTTACATATGTGGATAGAGCGTTGGCTGATTGGCAGGAAACAGAGAGTGGGAATAAAGGGATCCTATTCTGGTTGACTGCCGGTTACCAGTGGTGTTCCACAGGGGTCTGTGTTGGGGCCGCTTCTTTTTAAATTGTACATCAACGATTTGGATTATGGAATAGAGGGCTTTGTGGCTAAGTTTGTAGACGATACGAAGACAGGTGGAGGCCGGTAGTGCTGAGGAAACAGAGACTCTGCAGAGAGACTTGGATAGATTGGAAGAATGGGCAAAGAAGTGGCAAATGAAATACAATGTTGGAAAGTGTATGGTTATACACTTTGGCAGAAGAAATTAACGGGCAGAGTATTATTTAAATGGGGAAAGAATTCAAAGTTCTGAGATGCAACGGGACTTGGGAGTCCTCGTACAGGATACCCTTAAGGTTAACCTCCAGGTTGAGTCAGTAGTGAAGAAGGCGAATGCAATGTAGGCATTCATTTCTAGAGGAATAGAGTACAGCAGCAGGAATGTGATGTTGAGGCTCTATAAGGTGCTGGTGAGACCTCACTTGGAGTACTGTGGGCAGTTTTGGTCTCTTTATTTAAGAAAGGATGTGCTGACATTGGAGAGGGTACAGAGAAGGTTCACTAAAATGATTCCGGGAATGAGAGGGTTAACATATGAGGAAAGTTTATGCGCTCTTGGACTGTATTCCTTGGAGTTTAGAAGAATGAGGGGAGACCTTATAGAAACATTTCGAATGTTAAAAGGCATGGACAGAGTGTTTCCCATGATGGGAGAGTCTAGTACGAGAGGGCATGACTTAAGGATTGAAGGGCGCCCATTCAGAACAGAAATGCGAAGAAATTTTTTTAGTCAGAGGGTGGTGAATCTATGGAATTTGTTGCCACGGGCGGCAGTGGAGGCCAAGTCATTGGGTGTATTTAAGGCAGAGATTGATAGGTATCTGAGTAGCCAGGGCATCAAAGGTTATGGTGAGAAGGCGGGGTGTGGGACTAAATAGGAGAATGGATCAGCTCATGATAAAATGGCGGAGCAGACTCGATGGGCTGAATGGCCGACTTCTGCTCCTTTCTCTTATGGTCTTATCCAGTCTTGGCAGGCTGCATTTATGGAAGATGTTTCCCCAGGCTGAGGAATCTAGGAGCAGGAACACGGGCTCAGACTGAAGGTAGTCCATTGAGGACTGAGATGAGAGGAAATGTCATTCAAGGCAGTGAACCTCCAAAAATGTCTTTAGAGTGTTCTGGAGGCTCAAGTAGAACATACAGTGATAGAACTGACCCATCAGCCCCTTATATCTATACAAATCATGATGCCAAATGAAACAAATTCATTATGTTTGCACACAATTCATATCCCATCATTTCATGCATATTCACATGTCTGTATATATGCCCTTTAAATGGCACTATTGTATCTGGCAGCACTTTTCTTGTATCTGCCACTCTGTAAGCAAAAATGCATTTGTTCTTGAACACATCCTCTCTCACTTTGAAGCTATGTCCTTTTGTATTTGTCACTTCTTCCTTGGAAAAAATGAATATAACTATCTACCGTATCTGTGCCTCTTTACAATTTTATAAATGTCTATCTGGTCTGCTGTCAGCCTTCAACATGGTATAGGGCTCTACGGTAGTGTAGTAGTTAGTGCAATATTGTTATAGCTTGGGCCGTTGGAGTTCAGAGTTCAATTCTGATGGCATCTGTACGGAGTCTCTACATCCTCCCTATGGAAATACGTGGATTTTCTCCATGTGCTCTATTTTCCTCTCTCAGTCCAAAGTACCGGTTAGTAGGTTTGTTGTTATTGCTAAGCAACACACATCAAAGTTGCTGGTGAACACAGCAGGCCAAGCAGCATCTGTAGGAAGAGGTGCAGTCGACGTTTCAGACCGAGACCCTTCGTCAGGAGTCCTGACAAAGGGTCTCGGCCTGAAACGTCGATTGCACCTCTTCCTACAGATGCTGCTTGGCCTGCTGCGTTCATCAGCAACTTTGATGTGTGTTGCTTGAATTTCCAGCATCTGCAGAATTCCTGTTGTTTGTTGTTATTGCTGTTCTTTTTTGCGCCTTGTGACAGATTGTGTGGCATTTTTTGATGTTTCCTTGGTATTTGTTTGTTTTTTTATGAGGCTGAGTTGCGAGCTTAACGCTCAACCCAGCATTGATGCAGGACCATTCACCTGAAGTCCAGTGCTGATGCCACTGCACCATTGGTTGGCATTAGAAAACCATAGAACCATAGAAACTACAGCACAGAAACAGGCCTTTTGGCCCTTCTTGGCTGAGCCGAACTATTTTCTGCCTAGTCCCACTGACCTGCACACGGACCATATCCCTCCATACACCTCCCATCCATGTATCTGTCCAATTTATTCTTAAATGTTAAAAAAGAACCCGCATTTACCACCTCGTCTGGCAGCTCACTCCCACCACTCTCTGTGTGAAGAAGCCCCCACTAATGTTCCCTTTAAACTTTTCCCCCCTCACCTTTAACCCATGCCCTCTGGTTTTTTTCTCCCCTTTCCTCAGTGGAAAAAGCCTGCTTGCATTCACTCTATCTATACCCATCATAATTTTATATACCTCTATCAAATCTCACCTCATTCTTCTATGCTCCATGGAATAAAGTCCTAACCTATTCAACCTTTCTCTGTAACTGAGTTTTTCAAGTCCCAGCAACATCCTTGTAAACCTTCTCTGCACTCTTTCAACCTTATTTAGATCCTTCCTGTAATTTCTTGACCAAAACTGAACACAATACTCCAGATTCGACCTCACCAATGCCTTATACAACCTCATCATAACATTCCAGCTCTTATACTCAATACTTTGATTAATAAAGGCCAATGTACCAACAGCTCTCTTTACGACCCTATCTACCTGTGACGCCACTTTTAGGGAATTTTGTATCTGTATTCCCAGATCCGTTTGTTCTACTGCACTCCTCAGTGCCTTACCATTAACCCTGTATGTTCTACCTTGGTTTGTCCTTCCAACGTGCAATACCTCACACTTGTCTGTATTAAACTCCATCTGCCATTTTTCAGCCCATTTTTCCAGCTGGTCCAAGTCCCTCTGCAGGCTCTGAAAACCTTCCTCACTGTCTACTACACCTCCAATCTTTGTATCATCAGCAAATTTGCTGATCCAATTTACCATATTATCATCCAGATCATTGATATAGATGACAAATAACAATGGACCCAGCACTGATCCCTGTGTCACACCACTAGTCACAGGCCTCCACTCGGAGAAGCAATTCTCTACTATCACTCTTTGGCTTCTTCCATTGAGCCAATGTCTAATCCAATTTACCACCTCTCCATGTATACCTAGCGACTGAATTTTCCTAACTAACCTCTCATGCGGGACCTTGTCAAAGGCCTTACTGAAGTCCATGTAGACAATATCCACTGCCTTCCCTTCATCCACTTTCCTGGTAACCTCCTCGAAAAACTCCAACAGATTGGTCAAACATGACCTACCACGCACAAAGCCATGTTGACTCTCCCTAATAAGTCCCTGTCTATCCAAATGTTTGTAGATTCTGTCTCTTAGTACTCCCTCCAATAACTTACCTACTACCGACGTTAAATTTACCGGCCTATAATTTCCCGGATTACTTTTCGATCCTTTTTTAAACAACAGAACAACATGAGCCACTCTCCAATCCTCCGGCACCTCACCTGTAGACAGCGACATTTTAAATATTTCTGCCAGGGCCCCTGCAATTTCAACACTAGTCTCCTGCAAGGTCTGAGGGAACACCCTGTCAGGTCCCGGGGATTTATCCACTTTAATTTTCCTCAAGACAGCAAGGACCTCCTCCTTTTCGATCTGTACGGTTACCATGATCTCACTACTTGTTTCCCTTAATTCCATAGACTTCATGCCAGTTTCCTTAGTAAATACAGACGCAAAAAACCTATTTAAGATCTCCCCCATTTCCTTTGGTTCCGCACACAGCTGACCACTCTGATCTTCAAGAGGACCAATTTTATCCCTTACAATCCTTTTGCTCTTAATATACCTGTAAAAGCTCTTTGGATTATCCTTCACTTAGTCGGTTAATTGGTCGTTGTATATTGGAAGTTGTGGGGCGGCATGCCTTGAAGGGCCAAAAGGGTCTATTCCGTGCTGTATCACAGTAAGTAAATATAACAGACTGGAGAAATAAACTGATCTTGCATATTGATTGATTGTGTATATTAACGGCTATAATAATGGTGCTGAGGTGAAAGATCACTGAGGTAGAAGATCATACAGTAAATGGTCTTAATGATGGAACAGATTTGAAGGGTCTGCTTCTTTTTAAGTTCTTAAAATCTTATTTAAATTTTGCAATCTCATTGCTTATTAGAAATCAATGGAGGAAAATGAGGAACAGAACAAGAAACCACAGGAACAAGAACACATCATTCAGAGTAAAAATCTCCAGCGGAAACAACTGTATAAGGAATTGGCCAATTGTAATGAATCGCTGCAGTCCACAGAGAAGACTGCCAGGTAATGTACTGTTGTTGGGCTAAAGTGGGTTGGGCAATGTGATGTTCTAATATATAACAGTTGTGGATGGGTGAAGAGCTCTTGGTCCATTAGGAAATCTCTGCGCCAGCACCATGTGCAAAGATTCCAAATTTCATCTGATTCTGGAAAATGATTCCACATTCATTGTCCTTTGAAGTAGAGAACTCCTAACATTCAAGTGCCCTCAAGTGAAGAAATTTCTCCCTCTTTTAAGAGGCCAACCTCTTATCTGCCTGTGCCGTCTGAGTCTTTCGGTTTAAGATGGTGCTGGTGAATCTTAGTAACTTCTGGCTGGTGGCTAACAAAACAAAGAAAACAACTATGTACTTTTTTTACTCATTCTTTTTCTGGCAAATGGTCATCACAAACAATAGCCTGTAACTTCTGTCACGTACCCCGTGACGGGTTAAAGAACCAGCAGAAATGGAAGACATAATGGAAGTCCATTATTGCTATTAATTAATGGTATTTATTAGTAACTACGCAATACAGTAATATAAATGCAGATATATCAAATAGTTTAGCAATGATTATATATATAAGTAAGTGTGGAAATATATGAAAACCAAGCTTCTTCAAGTCTAGGGGTAAATAGATAGTCTTATGATGATGAGTAAAGTTCAGTTCAGTTCGCGGTATTGAGTTGAGTAGTGATGGAGAGAGAGAGAGATCTGAGTCTTTAAGTGAGCTGACGCCGTCAATCTTCCCGTTGTCCTCTGAACTCCTTTAGAAGTCACCGACTGTGACCTCATCCGCCTCTTTTGAAGCACACCAACGATCAAAGTACACATGTTTCTCATGGGCAAACTCCATATACGTTTGGTTCCAAGGCTTCCTCAAACCTCGAAACCTTTGTCTGTACGCCTCCGGAACTAGCTCATAAACCTTAAGCACAGCATCTTTCACTGCTTCATAATCATTTGCGTCTTCAAGAGATAGGGCCGCATATGCTTGGTGAGCCTTCCCCTTAATCACACTCTGTAGTAGCACCGCCCACTGATCCCTCGGCCAATTCCGATTATGGGCCACTTTCTCGAAATGTAGGAAATACCTTTCAATTTCTGCTTCATCAAATGGAGGTACTAACTTAATTTCTCAACTGACACTAAACCCCTCACCATGGTTAACCACTTGATCTTCACGTTGCCATTTCTCCCTCTCGAACACTCTCTGTTTGTCTGCCTCTTCTACCTGTTTCTTTGCTTCCTCAATCTCTAATTTAAATCTCTCTAACTTCATCTGTTCCAGTTGTACCTGGAACTCCTCTTTCCCTATAGGAAACCTATTTAACTCCCCCTCATCAAATTCCTGTATAGATACATAATAAACAGCTATTTTCCTTTGAATTTCTACCTTCGTCATACCCTTCCTTACCTCAATTCTCAATTCTTTAGCAATGTCCCGCACATCATCCTTTTTAGCTTTCTTCAAAGTCACCGGGTCTGGCGATCTCAAAAATTCCCTAGCATCCATTTCTGCTGTTTTTCCACACACCCAAACCAAAAAGGATTTTCCCCAATCAAATCAAACAGGCCCCCCAACCAATTTGTTCATATCTTGGACGCAGGCCTCAATTTTGTCATGTACCCTGTGACAAGTTAAAGAACCAGCAGAAATGGAAAACACATTGGAGTCCAGTATTGCTATTAACTAATGGTATTTATTAGTAACTACGCAATACCCTAATATAAATGCAGATATATCAAATAAGTTAGCAATGATTTTTTTTATATATATATATAATATACACACACACACACACACACACACACACACACACACACACACATAAGTGTGGAAATATATGAAAACCAAGCTTCTTCAAGTCTAGGGGTAAATAGCTAATCTTACGATGATGAGTAAAGTTCAGTTCAGTTCGTGCTATTGAGTTGAGTAGTGATGGAGAGAGAGAGAGAGAGAGAGATTTGAGTCTTCAAGTGAACTGACGCCGTCAATCTTCCCGTTGTCCTGCGAATTGCTTTAGAAGTCACCAGCTGTGACCACAACAAAGGGGACCGTTCTTCTGTGGTGGAATTATCAACCCAGACGAGGGTTGGACACACGAATAATTCCCCACCGGTCACACCCTTTTCACACTGCGAGAGCCACTGATCGATCCTCCAAAACCCACCTTTTCTGTGGGCACAACAAAGCTCATTGTCATAGTCATAGTCATACTTTATTGATCCCGGTGGAAATTGGAATTCGTTTCAGTTGCACCATAAATAATGAATAGTAATAAAACCATAAATAATTAAATAGTAATATGTAGATTATGCCAGGAAATAAGTCCAGGACCAGCCTATTGGCTCAGGGTGTCTGACCCTCCAAGGGAGGAGTTGTAAAGTTTGATGGCCACAGGCAGGAATGACTTCCTATGACGCTCTGTGTTGCATCTCGGTGGAATGAGTCTCTGGCTGAATGTACTCCTGTGCCCAACTAGTCCATTATGTAGTGGATGGGAGACTTTGTCCAAGATGGCATGCAACTTGGACAGCGTCCTCTTTTCAGACACCACCGTCAGAGAGTCTAGTTCCATCCCCTCAACATCACTGGCCTTACAAATGAGTTTGTTGATTCTGTTGGTGTCTGCTACCCTCAGCCTGCTGCCCCAGCATACAACAGCAAACATGACAGCACTGGCCACCACAGACTCGTAGAACATCCTCAGCATCATCAAGCAGATGTTAAAGGATCTCAGTCTCCTCAGGAAATAGAGATGGCTCTGACCCTTCTTGTAGACAGCCTCAGTGTTCTTTGACCAGTCCAGTTTATTGTCATTTCGTATCCCCAGGTATTTGTAATCCTTCACCATGTCCACACTGACCCCCTGGATGGAAACAGGGGTCACCGGTGCCTTAGCCCTCCTCAGGTCCACCACCAGCTCCTTAGTCTTTTTCACATTAAGCTGCAGGTAACTCTGCTCACACCATGTGACAAAGTTTCGTACCGTAGCCCTGTACTCAGCCTCATCTCCCTTGATGATGCGTCCAACTATGGCAGAGTCATCAGAAAACTTCTGAAGATGGCAAGACTCTGTGTAGTTGAAGTCCGAGGTATAAATGGTGAAGAGAAAGGGAGACAAGACAGTCCCCTGTGGAGCCCCAGTGCTGCTGATCACTCTGTCGGACACACAGTGTTGCAAGCACACGTACTGTGATCTGCCAGTCAGGTAATCAAGAATCCATGACATTAGGGAAGCATCCACCTGCATTGCTGTCAGCTTCTCCCCCAGCAGAGCAGGGCGGATGGTGTTGAACACACTGGAGAAGTCAAAAAACATGACCTTTACAGTGCTCGCTGGCTTGTCCAAGTGGGCGTAGACACGGTTCAGCAGGAAGACGATGGCATCCTCAACTCCTAGTCAGGACTCGTAGGCGAACTGGAGGGGATCTAAGTGTGGCCTGACCATAGGCCGGAGCAGCTCCAGAACAAGTCTCTCCAGGGTCTTCATGATGTGGGAGGTCAATGCCACCGGTCTGTAGTCATTGAGGCCGCTGGGGCGCGGTGTCTTCGGCACAGGGATGAGGCAGGACATCTTCCACAGCACAGGAACCCTCCAGAGCCTCAGGCTCAGGTTGAACACATGGTGAAGTACTCCACATAGCTGAGGGGCACAGGCTTTGAGCACCCTGGTACTGACACCATCCGGTCCTGCAGCCTTGCTTGGGTTGAGACGTTTCAGCTGTCTTCTCACCTGTTCAGTTGTGAAGCCCACCGTGGTGGTTTCGTGTGGGGAAGGGGTATAGTCATGAGAGCAGGGTGGGGGACTGTGAGGAGAGGTAGGAGGGGAGAGTGGAATATGTGTTGGTTGGGGGCCAACAACAGATAGCTCATGTGGGGGATGGGCAGGGGCCACATTACATGTCCAAAACGATGCGTCTGCAGGTCTATCATCTGACCTTCTATTTATCTCACCATGCTGAATACCAGCTGTCTCTCAAGTAGCTCTCTCTGTAAGAACTTAGAAGCAGGCAGCGTCCTTGTAGAAAGCATAAACAAACTGTGAGCAGTCTTCGCCCCTCTCCCTCTTTCTTTCTATCTCTTTTTAACAAGGTGTCTGTGTTCCACAGCTCTCTCTCTCTCTTTTAAAAGCACAGTTCATAGACCCCGTCACACTTCCCTTTGGACCTGGAGGCAATTTGATACGGCAGAACTGAGATGAGGTGAGGCAGTGGGTCCGTTGCCAAGGAAGATCCAAGGTTTAACATAGAAACATAGAAAATAGGTGCAGGAGTAGGCCATTTGGCTCTTCGAGCCTGCACCGCCATTCAGTATGATCATGGCTGATCATCCAACTCAGACCCCTGTACCAGCCTTCCCTCCATACCCCCTGATCCCTTTAGCCACAAGGGCCATATCTAACTCCCTCTTAAATATAGCCAATGAACTGACCTTCAGTGGCAGAGAATTCCACAGATTCACCACTCTCTGTTTGCTCGATTTAATCCTAATCTGTGATCACTGGTGCTGTAAAGCAATGCGCTAACTGCTATTGTGCTGCCAAACAATCATTAAGTTATGGAAAGTATGTTTGGAAAGTTCACAAGACTGATTCATGGCACGTGGGGTCCTATGAAGTATGACTGAAAAGAATGGGTCTGTACATGGATGTTCAGAAGAGCAAGATGAAAGGCGGAAGATTCTGTGATGGCTTGGCTAGGCAGATCCTATCCAGATGGTTTCCTGGTTGGGTGGGGGCAGTCTAAATCAAGCCTCTCAGTTTAAAAGACCCTGGCTCAAATCTGACATCTGGTAATATGTCTGTGGATTAACATGTGGCTCTACAACTCAAAAGTTCAAAGTACATTTATTATCAAAGTATGTTTACATTATACAACCTTGAGATTTGTTACCTAACAGGCAGCAACAAAACAAAGAAACCCCCCAAAAAACATAAAAAAGAGCAGAAAAGATACAAAAGCCTGAAGGCACATACCACCAAGTTCTATCACCCTGTTAGTGGTTCCTTTGGACGGTAAGTCTGAGTCTTGACCTCACAGTCTGCCTTCTTATGACCATGAAGCCGATTGCTACCTGCACTGCACCTTGTTTGTTACCAGCACACTTTATTCTGCATCCTATTATTGTTTTACTTCATACTATCTCAATGCACTGTGTAATGAATCAATCTGTATGAATGGAATGCAAGCCAGTTTTTTCACTATATCTCAGTACACATGACAATAATAAACCAATTCCAATTCCAAAAACAAGATAACTAAGGAGAGTAACATCCACAAAATGCTGGAGGAACTAAGCAGTTTACCCCCTAGCTTGTACTCCTTTCTCCCTCTCCTCCTTTCTCCCTCCCTCCTCCTCCCTTCTTCTCCCCCTCCCTCTCCCCCCACCTCTCTCCCTCCCTCCCTACCACCTTAATCTAACTTCCTCCCCGTTCCTTTCCAGTCATGATGAAGTTTGTTACTTGAAACATTGACAGTTTATTTCTCTCCATAGATGCTATCAACCTTTCTGAATTTCTCCAGCATTGTGGTTGTGTTACTCTGGATTTCCAGCATCCGGAGAATCTCTTATGTTTATAATGAAAGAGAGGGGTAGGTCCACTCAAGGATAAAGGAGGGAATTTTTGCTTGAAGTGTGAGAAACTGGCTGAAATACTAAATGCTTTGTATTAGTATTTACCAAGGAGAAAAATGTGGAAGATTATGAAAACAGAATGGGTCATGCTAATGTGCTGGAACATTTTGAAACTGAGGAGGAGATAGTGCTCATCTTCTGAAAAGCACTAAGGTGGCATGATGGCATACATCTCAAAATATTGAAAGAAGCAAGAAAGGAGATTGCTGGAGCTTTACAAGTATCTATATGTCCTTACTAGCAACTGGGGAGTAGCAGATGCTGTGCCTTTGTTCAAGAAGAGAAAAGGGGATAATCCAGGTATTATAAGCTTCACGTCAGTAGTAGGGAAAGTATTGGAAAGGACTGAAGGTGCTGTATTTAAATACACATAGCATTCGGAATAAGGTGGATGCACTCGTGACGCAAATTAGAGATTGGCTGATATGGCATTGTGAGCATCACTGAGTTGTGGCTAAAAGAAGGTCATAGTTGGGAGTTCAACATCAAAGGATTTGTGTTGAAAGGATAGTCAAGAAGGCATAGCCAGTGGTGTGGCTCTATTGGTAAGAGAAGGCATTATATCTTTAGAAAGAGAAGGCGTTATATCTTTAGAAAGAGGTGACATAGGGTCAGAGAATGTTGAATCCTTGTGAGTGGTGTCAAGAAACTGCAAGGGTAAAAAACCCATTATGGGAATCATATATAGGGCTCCAAATAGTAGCTAAAATGATTAGATTAGATCATGAGAACACTCAGTCCTCTTTTATAGTCATAGTCATACTTTATTGATCCTGAGGGAAATTGGGTTTGGTTACAGTTGCACCAACCAAGAATAGAGTATAAATATAGCAACATAAAACCATAATAATTAAATAATAATATGTAAATTATGCCAGGAAATAAGTCCAGGACCAGCCTATTGGCTCAGGGTGTCTGACCCTCTGTCATTTAGAAATGCATACATTCATTAAGAAATAATACAATGTTTCTCCGGCGTGATATCACAGAAAACAGGACAGACCAAAGACTAACACTGACAAAACCACATAATTATAACATATAGTTACAGCAGTGCAAAGCAATACCATAATTTGATGAAGAACAGTCCATAGGCACAGTAAAGAAGTCTTAAAGTCCCGAGTTGATCGACTCCCGAGTCCCCGATAGCAGCGGCAAAGGGAGAAACTCCCTGCCGTAAACCTCCAGGCACCGTCAACTTGCCGATACCTTGGAAGCAGCCGACCACAGCCAACCCTGAGTCCAACTATCTGAAAATTCTGAGCTTCCGAGCAGCCTCTCAGATACAGCCTCTCGAGCGCCTTCGACCTCTCCCCGGCTGCTGAAACACGCAAAGCCGAGGATTTCGAGGCCTTCAGTTCCAGAGATTCCAGTTACCACACAGTAGCAGCGGTAGCAAAGCAGACATTTCAGAAGTTTTCCAGATGTTCTGCTGTGCACTCACATCTGTCTCCATCAAATCAGGATTGTGCACGGTCCCCTACTTGACAGGTAACAGATATTCGAACAGATATAGCAAGCACTGTGAGGGTCATGTTTTTTGACTTCTCCAGTGCGTTCAACACCATCTGCCCTGCTCTGCTGGGGGAGAAGCTGACAGCGATGCAGGTGGATGCTTCCCTGGTATCATGGATTGTTGATTACCTGACTGGCAGACCACAGTACATGTGCTTGCAACACTGTGTGTCCGACAGAGTGATCAGCAGCACTGGGGCTCCACAGGGGACTGTCTTGTCTCCCTTTCTCCACCATTTACACCTCGGACTTCAACTACACAGAGTCTTGCCATCTTCAGAAGTTTTCTGATGACTCTGCCATAGTTGGACGCATCATCAAGGGAGATGAGGCTGAGTACAGGGCTACAGTAAGAAACTTTGTCACATGGTGTGAGCAGAATTATCTGCAGCTTAATGTGAAAAAGACTAAGGAGCTGGCGGTGGACCTGAGGAGGGCTAAGGCACCGGTGACCCCTGTTTCCATCCAGGGGGTCAGTGTGGACATGGTGGAGGATTACAAATACCTGGGGATACGAAATGACAATAAACTGGACTGGTCAAAGAACACTGAGGCTGTCTACAAGAAGGGTCAGAGCCGTCTCTATTTCCTGAGGAGACTGAGGTCCTTTAACATCTGCCTGACGATGCTGAGGTTGTTCTATGAGTCTGTGGTGGCCAGTGCTATCGTGTTTGCTGTTGTGTGCTGGGGCAGCAGGCTGAAGGTAGCAGACACCAACAGAATCAACAAACTCATTCGTAAGGCCAGTAATGTTGTGGGGATGGAACTGGACTCTCTGATGGTGGTGTCTGAAAAGAGGATGCTGTCCAAGTTGCACACCATCTTGGACAATGTCTCCCATCCACTACATAATGTACTGGTTGGGCACAGGAGTACATTCAGCCAGAGACTCATTCCACCGAGATGCAACACAGAGCGTCATAGGAAGTCATTCCTGCCTGTGGCCATCAAACTTTACAACTCCTCCCTTGGAGGATCAGACACCCTGAGCCAATAGGCTGGTCCTGGACTTATTTCCTGGCATAATTTACATATTATTATTTAATTATTTATGGTTTTATATTGCTATATATATATATTTGGTTGGTGCAACTGTAACGAAACCCAATTTCCCTCGGGATCCATAAAGTATGACTATTCATCACCGGAGAGGCCACGCGAGCTGTCGTTGCGCCGCCATCTTCTTCCCTTCGTAGATGTGGGGTTGAGATTGCAAAGGGATCTGGGAAAGGCATGTAATAAGGGTAATGTCACAATTCTAGTGGGGGACTTCAATATGCGAGGGGATTGGGAACCCCCTACAATTTGCCTACCGACAGATGACGCAATAGCCACAGTTCTACATGCCGTCCTTACACATCTGGAGAAGAAGGATGCTTACGTGAGAATGCCGTTTTTGGACTTCAGTTCAGTATTCAACACCATAATTCCTTCCAGGCTTGACAAGAAGCTCAGAGACCTCAGCCTTCACCCTGCTCTATGTAGCTAGATCCTGTCAGATCGCTGGCAGGTGGTGAGAGTGGGCTCTCTCACCTCTGACCCTCAACACAGATTCCCCTCAGGGCTGTGTACTAAGCCCTCCTTTACTCTGTATACCCATGACTGTGTCGCCACCCACAGTTCCAATCTGCGAATTAAATTTGCTGATGACACTATACTGATTGGCCTAATCTCAGATAATAATGAGACACCCTGCAGAGGAGTCATCACCCTGACACAGTGGTGTCAAGAAAACAACCTCTCCCTCAGTGTCACAAAAACAAAGGAGCTGATTGTGGACTACAGGAGGAATGGTTAACCCCTGTTGACATCAATGGATCTGGGGTTGAGAGGATGAACAACTTTAAGTTCCTTGGCATAAATATCACCAAGGATCTCACGTGGTCTCTATATACCGGCTGTGTGGTGAAAAAAGCACAACAGCACCTCTTTCACCTCAGACGGTTGAAGAAGTTTGGTATGGGCCCCCAAATCCTAAGAACTTTCTGCAGGGGTGCAATTGAGAGCATCCTGATTGGCTGTATCATTGCCTGGTATGTGAACTGTATTTCCCTCAATCACAGGACTCTGCAGAGAGTGGTGCAGACAGCCCAGGGCATCTGTAGATGTGAACTTCCCACTATTCAGGACATTTAAAAAGACAGGTGTGTAAAAAGGGCCCAAAGGATCATTGGGGACTTGAGTCACACCAACCTCAAGCTGTTCCAACTGCTACCACCCGGGAAACGGTACCGCAGCATAAAAGCCAGAACCAACTGGCTCTGGGACAGCTTTTTCCTCCAGGCCATCAGGCAGCTTAATTCATGCTGACACAACTGTATTTCTATGTTATATTGACTGTCCTGTTGTATGTACTATTTATTATAAATTACTATAAATTGCACATTGCATATTTAGATGGAGATGTAACGTAAAGATTTTTACTCATGTATATGAAGAATGTAAGTAATAAAGTTAATTCAATTCAAAATCAGGTTGGTGTCGGATCGCAAAAGAGGGAACTTGTTGAATACCTGCAGGATGGCTTTTTAGAGCAGCTTGTTCTGAGCCTACTAGGCATGATTAAGATGGCGGCGTGCATGGACGCAGCGGCCCCTCGGGGAGTGATAAGTGTATCTAGTGTTTGTTCTATTTGTCCTGGATGCATAACATACAGTCCGAATATGCTCGTTAACATCAGGGCATACTATGTCGGAAAAACTGACGAGTTCTGGTGTGACATGGACAGTTTACGCCGCTACGGACTACTATCCGCTACCAAGCCGGCTGCTTCCCAAGGGAGGAGGAAGCGAAAGCGCTGTCAGAGAAGACAGAGGAGGGGTAAGAGGGCCGGCATCCATGCTAGGCTAAAAGCTAACCCCACAAGGCCAGCGGTACTGTCCCTCCTGCTCTCAAATGTCCGCTCCATCGACAACAAGCTGGATGAGCTGCGTCTGCTGAGAGAAACACGCAAGGAATTTAAAGACTGCTGTGTGTATGTCTTAATGGAATCCTGGCTCCATGACAACATATCGGACGTGGCGATGCAGCTAGAGGGAATGACATCATTTCGTGCGGACAGAGAGGCAGCTAGCTCTGGTAAGAGCTGAGGAGGAGGTCTGTGTGTTTATATAAACAAAGACTGGTGTGTGAACGCTACAGTAGCTGCTAAAAACTGCTCGCCACTGGCTGAATTTCTCATTGTGAAATGCCGGCCGTTCTATCTGCTGAGGGAATTCACCATCATGTTTGTGGCAGCTGTTTACGTAGCTCCAGTGCCAATGCTAAGGCTAATGCTAACGAAGCACTGGGAGGCCTATATGAAGCCATCAGTGAGCTACTGACTACACATCCTGACAGCTTTGTGGTGATTGCTGGGGACTTTAACCACACCAGCTTAAAGACTGTGTTCCCCAAACTCCTGCAAAATGTGGACTTCAAAACCAGGGGAGACAACGCACTGGACTTGGTCTATACCAACACACCACAGGCATACAAAGCAGCCCCCCGCCCCCATCTTGGCCACTCTGACCACATATCTGTCATGCTAACACCAGCATATAAACCACTGCTTAAACGTGTGAGAGCAGAGAAAAGAGAGATAAGGGTCTGGCAAAAAGGAGCAGCCTCAGCACTACATGACTGTTTTTTGCACACAGACTGGGACGTATTCAAAACAGCAGCCTCCTATGACGACCATATAGATATTGAGGAGTATGTGGAGGCAGTAATCAGCTACATAGCCAAATGAATGGAGGATGTCACTGTGATGAAAACCTTCACCGCACATGGTTATAAAAAGCCATGGATGACAACAGAGGTGCGTTCACTACTGAAGGCCTGTGACACAGCCTACAGACTGGGGGACAGGAGCTTAGCCAGGTCTGCGCATTCACTAGAGATCAGGAAAGCGAAAAGGGCCTACGTGGGCAAAATACATGGACACTTCTGTGACACAGGTGACACCAGACGGATGTGGCAGGAAATTAAAGCTCTGACAGACTACAAGATCAGGCAGAAAACCGATGACAGTGACACCTCTCTACCAGACAGGCTTAACAATTTCTTTGCCCGCTTCGAAGCATCAAACACTACAGCAAGGGGGAGAGCCAGTCCCTTTTTACCATCTGACTAGCCGACTCCAATCATTGATCCGGAGCAAACACAGAGGACCCTTGCCAGGGTCAACCCACGAAAAATGGGAAGGTCCCGACAACATCCCTGGACGTGTGCTCAAGGAATGTGCTGATGTATTAGCAGATGTCCTGACAGACATTTTCAACATCTCCCTTAGTCAAGCTATTGTCCCTAGATGCTTCAAAACCTCCACAATCATCCTTGTAGCAAAGAAATCAGTTGTAGCCTGTCTGAATGATTACCATCCCGTTGCCCTGACCCCCATAGTGATGAAATGTTTTGAACGGCTTGTCAAGCCTCATATCACAGCCAGCCTCCCCTCATCACTGGATCCTCTGCAGTTTGCTTATCGTCCAAATCGCTCTACGGAGGATGCAATATCCACCACACTGCACACAGTTCCCTCTCACTTGGACAACAAAGACACTTATGCCAGAATCCTGTACATCGATTTCAGTTCAGCGTTCAATACCATCATCCCGCAGAGACTAGTGAAGAAACAGTCGCTGCTTGGCCTTAGCACTGCCACGTGTCGCTGGATTCTGGATTTCTTGACAGAGAGACCACAGTCAGTCCGTGTTGGCAGGAACATCTCTGACTCCATCACACTGAGCACTGGATCCCCACAAGGCTGTGTGCTTAGCCCATTGCTGTGTACACTGCTAACACATGACTGTGCAGCCAGATTCAAGGAGAACCTGATCATTAAATTTGCAGAGGGTACCACAGTGGTGGGGCTCATCAGCAAAAGTAATGAAACTATGTACAGGGAGGAGGTCAAACACCTAGAGAGCTGGTGCAGGGATAACAACTTGATGCTTAATGTCACCAAAACCAAGGAGATGTTCGCCAATTTCAGACGGTCTCAGCCTGAGCACACACCCCTCAGCATCAGCGGCTCTACAGTGGAGAGAGTGGAAAATATCAAGTTTCTTGGGGTGCAGATCTCGGACAATCTCACCTGGTCCAGGAACACCACTGGGTTTGTGAAATGGGCCCAGCAGAGATTGCACTTTGTGAGGAAGCTTAAACAAGCATCACTCCCCACTAACATCTTAACTACATTCTACAGAAGCGTGGTTGAGAGTGTGCTGACCTTTTGCATCACAACCTGGTATTCCAGCTGCAGTGCTGTCGATAAAAAAGCCTTGCAGAGGGTGGTTAGGGGAGCAGAGAAGGTTATTGGGGTCTCCCTACCTTCTGTCCAAGACCTCTTTCAGAGTCGATGCCTCCAGAAGACACGATACATCATTAAAAACACCTCACACCCTCTCCATGAACTGTTTGTTCTTCTGCCATCAGGCAAACGTTACAGGAGCATCAAAACTAAAACCACAAGGCTACTAAACAGCTTCCTCCCACAGGCAGTCAGACTGACATGTGGTTGTTGTGTTTTACTATTTATTGTTATGTTTACTATTTAGTGTTGCGTTTGTTATGTTATGATTGCACTGCTCCTGAGGAACGCTGTCTCATTCTGCCCTGCAGAGCTGATGTATGGTTAGAATGACAATAAAGTTTTTTGAATCTTTGAATCTTGAAAGACTATCTTAGATTGGGTGTTGAGCTTCTTCCCCTCTGCCATCCGATTCCTCAATGGACATTGAAGCCATGAACACTACCTCACATTTTTAATACATATTATTTCTGTTTTTGTATGATTTTTATTCTATTCAATATACATATACTGTACTTGATTTACTTAATTATTCATTTTTACTTTTTGCTTCTCTATTATGTGTTGCATTGAACTGCTGCTGCTGTTAACATATTTCACGACTTATGGCCAGTGATAATAAACTGATTCTCATTCTGTGTAATAACCAGGATCTTATTAGTCAGCTTACCATAAAGGAGCCCTTAGGAGGCAGTGATCATAATATGATTGATTTACACTGCAGTTTGAGAGGGAGAAGCTTAAGTCACATGTATCAGTATCGCAATGGAATAAAGGGAATTACAGAGGCATGAGAGAGGAGCTTGCCCAGGTGAATTGGAGGAGGATACTGGAGGGGATGATGGCGGAACAAAGGTGGCTGAAGTTTCTGGAAATAGCTGTCAAGGCGCAGGATAGATATGTCCCTCAGAATAAGTTGTTCTCGAATGGCAGGGCTAGGCAACCGTGGCTGATAAGGGAAGCTAAGGACTGCATAAAAGCCAAGGAAGGGCATATAAGTAACAAAAGTAAATGGGAAGTTTGATGATTGAGAAGCTTTTAAAATCCAACAAAGGGCAACTGACAAAGCCATAAGAAGAGAAAAGATGAAATATGAGGGCAAACTAGCCAATAAAAAAAGCAGGATACAAAAAGGGTTTTCAGTTATATAAAGAATAAAAGGAAGGTAAGAGTTGATATTGGACCACTGGAAAATGATGCTGGTGAGGGACAGAACTTAATAAGTACTTTGTTTCATTCTTTGCTGTGGAAGACACTAGCCGTATGCCAGCTGTCCGTGAGTGTCAGGGAGTGCCATTGTTTTAAAAAGGAAGAAGTGCTAGGCAAACTGAAAGGTCTTAAGATGGATGTCACGTGGACCAAATGTACTACATCCCAAAGTCCTGAAAGAGGTTGCTGAAGAGATAATGGATACATTGGTCATGATATCTCAAGAATCACTTGATCCTGGCATGGTCCTGGAGGACTGGACGATTGCAAATGTCATTTCACTCTTTAAGAAGGAAGGAAGACAAAAGAGAGGAAATTGTAGGTCGGTTAGCCTAACCTCAGGGTTGGGAAAGTGTTGAAGTCCATTATTAAGGATGACGTTTCGAGGTACTTGGAAACTAATGATAAAATAAGTCGAAGACAGCATGGTTTGCATGGTCAGCAAAGTAACAAGCAGGGCAGACAAAAAAAAAGGCAGTGGATGTTATTTTCAGAAGGCATTTGATAAGGTGCCTCCCATAAGGCTGCTGAACAAAATAAAATCCTATGGCGTTGCAGGAGCTGTACGGCATGGATAGAGGAATAGCTTACAGGCAGGAGGCAGCAAGTGGGAATAAAGGGAGCCTTTTCTGGTTGGCTGCTGGTGATTAGTGCTGTTCCTCGGGTCCGTATTGGTATCGATTCTTTTCACATTGTTTGTCAGATATTCGGATAATGGAATTGATGACTTAGACAAATTGCAAGAATGGGCAAAAAATGACGTGGAATACAAGGCTGGGAAATGTATGATAATGAATTTTAGTATAAGGAACAATAGTGCAGACTATTATCTAAATGGGGAGAAAATTCAATCTTCAGAGCTGCAAAGGACTTAGGAGTCCTTGTGGAAGACTTCCAGAAGGTTAATTTATGATTGAGTCTTTGGTAAAAAAAAGGCAAATGCAATATTGGCAGTTATTTCAAGGGGGATAGAATATAAAAGCAAGGAGATAATGCTGAAGCTTTATAAAACACTAATCAGACCGCACTTAGAGTATTGTCAGCAGTTTTTGGCTCCTTAGCAGTTATTGTCATTGGAGAGAGTCCAGGGGAGGTTCACGAGGATGATTCCGAGAATGAAGGGGTTAACATAGGAGGAGCATTTGGCCTGTACTAACTGAAATTTAGAAGAATGTGTGGGGATCTCATTGAAACATACCGAGTGTTGAAAGGACTAGATAAACGGAATATGGGGAGGATGTTTCCTCTGGTGAGGGTATCCAGAACTAGAGAGCACAGCGTTAAAATTGAAGGACGACCTCTTAGAACAGAAGTAAAGGGGAATTTTTTTTAGTCAAAGAGTGGTGAATCTGTGGAATGCTCTGCCACAGACTGTGGTGAAGGGCAAGTCCGTGGGTATATTCAAAGCAGAATTTGATAGATTCCTGAGTGGCCGGGGCATCAAAGGATATGGTAAGAGCGTAGATGGGGTTGAATGGGATTTGGGATCAGCCATGATGAAATGGTGGAGCAGACTCAATAGGCTGAAAAATACACACAAAATGCTGGAGGAACTCAGCAGGCCAGGCAGCATCTATGGAAACGTGTACAGTTGATGTTTTGAGCTGAGACCCTTCAGCAGGATTAGGCTAAACTTAAATTGGTAGGTTGCTGGATGGTGTGGCTTGTTGGACCGGAAGGGCCCATTCCATAGCTAAATAAAATATAATGCATCAGATTCATGTTACAACGTGCAGACTCCTTTTTAACAATTCTTTTGTGATTGCCAGCAGGTTGTCAGAAAGCTTGAAGCAGCAGTGCAATAATGCACCTTTCACCCAAACTGAACTTCAAGAGGTCCCACTCCATGCAAGCCTACAAGATGAGAAGAATCTCAGGGATGAAGTTACAGTCCTTCAGCATAGGTAGATAGCAAATGGCTTTCAACTTTCTACTGGCAAGAACACAATACTGACTATTGTCAAAGCTATTGCTCATTTCTCTGTCGAGAATGGAAATATTTTAGGCCTGAGCTAGAATCATAGATTCAAATTAGACAGAAAGAGAGCAATTGGCCCATCGTATTATCTGTTGGCTCATAAAGATCTATATATTAGTTCTCTTTCTTGGCTCTTTCTCTACAGCCCTGCGGATATTTTCTGTTTACTAATATTATTATTTCTTTTCATTGTTTTGGTTTCTGTTTGTTGGGAAGCTTGTACTAATCAGATTACATGTTTATGATTCCTAATAGTAGGCAGAAAGCTGATTTGTAGTACAGGACCAGTATAATTGAGGAATGAGGACTCAGTCTATTCTTCAATTTATCATTAATGTTTCATGTTGAACTGTGACACCATTGTTAAACAAAATTACTTATGAAGCCAATAGATTGTAGTGATGATTTCTCAGTGCATAATGCTGAAGTCTTGAGAAAAAATAATTTTGTTAATTTCCTGTATGTATATGTTGACTCAAAATCCATCTTGAAATAAAATGTTTTCATTAGCTTAGATTCTGCAAATCAAGAAATTTTCAGAAAACAGGAGGAGCTGAAGCAGGTGAAAGAGGAGTATAATAAATGCAAATCAGATGTGAAAAAGGTACAGAATCTGCATTGAATGTGTATATCTTTATTTGTCTGTTAGTTGGTTAAATGATTTACTAAGAATATTTTGGATTTAACCATATAAATTTCTTTGTTCAGAAACTTGACATAACCTGCTCCAAATCTTCTTGAAGACATTTACAAATGTGCCTCCGATAATATTGTTAATATACAAACTTCATGCCAATTCTACAACAAAATTACTTAATGGCTTGGAAGAGCTCGTGGATTTTACTTGTTTGTGATAGGTATTCAATGTTACTTTTCTCTGATAATACTTGATATCCATTCATTCCCATATTCCCAATTTTTATCTGTTAACTTCTGAAGGAAACAGGAGTTCACATTGCATTGACAGGACCAAGGCACAGTAAAAATGTTTTGGTGTGCGGAGTATCATAGGCTGCACAAACATATGTATGCTCCAGTAGGGATCAATGAAGTTGTACATAAAGCTTTTGAATTTTTTAGAGTATGTTTTCAGTCCACTTCTTGCCTGAACCTGTGATAGAAACATAGAAAACCTACAGCACAATAACAGGCCCTTCGGACCTTAGAAATTACTAGCCCTCTATTTTTGTAAGCTCCATGTACCTATCCAAAAGTCTCTTAAAAGACCCTATCGTATCTGCCTCCAGCACCGTTGCTAGCAGCCCATTCCACGCACTCACCACTCACTGCATTAAAAAAAACTTACCTCTGACATCTCCTCTGTACCTACTCCCAAGCACCTTAAATCTGTGTCCTCTTGTGGCATCCATTTCAGCCTTGGGGAAAAAGCCTCTGACATGATCAATGCCTCTGATTATCTTATCCACCTCTATCAGGTCATCTCTCATCCTGCAATGCTCCAAGGAGAAAAAGCCAAGTTCACTCAACCTGTTTTCATAAGGCATGCTCCCCAATCCAGGCAACATCCTTGTAAATCTCCTCTGCACCCTTTCTATGGTTTCCGCATCCTTCCTGTAGTGAGGCGACTAGAACTGAGCACAGTACTCCAAGTGAGGTCTGACCAGGGTCCTATACAGCTGCAACATTACCTCTCGGCTCCTAAATTCAATTCCACGATTGATGAAGGCCAATACACTGTGTGCCTTCTTAACCACAGAGACAACCTGTGCAGCTGCTTTGAGCGTCCTATGGACTCAGACCCCAAGATCCCTCTGATCCTGCACACTGCCAAGAGTCTTACCATTAATACTATATTCTGCCATCATATTTGACCTACCAAAATGAACCACTTCACACTTATCTGGGCTGAACTCCATCTGCCACTGCTCAGCCCAGTTTTGCATCCTATCAATGTCCCGCTGTAACCTCTGACAGCCCTTCACACGATACACAACACCCCCAACCTTAGTGTTATCAGCAAATTTACCAACCCATTCCACCATTTCCTCATCCAGGTCATCTATAAAAATCACAAAGAATAAGGGTCCCAGAACAGATCCCTGAGGCACACCACTGGTCACCGACCTCCATGCAGAATATGACCTATCTACAACCACTGTTTGCATTCTGTGGGCAAGCCAGTTCTGTATCCACAAAGCAATGTCCCTTTGGATCCCATGCTTCCTTACTTTCTCAATAAACCTTGCATGGGGTACCTTATCAAGTGCCTTGCTGAAATCCATACACACTACATCTACTGCTCTTCATTCATCAATGTGTTTAGTCACATCCTCAAAAAATTCAATTAGGCTCGTAAGGCACGACCTGCCCTTGACAAAGCCATGCTGACTATTCCTAATCATATTATGCCTCTCCAAATGTTCATAAATCCTGCCTCTCAGGATCTTCTCCATCAACCTACCAACCACTGAAGTAAAACTCAATGGTCTATAATTTCCTCGCTATCTCTACTCCCTTTCTTGAATATGGGAACAACATCGGCAACCCTCCAATCCTCCAGAACCTCTCCTATCCCCATTGATGATACAAAGATCGTCGCCAGAGGCTCAGTAATCTCCTCCCTTGCCTCCTGCAGTAGCCTGGGGTACACCTCATCCGGTCCCAACGACTTATCCAACTTGATGCTTTCCAAAAGCTCCAGCACATCGTCTTTCTTATTATCTACATGCTCAAGCTTTTCAGTCCGCTGCAAGTCATCACCATGATCACCAAGATCCTTTTCCATAGTGAATACTGAAGTAAAGTTTTCATTAAGTACCTCTGCTATTTCCTCCGGTTCCGTACACACTTCCCCACTGTCACACTTGACAGGTCCTATTCTTTCACGTCTTATCCTCTTGCTCTTCACATACTTGTAGAATGCCTTGAGGTTTTCCTTAATCCTGCCTGCCAAGGCCTTCTCATGGGCCCTTCTGGCTCTCCTAATTTCCTACTTAAGCTCCTTCCTGTTAGCCTTATAATTTTCTAGATCTCCAACATTACCTAGCTCTCTGAACCCTTCGTAAGCTTTTCTTCTCTTCTTGACTAGATTTACTACAGCTTTTGTTCATCACGGTTCCTGTACCCTACCATAACTTCCCTGTCTCATTGGAATGTACCTATGGTGAACTCCACACAAATATCCCCTGAATATTTGCCACATTTCTTCCGTACCTTTCCCTGAGAACATCTGTTCCCAATTTAAGCTTCCAAGTTCCTGCCTGATAACCTCATAATTACCCTTCCTTCAATTAAACGCTTTTGTAACTTGTCTGTTCCTATCTCTCTCCAATGTTATTGTAAAGGAGATAGAAGTATGATCACGATCTCCAAAATGCTCTCCCACTGAAAGATCTGACACCTGACCAGGTTCATTTTCCAATACCAAATCAAGTACAGTCTCACCTCTTGTAGGCTTATCTACATACTGTGTCAAGAAACCTTCCTGAACATACCTAACAAACTCCACCCCATCTGAACCCCTTGCTCTAGGGAGATGCTAAATGATATTTGGGAAATTAAAATCTCCCACCTCGACAACTCTGTTATTATTACACCTTTCCAGGATCTGTTTCCCTATCTGCTCCTCAATGTCCCTGTTAGTATTGGGTAGCCTATAAAAAACACCCAGTAAAGTTATTGACCCCTTCCTGTTCCTACCCTCTGCCCACAGAGACTCAGTGGACATACCCTCCATGACGTCCAGCTTTTCTGCAGCCATGACACTATCTCTGATAAGCAGTGCCACGCCCCCGCCTTTTTTATAACCATATTACCATATAACAATTACAGCATGGAACAGGCCATCACGGCCCTTTTAGTCCGTGCTGAGCTCTTACTCTCACCTAGTCCCACCGACCTGTACTCAGCCCATAACCCTCCATTCCTTTCCTGTCCATATATCTATCCTATCTAACTTTAAATGACAACATCGAACCCGCCTCAACCACTTCTGCTGGAAGCTCGTTCCAGACAGCTACCACTCTCTGAGTAAAGAAGTTCCCCCTCATGTTACCCCTAAACTTTTGCCCTTTAACTCTCAACTCATGTCTTCTTGTTTGAATCTCCCCCACTCTCATTGGAAAAAGCCAATCCACATCAACTCTATCTATCCCCCTCATAATTTTAAACACCTCTATCAAGTCCCCCCTCAACCTTCTGCGCTCCAAAGAATAAAGACCTAACTTGTTCAACCTTTCTCTGTATCTCAGGAGAAACCCAGGCAACATTTTAGTAAATCTCCTCTGTACTCTCTCAATTTTATTGACATCTTTCCTATAATTCGGTGACCAGAACTGCACACAATACTCTAAATTTGGCCTTACCAATGCCTTATACAATTTCAACATTACATCCCAACTCCTATACTCAATGCTCTGATTTATAAAGGCCAGCATACTAAAAGCTTTCTTCACCACCCTATCCACATGAGATTCCACTTTCGGGGAACTATGCACCATTATTCCTAGATCCCTCTGTTCTACTGCATTCTTCAATGCCCTACCATTTACCATGTATGTCCTATTTTGATTAGTCCTACCAAAATGTAGCACCTCACATTTATCAGCATTAAACTCCATCTGCCATCTTCCAGCCCACTGTCTAACTGGCCTAAATCTCTCTGCAAACTTTGAAAACCTACTTCATTATCCACAACACCACCTATCTTAGTATCATCTGTATACTTACCAATCCAATTTACTACCCCATCATCCAGATCATTAATATATATTTAAACAACATTGGACCCCCTACAGATCCCTGAGGCACACCGCTAGACACCGTCCTCCAATCTGACACACAGTTATCCACCACTAATCTCTGGCATCTCCCATCCAGCCACTGCTGAATTAATTATTTCGATATTAATGCCTAACAATTGAACCTTCCTAACTAACCTTTCGTGTGGAACCTTGTCAAAGGCCTTACTGAAGTCCATATAGACAACATCCACCGCTTTACCCTGGTCAACTTTCCTAGTAACCCCATCAAAAAATTCAATAAGATTTGTCAAACATGACCTTCCACTCACAAATCCATGTTGACTGTTCCTAATCAGACCCTATAATTACATATACCATCTCTAAGAGTACTTTCCATCAACTTACCCACCACTGACGTCAAACTCACAGGCTGATAATTGCCAGGTTTACTCTTAGAACCCTTTTTAAACAATGGAACCACATGAGCAATATGCCAATCCTCCGGCACCATCCCCGTTTCTAATGACACTTGAAATATTTCTGTCGGAGCCCCTGCTATTTCCACACCAACTTCCCTCAAGGTCCGAGGGAATATCTTGTCCGGACCCGGACACTTGTCCACTTTTATATTCCTTAAAAGCGCCAGTACTTTCTCTTCTTTAATCGTCATACTTTCCATAACTACCCTTCTTGTTTCCTTTACCTTACACAATTCTCCTTAGTGAATACCGAAGAGAAGAAATTGTTCAAAATCTCCCCTATCTTGTTTGGCTCCACACATAGCCGTCCACTCTGATTCTCCGAGGGACCAATTTTATCCCTCACTGTCCTTTTGCTATTAACATAACTGTAGAAACCCTTTGGATTTATTTTCACCTTACTTGCCAAAGCAGCCTCTTCTTTTAGCTTTTCTAATTTCTTTCTTAAGATTCTTTTTACATTCTTTATATTCCTCGAACACCTCATTAACTCCAAGCTGCCTATATTTATTGTAGATCCCTCTCTTTTTCCAAACCAAGTTTCCAATATTCCTTGAAAGCCATGGCTCTCTCAAACTTTTAACCTTTCCTTTCAAACTAACAGGAACATAAAGATCCTGTCCTCTCAAAATTTCACCTTTAAATGACTTCCATTTCTCTATTACATCCTTCCCATAAAACAAATTGTCCCAATCCACTCCTTCTAAATCCTTTCGCATCTCCTCAAAGTTAGCCTTTCTCCAATCAAAAATCTCAACCCTGGGTCCAGTCCTATCCTTCTCCATAATTATATTGAAACTAATGGTATTGTGATCACTGGAGCCGAATTGCTCCCCAACACATACCTCTGCCACCTGTCCTATCTCATTCCCTAACAGGAGATCCAATACTCCCCCTTCTCTAGTTGGTACCGCTATGTATTGCTGCAAAAAACTGTCTTGCACACATTTGACAAACTCCAAACCATCCAGCCCTTTTACAGAATGGGCTTCCCTGTCTATGTGTGGAAAATTAAAATCTCCCACAATCACAACCTTGTGCTCACTACAGATATCTGCTATCTCCTTACAAATTTGCTCTTCCAATTCTCGGTCCTCATTAGGTGGTCTATAAGCGTCACTACACCTTTCCCATTCCTCAGTTCCACCCAAATATCCTCCCTAGACGAGTCCACTAATCTATCTTGCCAGAGCACTGCTGTTATATTTTCTCTGACAAGCAATGCAACACCTTTCCCCCTTGCCCCTCCTGTTCTATCACAGCTGGAGCAATGAAATCCTGGAATATTTAGTTGCCAATCACACCCCCCCTGCAACCATCTTTCACTAATAGCTACAACATCATATTTCCAGGTATCAATCCATGATCTAAGCTCATCCACCCTTCTTACAGTGCTCCTAGCATTAAAATAGATGCATTTAAGAAACTGTCCACCTCTTACTCTCTGTTTATCCTGAATGGAGCAAACAACTTTGTTATCTTTTTCTTCCTTCTCCCCTACATCTTCGGTCTGAGTGCTCCCAATCTCTATCCCCTGCCTATCCTCCTTCACACGCTGTCTACTAGCTTTCTCTATTTGTGAAACTAACCTCCTCTCTCCTAGTCTCTTCAATATGATTTCCAAGCCCAAACCATTCTAGTTTAAAGTCACCTCGGTAGCCTTCGCAAATCTCCCGGCCAGGATATTGGTCCCCCTAGGATTCAAATGCAACCCGTCCTCTTTGTACAGGTCACACCTGCACTAAAAGACGTCGCAATGATCCAAAAACTTGAATCCCTGCCCCCGCTCCAATCCCTCAGCCACGCATTTATCCTCCACCTCATTGCATTCCTACTCTTACTGTCGCGTAGCACAGGCAGTAATCCCGAGATTACTACCTTTGCGGTCCTTTTTCTCAACTCCCTTCCTAACTCCCTATATTCTTCGTTCAGGACCTCTCCCCTTTTCCTACCTATGTCATTGGTACCACGATCTCTGGCTCCTCACCCTCCCACTTCAGGATATCTTGGACGTGATCAGAAACATCCTGGACCCTGGCACCGGGGAGGCAAACTACCATCCAGGTCTCCTGACTGCGTCCACAGAATCACCTGCCTGACCCCCTAACTATCGAGTCCCCTATTACTTCTGCCCTCTTCTTCCCTTCCCTACCCTTCTGAGCTACAGGGCCGGACTCTGTGCCAGAGGCACGACCACTGTTGCTTCCCCCAGGTAAGCTGTCCCCCCCACCAACAGTACTCAAACAGGAGTACCTATTTTCAAGGGGCACAGCCACTGGGGTACTCTATAAGACCTGACCCCTCCCCTTCCCCCTCCTAACTGTGACCCACTTGTCTACCTCCCATGGCCCTGGTGTGACCACCTGCCTGTAACTCCTCTCTATCAACTCCTCACGAGGTCATCAAGCTGCAGCTCCAGTTCCCTAACGCGGTCCCTTAGGAGCTGCATCTCAGCGCACCTGGCGCAGATGCGGAAGTCCGGGAGACTGGGAGACTCCAGAACCTCCCACATCCGACACTGAGAACAACAAGCTGCCCTCACACTCATACTTCCCCTTCTCCTCAAATAACAGGAAAAAATGAAATCCAAACCTTCTTTGCCTCGCCTGTTTCCGCCTAAGCCCTTTGAGCCAAAGCCCTTAAGTCTTCACTCTGCTCCCGGCTCACTCCGCAGCCCGCAAATGATTCTGCCCGCTGTATACGGCTGTGTTCCTTTTAAATCTTCCGCGTTTCACTGCCCGACGTCACACGCCTGCGCAGTCCCGCCTCTCTGAACTCCGACGAAAAAAAACGAAAAATTCAAAATGGCTTCCGCCGCACTCCAGCTCCGATTCTCAGACTTCCTTCTTCCTTCTCCTTTTCTTTTGCCTCCCTCCCTGTCCTTTCTGAAACATCCAAAACCCGGCACTTGATGTAACCATTCCTGTCCCTGAGGCATACAAGTCTCTGTAATGGCCACCACATCATAGCTCCAAGTACTGATCCACGCTTTAAGCTCCTCCGCTTTGTTCACAATACTCCTTGCGTTAAAATAGACACTCATCAAACTGTTGGTCTGAGCGCGACCCTTCTCTATCACCTGCCTATCCTCCCTCATACACTGTCTCTAAGCTTTCTCTATTCACCTCTTTAGTTCGGTTCCCACCCCCCAACAATACTAGTTTAAACTCTCCCCAGTAGCCTTAGCAAACCCCCCCACCAGGATATTGGTCCCCCCGGGATTCAAGTGCAACCCGTCCTTTTTGTACGGGTCACACCTGCCCCAAAAGAGGTCCCAATGATCCCGCAATCTGAATCCCTGCTCCCTGCCCCCTGCTCTAATTCCTCAGCCACGCATTTATCCTCCACCTCATTGTATTCCTATACTCACTGTCATGTGGCACAGGCTTGTAATCCTGAGATAACTGCCTTTGCGGTCCTGCTTCTCAACTTCATTCCTAACTCCCTGTAGTCTGTTTTCAGGACCTCTTCCCTTTTCCTACCTATCAAAGATGTGATAACAGCACATTTGGAAAGCAGTGAAATCATCGGACAAAGTCAGCATGGATTTGTGAAAGGAAAATCATGTCTGACGAATCTCATAGAATTTTTTGAGGATGTAACTAGTAGAGCGTATAGGGGAGAACCAGTGGATGTGGTATATTTGGATTTTCAAAAGGCTTTTGACAAGGTCCCACACAGGAGATTAGTGTGCAAACTTAAAGCACACGGTATTGGGGGTAAGGTATTGATGTAGATAGAGAATTGATTGGCAGACAGGAAGCAAAGAGTGGGAATAAACTGGACCTTTTCAGAATGGCAGCAGTGACTAGTGGGGTACCGCAAGGCTCAGTGCTGGGACCCCAGTTGTTTACAATATATATTAATGACTTGGATGAGGGAATTAAATGCAACATCTCCAAGTTTGCGGATGACACGAAGCTGGGCGGCAGTGTTCGCTGTGAAGAGGATGCTAAGAGGATGCAGGGTGACTTGGGTAGGTTAGGTGAGTGGGCAAATTCATGGCAGATGCAATTTAATGTGGATAAATGTGAAGTTATCCACTTTGGTGGCAAAAACAGGAAACAGATTATTATCTGAATGGTGGCCAATTAGGAAAAGGGGAGGTGCAACAAGACCTGGGTGTCATTATACACCAGTCATTGAAAGTGGGCATGCAGGTACAGCAGGCGGTGAAAAAGGCAAATGGTATGCTGGCATTCATAGCAAGAGGATTCGAGTACAGGAGCAGGGAGGTACTACTGCAGTTGTACAAGGCCTTGGTGAGACCACACCTGGAGTATTGTGTGCAGTTTTGGTCCCCTAATCTGAGGAAAGACATTCTTGCCATAGAGGGAGTACAAAGAAGGTTCACCAGATTGATTCTTGGGATGGCAGGACTTTCATATGATGAAAGGCTGGATCGACTAGGCTTATACTCGTTGGAATTTAGAAGATTGAGGGGGGATCTTATTGAAACGTATAAAATCCTAAAGGGATTGGACAGGCTAGATGCAGGAAGATTGTTCCCGATGTTGGGGAAGTCCAGAACGAGGGGTCACAGTTTGAGGATAAAGGGGAAGCCTTTTAGGACTGAGATTAGGAAAAACTTCTTCACACAGAGAGTGGTGAATCTGTGGAATTCTCTGCCACAGGAAACAGCTGAGGCCAGTTCATTGGCTATATCTAAGAGGGAGTTAGATATGGCCCTTGTGGCTAAAGGGATCAGGTGGTATGGAGGGAAGGCTGGTATAGGGTTCTGAGTTGGATGATCAACCATGATCATACTGAATGGCGGTGCAGGCTCGAAGGGCCGAATGGCCTTCTCCTGCACCTATTTTCTGTGTTTCTATGTCATTAGTACCAATATGTACCACGACCTCTGGCTGTTCTCACTCCCACTGCAGGATATTCTGGACGCGATCTGAAACATCCTGGACCCTGGCGCCTGGGAGGCAAACTACCATCCAAGTTTCTTTCCTCCGTCCACAGAATCGCCTGTACGACCCCTAACTATAGAGTCCCTATCACTATTGCCTTCCTCTTCCTTTTCCTTTCCCTACCCTTCTGAACCACAGGGCCGGACTTTGTGCCAGAGGCGCGACCACTGTTGCTCCCCCCAGGTAGGCTGTCTCCCCCAACAGTACTCAAACAGGAGTGCTTATTGTTCGGGGGGACAGCCATAGGGATATTCTCTAGTACCTGACTCTTCCCCTTCCCTCTCCTAACTGTTACTCACTTGTCTGTCTCCCGTGGCTCCGGTGTGACCACCGGCCTATAACTCCTTTCTGTCATCTCCTCACTCTTCTTGACCAGATGAAGGTCATCGAGTTGCAACTCCAGTTCCCTAATGTGGTTCCTTAGGAGCTGCGGCTCGACACGCTGGGTGCAGATATGGCCGTCTGGGAGGCTGGGAGACTCCAGGACTTCCCACATATGACACCAAGCACAGAACACCGGCCTCACACACATACCTCCTTTCCACAATTATCACAGGTAAACCTACCTCACCTCGTCCCGTTACCGCCCAAGCCAGTTGAGCCAAAGCCCTACTACTCTGTTACCCTCTCATTCCACTGTCCGCTCCGAACGTTACCAGCTGGATATGGTAGGGCAAGAAATGGAGTGACAACAGACTCTGAATGATATAGGTAGGAAAGGTGAGGAGTCCTGAAGAGAGATTTTGGGGAGCTAGGTCGAAAGCTAAAAAGCAGGACCTCCAGGGTAGTATTCTCTGGATTGCTGCCTGGGACACATGCCAGTGAGGGTAAGAACAGGATAATTTGGCAGGTGAACGCATGGCTGAGGAATTCGTGCAGGGGGCGGGGGTTCTGATTTCTGTATCATTAGGATCTGTTCTGGGGAACAAAAGGGACGAGTTACACCTTAACTAGAGGGGGATCGATATGCTAGGGGGATAGGAACCAGATTGATAGGGCTGAGGATGGGGCACTTAGTTTACAGAAGCAGTGTGTAGTGAGACTGCTCGCAAGGAGAGGCTGATCATAGGGCAAAATTGTAGTCAACAGATTGAGTTGCACTGTAAAAAGGGGACAAAATTAAAAAAGGTGAATGTAGGACTGAAGGTGTTGTATTTGAATGCACACAGTATATGGAAAAAGGTAGATGACCTTGCAGCACAGTTAAAGATTGGCATGTATGATGTTGTGGGCATCCCTGAATTGTGGCTGAAAAGTGGTCATAGCTGGAAGATTCACATTGTTTCAAAAGAACAGGCAGGTAGACAGAAGGGGCGGGCTAGCTCTGTTGGTTAACAATGAAATCAAATCATTATACAGAGGTGATATAGGATCAGAAGGTGAAGGGGTATTGTTGTGAGTAGAGCTAAGGAACTGCAAGGGTAAAAAGACCCTGATGGAAGTTATACAGTGCCTATAAAAAGTATTCACACCCCCCCCCAGACGTTTTCATGTTTTATTGTTTTTCAACATTGAATCACAGAGGTTTTAATTTGACTTTTTTGACACTGTTCGACAGTAAAAGACTCCTTCGTGTTAAAGTGAAAACAGATCTCTACAAAGTGATCTAAATTAATTACAAATATAAAATACAAAATAATTGATTGCACAAGTATTCACCCCCTTTAGTATGACACACCAAATCATCACTGGTACAGCCAATTGGTTTTATAAGTCACATGATTAGTTAAATGGAGACCTGTTTTTGGAAACTTGCGTGCAGTCAAGGTGTTTCGATTGATTATACTAAAAATACACCTGTACCTGGAAGGTCCAACTGCTGGCAAGTCAGTATCCTGGCAAAAGCTACACCATGACAACAAAAGAACGCTCCAAAGAATTCAGTGAAAAGATTATTGAAAAGCACAAGTCAGGAGAGGGATACAAGAAAATTTCCAAGTATCGTTATGTCAATCATCCAGAAAAGGAAAGAATATGAACAGGGTGTAAATCTGCCTAGGGCAGGCCATTCTTAAAAACTGAGTGACTATGCAAGAAGTGGACCAGTGATGGAGATCACCAAGACAACAGATGGTGCACGGGGCAAGGTTGCAAGTTTTTGGATCATTGGAAACTTTTTTGGGGAAGAGGGTGACCTGCACAAGTGGGATGGGTTGCACCTGAACTGGAGGGGAAACCAATATCCTGGGAGGAAGGTTTGCTAATGCTATTGGCGATGGTTTAAACTAGATTTGCAGGGGGTGGCAGCCAAGGTGAAGAGGCAGAGGATGCGGTGGTTGGCGAACAAGTACAGACAGCTTGTAGGGAGTTTGTGGGGAAGGTTAGGCAGATGATAGAGCAAAGATGCATTCATCCAGATGGTTGAAGATATGTCTATTTTAATGCAAGGAGTATCACAAACTGATGAACTTAGAACGTGGATCAATATGTTGAACTATAATGTTGTGGCTATTACAAAGACTTGGATGTCTCAGGGGCAGGAATGGCTGATAAGTGTGCCGGGGCTTTCGATGTTTCAAAAAGGACAGGGAGGGAGGCAAAATAGGTAAGGGTGTGGTATTGCTAATCAGGGATAGTATCACGACTGTGGAAAAGGAGGAAGTAATGGAGGGAATGTCTACTGAGTCAGTGTGCGTGGAAGTCAGAAAAAGGAAGGGATCAATGACTATGGGTGTTTTTTTAGGCCCCCCAATAGTAACAGAAACATTAAGGAGCAGATAGAGAGGCAGATTCTGGAACAGTGCAATAATAATAGGATTGTTGTGATGGGTGATTTTAACTTCCCTAATATTGACTGGCATCTCCTTGGAACAAGGGGTTTAAATGGGGTTAAGTTTGTTAGGTGTGTTCAGGAAGGTTTCCTGATGCAATATGTAGATAAGCCAACTAGAGGAGAGGCTGTACTTGATTTGTTATTGGGAAATGAACATGGTCAGGTGTCAGATCTCTCGGTGGGAGAGCATTTTGGTGGTGGTGATCACAAATCCATCTTCTTTACCGTAGTGCTGGAGGGGGATAGGAGCAGAGGATGTAACAAAACACATTGATGAAGGTAGAGCAGTAGATGTACTGTATATGGATTTTAGTAAGACATTTGGTATGGTTCCCCATGCAAGGCTCATTCAGAAATTAAGGAGGTGTGGGATCCAAGGAGACCTTGCTTTGTGGATCCAGAATTTGTTTGCCCACAGAAGGCAAAGGGGGGTGGTAAATGGTTCATGTTCTGCATGGAGGACGATGACAAGTGATGTTCTGCAGGGATCTGTTCTGGGACCCCTCCTCTTAGTGATTTTTATAAATGACCTGGATGAAGAAGTAGAAGGGCAGCACAAAAGTTGGGGGTGTTGTGCATAGTCTGGTGGGTTGTCAGAGATTACAGCAGGACATTGATAGGATGTAGACTGGGCTGAGAAGTTGCAGATGGAGATGTCAAAAGAGTGTTGTTTCGATAGGGTGGATTCAATGTGCAGGTAGATTGGGAAAATCAGGTTGGTGCTGGATCCCAAGAGGCAGAATTTGTACTTTGCCAACAAGATGGCTTTTTAGAGCAATTCATGGTTGAGTCCACTAGGGGATCAGCTATTCTGGATTAGGTGTTGTGCAATGAACTGAAATTAATTGGAGAGCTTAAGGTAAAGGAATTCACCGTGCAACTTGAAAAGGAGAAGGTAAAGTCAGATGTATCCGTGTTACAGTAGAGTAAAGGGAATTACAGAGATATGAGAGAGGAGCTGACCAAAATTGATTGGAACGGAACACTAGCAAGGCAGAACAGCACTGGTTGGAGTTTCTGGGAATAACTCACAAGACAGAGGATAGATACATTCCAAAGAAATGTTATTCTAAAGGCAAGGTGATGCAACTGTGGCTGACAAGAGAAGTCAAAGCCAGCATAAAGACAAAGAAAGAGGATATAATAGAACAAAAATTAGTGTGGGATACCAATAGTAATTTGGAGCCATTACATGAGGGCTTCCAAGGCAATTCCACTGATCTTGGTCCTAATATCTCAGGTCCCTTACCGCTCAGTATATCAGTTCAGTAGGATTCCTCACAACTATGTTAATCTTTAACTGTCAATGCCATTTAGCTTTGAGATATTTTTAAACCCTATGGACATAATGTATTAGGGAAATCTAACTTGTTGTTCATGTGGAATCTGATCTTTAATGGAGTTTTTCCCAGAAGTTTGATTTGTAAGGGCAAGGACTGCTTTTGAACAGAGGGAGCAATTCTGTCTGGAATTGCAGCTAGTCTTGAAATCTCTGCAAAAGGAGAAAGGTTGCCAATGTGAAATTTGGGGTTTTAACACTCTGTCAGGGTGAGGGAGTTGCTGGTCTGGAGGGTGGGAGGGAAGCTGTCAGAAGATCAGTGATTGTAGATCAGTAGGCCTGTCATATGAACAGAAAGAAAGACCATACTTGTGGGTGAGGCCTTCTGCGCTAAAATCATTTCATCATAAAGCAGATATGACATGAAAAAAAACTCGAAAGAATATTGGTTGCTGGTCATACTGGTTATCAGTGATTAAAAATAAATTTTAAAATTAGGGGAAATCTCTGAACTCCACAAAGATAAATGTTTATTTTAAAGTGCTTTCTTGAAAGCAGACAAGTAGATTTAGTGGAAACTTGCAGTTAACATTAATTTGCTTGGAACTAGATTATGAGTGTTACCCTTTTATTATAGTGGTTTGGACTAATAAAGAAGAAAATGGAAGTAAATTGTCGTTTAAAGTTAAATTGGATAGATATATGGACAGGAAAGGAATGGAGGGTTAAGGGCTGAGTGCAGGTCGGTGGGACTAGGTGAGAGTAAGAGTTCGGCACGGACTAGAAGGGCCGAGATGGCCTGTTTCCGTGCTGTAATTGTTATATGGTTATAAGTACAATTTACATCACAGTAATATTTACTTTTAAGTTTCTATCAGTTCTTTCACAAGCTGAGCTGTGTTCAATAGCGTCAGGCGGAATGGAAGCAGGCTATTCAGGCCAATGAATCTGCACCAACTATCAAGCCCCTATTTATACTAGTTAAATCTCTCTCTCGCCCAGTCTCACCACCCCCCCCGATACCCCTCTCATGCCAACCACCCCCCACTTCACCAGCTCCTCTATCCTCTTAGACCAGTGTACCATATTGCATGTCTTTTGGAAATGGGGGTGAATTGGAATCTCTGGGGCAAACCTACACTGTCACAGTGCAAATGTTCAGTCAACACCAGACGTTAGAAGTGAATCTGAGCCACTAGAGGCTTTGAAAGCAACAGCTCTGGGAATTGGGAGTTTGTATTCCATTGACACCGTGTTCTATTTCTACAACAGCTGAGAGACCAGTTGGATTTGGTGGAGCAGCAACATTATTCTGAGTTGAAGGGAATGAAGTTGGAGATCTCACAGCTGACCACGGAACTGCACCAGCGTGATGTAACTATTGCAGAAATGAGTGTAGCCACCCCCAACGTGGAACGCCAGCTTCAGAGTGAACTGGAGAAAGCTGACAGAAAAGCTACAGAAATCAAGGTGTTTTTGATTAATCTCAGTCATTTGTTTGAAGTTAAAATTCTGGAGACGTAGAACTTGCTGGAAATTTTCTAGCAAGTCAGGCAGCATCTGTGGAGAAAGAAACATAGTTAACTGTCAGGCTAAAGCCCCTTTATTGTATTTCTTTCAGTGCTGCCTGATCCGAGGATGAGGAATGAATTAAAGACGTTAATAAAATCATGAGGGGGCATAGCTAAATGAGTGGTCACATTCTTTTCCCAGGTTAAGGGAGTTTAGCACTAGAAGGCATTGGTTTAAGCCAGGGGTCCCCAACCTTATTTGCACCGCGGACTGGTTTAATATTGACAATATTCTCGTGGACTGGCTGACAGGGGTGGCGGGGGAGGTTGTTATTAATCACGACCAGAATATAGGTGAAACTATAAGTCACTTATAAGTGGCTAATAATATACTCAATTTTGTTTCTAAAAGGGTTTATCTAACGAATTTAATATTAAACACACAGCGCATATTTTCCTCCCATGAATACAGTGATAAGTCAATTATAAGTCACTTAGAACTCAATAGCATCATAACATTTTAAGTAACGTTTGGATATTAAACACACAGCGCATATTTTCCTCGTATGAACATATAAAATCATTGCAACACACCAATATCGGTGGATCAGTGGGAGCCCTGGGCTTGTTTCCGTGCATCAAGATGGTCCTATCGAGGGGTGATGGGAGACAGCGATTCCTTATGTCCAGTCTATTCCGCAGTTTCGTTTTCGTTGCATTCATTGCAGAAAATCCTGCTTCACAGAGATATGATGTTGGAAATGGAAGCAACGTTTTCAGTGCTTTCGTGGCTATCTCAGGATATTCAGCCTTGACTTTGATCCAGAATGCCGGCAGAGATGTTATGTCAAACATATCTCTCAGCCCACTGTCATTTGCAAGCTCGAGTAGTTGATCTTCTTCCCGCGCTGACATGGATGATTCACCGGGGACATTCACAAATGGGTCATGGACCCATTCCCTTGCATGTCTTGGGTCATTTGCGGTTGGGAAGTAATGCTCCAATTCTGTCGACAGCGAGGATAGGTGATCGCGCACTAGCTGTGAGAAAGACGGTGCAGCCTCAGTCTCTCCCAAAATCCCAACTAATGTTGGGAACATGTAAAATATGCCCCTTTCCACTCGCCATCCCCACATTTCCAGTTTGGCTTTGAAAGCAGACACTTTATCTGCCAACTTGAAGACAGTTGTCATTCTCCCCTGAAGTGACAAATTGAGTTCATTGAGCAAGTTGAAGATGTCACACAGTTAAGCGAGTTTTGCTATCCACTCCTCGTCACTGAAGTGTGCTTCCAGTGGTGACTTTTTTCCTGAAAGAAATCTCTGTAGCGATTAGACAGTTTGTCTCCACATATCACCCACAGGAGGCTTGGAGCGTGCGAGTCACCGGTCGCAATAAAGCCATATTTTATGTACAACTCGTCGTATTTTCTGTTGAAGGAAGCTTTCTTTTTTTTTGCAGTCTCTGCCTCAGCTGCCTCTGCGTTATGTTCGTCGTTAGGCCTTTTATGTCCTCTTCCAGCTCTTCCAAAGAAACTCTCAGGCGACGTTTGTTTTTTACTCATACCGACTGATGACCGCGTGGGTAATGATCTCACCTGCGTAATGACGTTGCGTGCGCTGAAGCTCAACAGTGGGCGTGACAGGGAATGTGGAAAGGTGCAGCTGACCCATATCGCTTTATGTCGCCTCATATCGCCAGATCATAACGTTTCCTCGCAGCTTGGTAGCACATGCTTTGCGGCCCGGTATCGGTCCACAGCCCGGTGGTTGGGGACCACTGGTTTAAGCTAAACGTGTCTAAATGCATTTCAAATAGTGTAATTGGAGATCTTCCTGCCTAAGAAGACCCTGATGACTTAACCTGCGAGAACTGCATCCATCTGTAGCTTCTAACAATCCACGTTAAGGAATTGTTGTTAGAACTGCAACTAGATGAGCTCCAGGTCATTCTAGACGTTGAGGGGGTGATAGATAGGACATATAGAGGGATAGTTACACCCAAGATGCAGGACACAGGAGACTGGGTGACAGTCAGGGGAAAGAGATTGAACAGCCAGTGTCGGGCATTCTTGTGGCCATCCCCCTCAACAACAGGTATGCCACTGTGGACACTATTCAAGGACAGGGGGGTGACCTAACAGAGGAAAGTCACAGTGGTCAGGTCTGTGGCATTGAGTCTGGCTCTGTGACTCAAGGGAAGGGTAGAGAAGAGGCAAGCTGTGGTGATAGTGGATTTGTTAGTTAGCGGAACAGAAAGGAGGTTCTGTGGATGGGAATGAGATTTCCAGATAATATGTTGCCTCCTAGGTTCCAGGGTCCTTGACATCTTGGATCGCGTCTTCAGCATTCTTATGTGGGAGGGTGAGCAGAGGTCATGGTCCAAGGAGGTACCAATGACGTAGGTCAGAAGAGTGAAGAGGATCTTCAAAGTGAGTTCAGGGAGTTAGGTGCTAAGTTATAGGACAGGACAAGAGTGCCAGACATATGATGGAGAGGGTGTGCAGACGTGTTAAGACCTCAGACAGGTCAGGAATCAAAAGGTTGAGCATGGTGCGACTAATGTTCTGAGCTATGCATATTTCAATGCATGAAGTATTGTAGGAAAAACAGATGAGCTCAGCACATACTTTATACCTTATAGTTTATACTTTATTGTCGCCAAACAATTGATAGTAGAACGTATAATCATCACAGCGATATTTGATTCTGTGCTTCCCGCTCCCTGGATTACAAATCGATAATAAATAATAAAAATTTAAATTATAAATCATAAATAGAAAATAGAAAAATGGGAAGTAAGGTAGTGCAAAAAGACTGAGCGGCAGGTCTGGATATTTGGAGGGTACGGCCCAGATCCGGGTCAGGATCCGTTCAGCAGTCTTATCACAGTTGGAAAGAACTGTTTCCAAATCTGGCCGTGGGAGTCTTCAAACTCTTGAGCCTTCTCCCGGAGGGAAGAGGGACGAAAAGTGTGTTGGCTGGGTCGTGTCCTTGATTATCCTGGCAGCACTGCTCCGACAGTGTGCGGTGTAAGGTGAGTCCAAGGACGGAAGATTGGTTTGTGTGATGTGCTGCGCCATGTTCACAATCTTAGATTATGAAGACACGCAGTCCTCTTTTATTGTCATTTAGTAATGTATGCATTAAGAAATTGATGCAATATTTCCTCCGGTGTGATATCACCAAACACAGGACAGAACAAGACTGAAAAAACTAACAAAACCACTTAGTTATAACATATAGTTACAACAGTGCAAGAATGCGATAACTTGATGAAGAACAGTCCATGAGCATAGTAAAAAGTTGTAAGTCTCTCAAATGTCCCACATCTCACGCAGACAAGAGAAGAAGAAAAACTCTCCCTGCCATGCCCAACCACAGTCCGACTCTGAGTCATCCAAAAACTGCGAGCCTCCGATCAGCTCTCCGACATTAAGTACTGAGCGCCATCTCTGTCCGAACGATTCGACCTCAATCTTGGTCGCCAACAGCGGGCAAAGCCAGGGATTTTGAGGCCTTCCCTCCGAAAGATTCCCGATCGCGCAGCAACAACAGCAGCGAACTGGCGTTTCAGAAATTTCTCCAGATGCTCCTCTGTGCTTTCAGGTCTGTCTCCCTCAAATCAGAATTGTCCACGGTCCCTATTTAACGGATACAATATCATTTTTTACCGGAGGGCTGCGCACGCACTCTCTCTCCTGCAGCTTCTTCCGGTCTTGGACAGGAGAACTTCCATACCATGATGCACCCTAGAAGAATGCTTCCTACAGCGCATCTATAAAAATTAGTGAGGGTTTTAGGGGACAGGCCAAATTTCTTTAGTTTTCTCAGGAAGTAAAGGCGCTGGTGGGCCTTCTTGGCAGTGGACTCTGATTGGTTGGACCAAGTCAGGTCATTTGTGATATTGACTCTGAGGAACTTAAAGCTTTTGACCTGTCCCATTTGCGCACCACCGATGTAAATTGGGTCATGTGGTCCGCTACTCCTTCTGAAGTCAACAACCAATTTCTTCGTCTTGCTGACGTTGAAGGATAGGTTATTGTCTTCGCACCATACCACCAGGTTCTTAATTTCCTCTCTGTACTCAAACACATCATTACCCGAGATACGGCCTACAATTGTTGTGTCATCAGCAAACTTATATATTGAATTCGATGGAAACTTGGCTACACAAACATGGGTGTACAATGAGTACAGCAGGGGGCTGAGTACACAGCCTTGTGGGACACTGGTGCTCAGAGTGATTGTAGAGGAGAGCTTGTCCCCTATTTTTACAGCCTGGGTCCTGTCTGTGAGGAAGTTGAAGATCCAGCTGCAGATCTGAGTGTTAAGGCCCAGGTTCCGGAGTTTAGGAATCAGTTTATTTGGAATGATGGTATTAAAGGCAGAGCTGTCGTCAATGAAAAGGAGGCTTAAGTTTGCGTCTTTATTCTCCAGGTGTTCTAAGGAGGAATGTAGGGCCAGAGAGATGGCATCTGCCGTTGACCTGTTGCTCTGGTAGGCGAATTGCAAAGCGTCGAGGTTGACCGGTAGGCTGTGGTTGATGTGTGCCATAACCAATCTCTCGAAGCACTTCATAGCAATTGATGTCAGAGCCACAGGTCGATAGTCATTCAGACATGCCACCTTGCTCTTCTTCGGCACTGGGATTATCGTTGCCTTCTTAAAACACGAGGGGATCTTAGATTGAAGCAAGGAGCAGTTGAAGATGTCAGCAAACACTCCAGCTAGCTCGCTTGCACAGGCCTGGAGAACCCGTCCCGGGACGCCATCTGGGCCCATCGCTTTCCTTGGGTTTATCTTCAGGAAGGCCCTTCTAATGTCCTCCTCGGTGACGATGAATCTCAATGCCACCAGGTCCAGTTCATCCAGAGAGAGCAGGATGCTCCTCTTCTGTTCGAATCTTGCGTGGAATACGTTAAGTTCGTCAGGAAGAGAAGCGCCACAGTTATCGATATTCCCAGCCTTTTCTCTGCGCCCAGTGATCTTACTTAGACCCTGCCATAGTCTACCGGCATCCCTCTGTTTAGCCTGGGCTTCCAACTTGGCTCGATATTGCCTCTTAATGGCTTAATGGCTTTCCGGAGTTCACGCCTGTATTCTGTGTAGCAACTGGTATCCCCGGACCTAAAAGCCGCAGCTCTAGCCTTCAAAAGGGACTTGACCTCATAATTCATCCAAGGTCTCCGGTTAAGGAATACCTGGATCGTCTTGCGAGATACGCAGTCCTCTGTGCATTTCCTAATGAAGTCCTTGACAGCTGAGGCATACCCATCGAGGTTAGCTGCCAAGTCCTTGAATACTAACCAGTCCACCGATTCAAAGCAGTCACGGAGGACCTTATCCGTTTCCTCCGTCCAATGCGACACCACTTTTGATACTGTGACCTCCCGCTTCAGTTTCTGTTTCTAAGCCGGGAGGAGGAGTACGGTCTGATGGTCTGATTTTCCGAAGTGAGGTCATGGGACAGAACAGTAGGCATCCTTGACTGCTGTGTCACAGTGGTCAAGTATATTCGGGCCTCTAGTGGGGCAGGAGACATGTTGGTATAACTATTGCAGCGCCTTTCTGAGGTTGGCCTGGGTAAAGTCCTCAGCTGTAATGAGCAAAGCCTTCAGATACCGGGTCTCAAGTTCACTGATGTTGGCATACAGTATGTTCAGAGTACACTCCATGTCCGCCTGGGGGGGAATGTATATTGCTGTCAGTATGACCGAGGTGAATTCCCGTGGCAGATAGTAGGGACGATACTTCACCGACAGGTGATCCAGGTCGGGGCTGCAGGAGCTTGTCAGTGCCACTGTGTCCGAGCACCACGCAGTGTTGATCAGTAGGCAGACACTACCTCCCCTCGTCTTGCCCGAAGATGCCATGCGGTCTATCCGATGGATTGAAAGTCTCTCTGGTCGGATGGCACAGTAGGGGGTGGCAGGGGAGAGCCTGGTCTCGGTGAAACAGAATACACAGCAGTTCTGCATCTCCCTGCAGTAGGTGAGTCTCCCTTTAAGATCATCCACCTCGTTCTCTATGGCTTGCGCATTAGATACCAAGATGGCGCCGATAACTGGCGACTCTGTGTGTGCCCTTCCGAGCAAACTGCCCCCTACACTATCCTATACCCGAGAAACCCTTCTAAACCTCCAATCTGCTACATCTAGCAAGATCAGCAACACCCTGGCGAAGCTACTGACCTAGCTGGAGATCACTGCGCCAGAATTGCTTCTTAAACTCCAGACCGCACCTGGACCTGACCAGCGAAGCCTGGTCCGAGGCCCACCACGTTCCCGGAGACCCGTGGCCTGCTACCGTGCCGGAGAGCTTGGAGACACGGCCCATTCCGACCAGCACCTCTCCGGAGCAGACAATCACACAGAAGTGACGTCGGAGACCTCAAGGTGCCCCAGACACTTCCCTGGAACAACGATTGTAAAGCCCAGTTGGTGGATATCCACTGCTGCCGGAAGTGAGGCCTCCGCCACCAACCTCGGAAATCAAGCCCGAGGCTCGGCTGGAGTGGAGGCCTCCGCAACCATGACTCAGCTCACAGACTTGTTTCAGTTAGGAGCCCGGCCCTCCGGGATTAAGTGTCGGCTTCGGGGCCCGACCCAATCGACATCTGGGGCCCCGGCAGCTGGAAGTGGCAACGGACTATGGGTTCATATATTTTCCACTTTTTTACAATGGCCTGCACTGAGGTGAGAGGTATGTTCATTGCCTTTGAGGTGGTCTTGTACCCTTTCCCAGATTTCTGCTTCTCTATTATCATTTCTCTGACTTTCCTTGAATGCTCTTGCCTTCATTTTCATTTGGTCTGTTAAAAATCTACTGTACTGTTGGACCTTACACAGAGAGAGGATATTTAGTCAGGTGATCCTCCAATTTTATACATCAACAAATTGGGTGAGTTGGTAAGATTCTCCACAGTATTGCACCTGAGGAAAGTTAGCATTAGGATAGGACTTACACAGTGAGCAATAGGCCACTTTCAAGAAATTATGGATCTGTATTCGCAGGTCCCTGTAGTCTACTGCACTTTTCAGTGCCCTATCGCTCACCACGTAAGTCCTACCCTGATTTGTCCCCCCAAAGAACAACATTATCACATTATCATCAAGATTGTTGGTTTAGATGACAAACAGCAAAGGAGATGAATATTTTTTCAGCCTCACAATGTTGGTTCTTAATTTTTAGTAAACTTGTTGACAGGTTTTGGAAATTTTCATTTTATTTGACATGATACATAATATTTTATAGATAATCTCAAAAATCCTGCTTCAATGTATGTTAAATTTAGAAAATGACACAGTAAAACGTGAAAATAGTTTTGGGGGCTACAGCATCAGTAACATCCATCTCTTCAGTGAAGGTGTTTACTTTATTTTCATGAAAATCTTTACCCACGTTCACTGCCACCCCCTACATTAGGTTTTTTGATCAAGTAGGTTTTGCAATTATTCACTTGCTCTTTACATGCTGAGTTTTCTTTGATTTTACTTGCTGCTTTACCTTTTTTGCCATTGGAGGCATACATCACAGAAATGGGTCCGTCATGTTCATGCTGACCATCACGTGTCTATCAGTACAAATCCTGTTTGCCGGCAATAGATTCACAGCTTTCTAAGTATTGCTGGTTTCAGCATTCATTTAGATATTATTTTAACCACCACTCCCAGAGGGAAATAAAGCTAGCATCATACTTACGTCCTGCCAACATCCTTGTAAATGTTCTCTTTACTCTTTCAATCTTATAGTTATTTCTCCTGTACCAAGGTGACCAAAGCTACAGACAATTCTCCAAATTTGGCCTCGTCAGTGTTTTATACAACTTCAACATAACATCCTAACTCCTGTACACAATACTCTGATTTCCGAAAGCCAATGTGACAAAAGCTTTCTTTATGACCCTATCTACCTGTGATCCCACTTTCAAGAAATTATGGATCTGTATTCCCAGATCCCTCTACTCTACTGCACTCCTCAGTGACCTATCGCTCACCATGTAAGTCCTACGCTGATTTGTCCTCTCAGAGAGCAAGCACATTATCATCGAGATTGTTGATAATACGTTTGTAGATGACAAACAACAACGGACCCACTACCGAATCCTTTGGTGCTCCATTAGTCACAGGCCTCCAGTCAGAGAGACAACCATCTACTGCCACTCTCTGCCTTGTCCCGTGAAGCCAATGTCAGATCCAATTCACAACCTCATCTTGAATGCCGAACGACTGAATCTTATTGACTAGCCAACATATGGGACTTTGTCAAAGGCCTTGCTAAAGTTATCACTTGAAGAATGAAATGGTTGATAAGATGTGTTAGTTATTTGCCTTCAGAAGTTATAGGGAAGAATAAAGGTAATATATTTTTCATTCATTGCAATTTCAGCAGAATTGTTCGCTAATGGACCTTCGGGATGGCTACTTTTCATCTTTGAGGCAATTGGAACAGGAAAATCAACAGCTCCAGAAAGAACTAGCTGATGTTAGAAGCAAACTGGAAATGTCAGCAAAAGTGTCTCAGGAGAGATACGAAATGCTTCTGGTTCAGATACAGAACAAGCTGACAGACATCAGAGAGACTGAAGACAGGTATGGAGGCTTTGGCAGTCATGATGTTTCGGAATGCCTTGATTGGGAATTATGATAGACAAAGTAGAAAAATTCATTCTCTTGGAATTGGTCACATCTTGGAAACACCATGCGTTTGTCATGGTCTCCAGTAGGATATGGCTACCTGAAGTAGATACCTAGTGTAAATGGCCTTGGAGGTCCTTAACATTGCCTTATCCCTAAACTGTCAGATCAAACATGGTAAAGAAATTCCCCACAGTTTATTGCTTTCTGATGAGTCACTGCTAACAAGTTGAACTTGAAGGAGTAGCAGCAGAAGTATAGATGGTACAATGATTGAAGGACTTCATCGTCTATCCTCATTTGTAGCACAGCTAGAAGGTCAACAGCTTGAGATAATGTCTTTGACTCCATCATTGTTTGGCGCAGGTATCTCTACAGGCAAGTTCATGGCTTTGCAATAATGGTATGCTGTGTTGTGTAGTGCGGCAGGCACTTTTGTTCAAGGGGATAACCCCAACTGTTTCTGTCAAGCCAGGGAACTAAATAAGGAGCATAGTAGAAACATTACCAGACATAGTAATAAAAAGTAACACCAACCTAGTTAAATTGTAGCACTGAAATATACGAGCACTAAATAGGATGAGAATTACATGACAGACAGCAGTGTGATACCATGGTTGAGAAACTGTATTCCAGAACTTGCTGTCGAGCCAAGAAACCTGTTCCAAGGCAGCTGTAATACTGGTATTGACCTGCTAATGGAAAAATTTCCCTGGTGTATCCTAACCATTACCGTACCATAAGACCATAAGATATATGAGTAGAGTTAGGTCATTTCGCTCATCGAGTCTGCCATTTCATTATGGCTGATCCATTTTTCCTCTCAGCTGCAATCTCCAGTCTTCTCCAAGTATCCCTTCATTCCCTGACCAATCAAGAATCTATCAGCTTCTGCCTTAAATATATGTAAAGACTTGCTTCCACAGGTTGCTATCCTTGATGGGGGTAGAAGTGTTAAGGAACTGGACATACATGGTGAAAGTGAGGCGATCAAGGCGAGGGAACTTGCAGATTGTGAGGAGATCAGGAGCATGTGAAATATCATAGATATAGGTCAGAAGGGATTGAATAAAGGGGGATAAAATGGAGTCAAAGTATCCAGACATGAGTTCAGTGTGGCAAGTGCAGGCAGAAACAGTGGATGTACCCAAACAGTCAGGCTTGTGGATCTTGGGTAGGAGGTAGAAATGAACAGTTCAGGTTAAGGAAACTATAAGGTTGGTGGCAGTGGATGGAAGATGTCCTCATTAGATGACATTTGTCATTAGATGTCTGCGACAATGTTCTGATGGTCTTGAGTGGGGTTCTTTTCAAGGGGCAAATAAGAGGAGGTGTCTGAGAGTTTGCTGCCTGCCCTCAGTAAGCTAGTAGTCAGTCCACCAGACTACAATGCCACCTCTTTTTTCCTGCAAGTTTGATGGTGAGATTGGGATTGCATCAGAGAGGCTGGAGGGGAATGTGTTCAGAGGAGGTAAGGTTCGAATAGGAGGGGAGTGCTGAAGACTCGTCAACAATTAGTGGTGAAAAGATCCAGAGAAGTCAAATGGAACATGATGTGGAGACGTGTATGGTCATGGAGTTTGAACATGACCATACACAGCCTCAGAATGGAGAAACATTCATTTAGGATAGAGATGAGGAGGTATTTCCTTAACCAGAGGGAAGTGAATCTGTGCAATTCATTGTCACAAATGGCTCTAGAGGCCAAGTGATTCAGTATATTTAAAACGGTGGTTGATAGGTTCTTGATTAGTCAGGGTGTCAAAGGTCTTGGACTGAGGCAGGTGGACAGGGTTGAGAGGGATAATAAATCAGCCATGATGGAATGGCAGAGCAGACTCGATGGGCCAAATCGCCTCATTCTAATCCTATGCCTTATGGTTTTAAAACAGAGCAGGGTGTCCAAGAAGAGGAGGTGGGTTGGAGAATGGGCGAAGGAGTCATAGGTGTGGGGTGGGGAATCGTTGTCAAATAAATGGGTTCGGAGATAGAGGTGACAGAAGGAAAGCTTGGTATCTTGGTCCTGGAACTCACTGAGGTATGGGTGAAGGAGTTCAAAGATAAGGCATTGCTGAGGACAGTGATCCACCTCAGAGAGGGAACATTGGTGGGAATAGTGAAGGCACGGCAGAGATCAGAGGGGGGGAAGAAGGTTGGTGGCATCAGATGAGAGAGGATGGTTGGGGTGTTCAGGGATGGTTGCATGGGAGGAGCAGCTGGGGTTGATGGAGCCAGAGCTGAGTCATAGAATCACAGAGGAGTACAGCACAGAAATCATTTAAACTGCTTATTCCCATCAACCTGCGCTGGGACCGTAGCTCTCCTTACCCCCTCTATATGTGTACCTATCGAAACTTTGCCTAAACGTTGAAATCATGCTCGCATGCACTGGCAGCTCATTCCGCACTTTCATGACCCTCTGAGTGAAAAAATTTCCCCACATATCCCCCTAAACTTTCACCTTTTGTGCTTAACCCTAACCTCTAGTTGCTCCACTCAACCTCAGTGGAAAAAGCCTGCTTCCATCTACCTTATACATACCCCTCATAATATTGTATACCACTTTCAAATCTCCCCTCAATCTTCGACGTTCTAAAGAATACAATCCTAGCCCATTATCTCTTTCTTTATAATTCTTGTCCTCCAGATCCGGCAACATCCTTGTAAATTTTCTCTGCGCTCTTTCAACCTTGTTTATGTCTTTCTTGTTGGTAGGTGACCAAAACTCAAAGGATTTCAAAGGTACATTTAATGTCAGAGAAATATATACAATATACATTCTGAAATGCTTTTCTTCGCAACCATCCACGTAAACAGAGGAGTGCCCCAAAGAATGAATGACAGTAAATGTTAGAACCCCAAAGTCCCCCTGCAGCTCCCCTCCCTCCCACGCGTAAGTGCAGCAAACAACAATCCCCCTTCCCCCTCACCGGCAAAAAAAGCATCGGCACCCTCCACCGAGCACTTAAGTGTGAGCATAGCAACAGCAAAGGCACAGACTTGCAGTTACCCCAAAGACTTAGTGTTTCACCCAGTATTCGACATACCACAGGCGCGTGTGTGCTCGCGCTCTCGCTCTCTCCCTCTCCCTCTCCCCCTCCCCCTCCCCCTCCCCCTAATAAGGGAGAAAGAGGTATCTCCGTTTTCACAGCGAGCAGGGAGACGTAAACAACTCGCTGGTTTACGATGTTAAAAATCCATTACGTTGTTTTTTTTTCGAGAGCTGTGCCCAAAGATCTGGGCACACAGCCGTTGATATTTCAACTCCCCTGATGTCACACGGGTCTCCTGTGACACCGACCTTCGATCCGCCCATCTCCAGAGCCCCGAAATCCTAGGCCTCCAAAGCCGAGCCGGACTCTTGGGCCGAGCCCTTGGCGTGCCGAACAACAAAGGCTGGTTATGAAACCCTGAGAGCAAGTTCCATCCCCGCAAAGAGCCATAGTCAGCGTGTAACTCCAGATCAGAGTCTTCAAAAGAACCCTGAAAGGGAAAAACAAAGATATTAAAAATGGAAATAGAGCTGTTAATGAATTTGCACACAATACTCCAATTAGGCCTCACCAGTGGCTTATACAACTTCAACATAACATCCCATTTTCTGTGCTCAATACATACAGTATGTAACCCTTTCACTGGGCTCATCTGCAAACTTGGCTTGCTAGCGAGCTCTGCTAACTGCTATGTGATTCAACGGTGAGAAGACCACCTTTCTCAAGCAATGTATGTCTAGGTTCGGTATGATTTGGGGTTTAACCAAACGGAAAAGTTGGGGTGTTCCAATTAAAGAAACCTTGATTTAAGCAAATACTGTGTAAATACTGCCCATTCACAGTTGGCTAGCAAGAAATAACAGATCGTACACTGCATAAAATTATATAGAAAGTATATTTACAAATTTCATCTTTATTGAATCATTACTAGGAAAGAAAACATTAAAAAATAAAAGGATCAATTACAGTTAAACCAGTTCACTGAGCACACAAAGTTGAGGCTCATCCTGGAGTTCTCCTCTTTCTCTGTAATTTGTACAGGGCCCATAAAGTTGATGCTGCTTTGTCTCACTTCTGTTGACTCTGTATCCATCTTCCAAGTAAATTCATTTAAGATCTTCCCCATCTGTTTTGGCTTCCCACATGGATTACCATTCTGGTCTTCCAGACGACCAATTTTGCCCTTTGCAATCCTTTTGCTTTTAACGTGTCTGTAGAATCCCTTGTGATTCTCCTTCACCTTGTCTGCTAGAGCAATTTCACGCCTTCTTTCAGCCTTCCTGATTTCTTAAGTGTTCTCTTGCATATCTTGTACTCCATGAGCACCTCATTTGTTCTTTCTTGCCTATACCTGCTATGCACCTCCTTTTTTCTCTTAACCAGGGCTTCAGTATCTCTTGAAAACCAAGGTTCCCTACTCTTGTTATCTTTACATTTAGTTCTTATAGGCACATACAAACTTTGTACTCTCAAAGTTTAGTTTTTGAAGGCTTCCCTCTTATCAAGTATATAACAGCCTGTCCTAATCCACACTTGCCAGATCCTTTCTGATATCATCTAAATTGGCCATTCTCCAATTTAGAATCTCAACCTGCAGACCAGACCTATCTTTTTCCACAGTTACTCTGAAATTAATGGCATTGTGGTCGCTGGATGAAAAGTGTTACCCTACACAAACTTCTGTCACCTGCCCTGTCTCACTCCCTAACAGCAGATCCAGTATCGCACACTCTCTCATTGGGACTTATACATACTGATGAAGAAGACTTTCCTGAATACTTTTGACAAACTCTATCACATCTAGTCCTTTTACAGTATGCGATTCCTGGTTACTATGTGGAAAGTTAAAATCACCTACTATAACAACCTTATGTTTCTTGCTTCAGTCTGCGATCTCTTTAGAAATTTATTCCCCTAAATCGCTAGGACTGTTTGGTGGTCTAAAATAGAGCACCATTAACGTGGTCATTCCTTTCAGTCCTCAGTTCCACCCATAACGTCTCACTAGATGCTGTCTAAGTTGCATGCCATTTTGGTCAATGTCTCCCATCCACTACATAATGTACTGGGTAGGCACAGAAGTACATTCAGCCAGAGGCTCATTCCACTGAGATGCAGCACAGAGTGTCATAGGAAGTCATTCCTGCCTGTGGCCATCAAACTTTACAACTCCTCCCCTGGAGGGTCAGACACCCTGAGCCAATAGGCTGGTCCTGGACTTACTTCATAATTTACTGGCATAATTTACATATTACTATTTAACTATTTATGGTTCTATTACTATTTATTATTTATGGTGCAACTGTAACGAAAACCAATTTCCCCCGGGATCAATAAAGTATGACTATGACTATGACTAGATTGTTCTGACGGAGCACTGCTGTGATATTTTCCTTAACTAGGAATGCCATCCCTCCTCCTTTAATTCCTCCTGCTCTGTCATGTCCAAAAGCAACAGATCTCAGGAACATTGAGCTTCCAGTCCTGCCCCTCCTGCTACCAAGTCTCACTAATGGTGACAACGTTGTAATTCTAGATATTGATCCATGTCCTGAGCTAATCTGCCTTAACTATGGTACTGCTTGCAATGAAATATACACAGCTCAGGAGACTAGTTGCATTATGCTCAACGTTTTGATTCCTAACTTTGTCTGAGGTCTTAGCAACATCTGCCTCCACAACTTCTTCACTAACTGTTCTGGCACTCTGGTTTAAATCCCCTTGCAACTCTAGTTTAAATCTCACCGTGCAGCATTAATAACCCTTCCCGCTAGGATATTAGTCCCCCTCCAGCTCAGTTGCCAGCCATCCCTTCTGTATAGGTCCCACCTTCCCTGGAAAGAGCCCAATGATTCAAAAATCTTATGCCTGCCCTTATGCCTCCTACACCAACTTCTGAGCGATATATTAAACTGTACAATCTTCCTAGTTCTGGCCTCACAAGCACGTGGCACAGGTAGCAACCCTGAGTTCACAACTCTGGAGATCCTGCCCTTTAACTTAGCACCTAACTTCCTGTGCAGAACCTTGTCACTTGCCCTACCCATGTCATTGGTACCTGCATGGAACACGACCTCTGGCTGTTCACTATCCCACTTAAGAATGCTGAGGACTCGATCCAAGATGTCGTGGACCCTGGCACCTGGGAGGCAATGTACCACCGGGAATCTCGTTCTCACCCACAGTACCTCCTGTCCGTTCCCCTAACTAATGAATCCCCTATCTCCACAGCGTGCCTTTTCTCCATCCTTCCCCTGTAAGTCACAGAACCACTGTGACTTTCCTCTGTTAGGTCAACCACACCCCTCCTCCCCGCCACCCCCCCCCCCGCCCCTGCCAATAGTATCCTAAGTGATTTACCTGTTGTTGAGGGGTACTCTGCACTTGGTCCTCAATCCCTTTCCCTTTCTTAACGGTCACCCAGTTTCCTGTGTCCTGCATCTTGGGTGTAACTACGTCTCTGTATGTCCTATCTATCACCACTTCAGCCCTCCGAATGATCTGGAGTTCATCCAGTTCCAGGTCCAGCTCTAATTCCTTAACACTAATTGTTAAAAGCTGCAGCTGGATGCATTTATCACAGTTGTTGTTGTCAGGGACACTGGAATTCTCCCTGCTTTCCCACGTCCCGCGAGCGGAGCATTCAACTATTTGGCCTGTCATCTCTACTAATATAAAGTAGGGAAGGGATAAAAGCTATACCAAGAGCTTTTCTTTGATTTCTCTGACTGAAATATCTCTTTGCTGAAGCCTCAAAGAGATTAAAGCCTTAAGATTACCACTCTTTGACTCTGTCCACTCAGACTGTGGCTGCTGTGCTTTCCTTTAATTTGCTCTTGCTAATCAATGCCAAACACGGATTGGTCACTGGTCAGGGCTTGGCAACGATGGTATCAGGATTTTCTGGTGCCCAAGCATTTTTATTCCAGTCCCCATTTCTGTTCCAATATGTCTGTCCATGGCCTCCTCTTCTGCCACAATACGGCCACTCTTAGTTGGAGGAGCAACACCTCATGGCAGATGTCCTAAGAGGGCAGTACCCGCAAGTGCATCAGCCTTCAGCACTGAGTTGAATGGCATTGCCATTGTTGAGGATCAGCAAGGTGTTTTCATCCACAGAATTGCTGCTCACTGGATGTTTTTTTTTTGTTTTTCACCCTATTCTCTGTAAATTCCAGAGACTGTTGTGCGTGAATATCAAGCAAATCAGCAGTTTTTGAGATCCTCAAACCACACTGTCTAACACCAGCAATCATTCCACAGTCAAAGTCATTTAAATCATATTTCTTCCCTATTCTGATGTTTAGTCTGCACAACAACTGAACCTCTTGACTACGTCTGCATGGTTTTATGCATTGAGTTGCTACCACATGATTAGTTTATTAGATATTTGCATTAACGAGCAGGTGTACAGGTGTACCTTAATAAAGTGGCCACTGAAAGTTAATCCTACCCTGTATTTGATAATACAACCTAGAAAACTCTGAATATTTTCAGGCGAGTGGAAGAGCTCCGGCTTGAACATGAGGAGGAGTTGCAAAAGCTTCAGAAGCGACTCAGGGAGATGACTACAAATGCCAAAGATTACAAGCTGCCTACGCAAAGTCAGCATCCACTGTCCAAGCCTGACTGTGGTAATTTAACAGAAGGTCAAGGCCAAGCTGGTGAGGTTGACCATTGCAATGTCCATCAATGGAACTCGTGTGTTGTTTCGCCATCTGACTCTCTGCATGGGATCACATCTTGCACGTTGTCTGACGATGAGAATGAAGTGGATTTTCCTGACAGTGTGTCAGTGCAATCTCTCTGTTCACTTCATGGTGACCAACATCTGCCTCCGGTATGCTAGTTTTATTGCATTTTTGTCAGTATAAAGCATTTGCATTCTGAAAAACAAAAGAAATTGCTACATTCAGAATGTTGTGAATGCTGACGATGTAAATTGGAGTTTTAATTTAAATTGATTCTGTTAGGTGGTACACATTGTTAATAAAAGTAAGTAGAGTTGTGCAGAGTGTTTACACCAAAAATTATCATCAGGGATGTGTTACTTGAAAGCAAGTCTCTCTCAAGTCCCCTCTCAACCTTCTACGCTCTAAAGAAAGAAAACGTAACTTGTTCAACCTTTCTCTGTAACTTAGGAGATGAAACCCAGGCAACATTTTAGTAAACCTCCTCTGTACTCTCACACTTTTATTGACATCTTTCCTATAATTCAGTGACCAGAACTGTAAACAATACTCCAAATTCGGCCTTACCAATGCCTTCTACAATTTCAACATTACATCCCAACTCCTATACTCAATGCTCTGATTAATAAAGGCCAGCATACCAAAAGCTTTCTTCACCACCCTATCCACATGAGATTCCACCTTCAGGGAACTATGGACCATTATTCCTAGATCCCTCTGTTCTACAGCATTCTTCAATGCCCTACCATTTACCATGTATGTCCTATTTTGATTAGTCCTACCAAAATGTAGCACCTCACATTTTTCAGCATTAAACTCCATCTGCCATCTTTCAGCCCACTCTTCTAACTGGCCTAAATCTCTCTGCAAACTTTGAAAACCTACTTCATTATCCACAATGCCACCTATCTTAGTATTATCTGCATACTTACTAATCCAATTTACCACCCCTTCATCCAGATCATTAATATATATGACAAACAACATTGGACCCAGTACAGATACCTGAGGCACACTGCTACACACCGTCCTCCAATCTGACACACAGTTATCCACCACTACTCTCTGTTGTCTCCCATCCAGCCACTGCTGAATCCATTTTACTACCTTGATATTAATGCCTAACGATTGAATTTTCCTAACTAACCTTCAGTGTGGAACCTTGTCAAAGGCCTTACTGAAGTCCATATAGACAACATCCACCGCTTTATCCTTGTCAACTTTCGTAGTAACCTCATCAAAAAATTCAATAAGATTTGTCAAACATGACCTTCCACGCACAAATCCATGTTGATGGTTCCTAATCAGACCCTGTCTATCCAGATAATTATATATACCATCTCTAAGAATACTTTCCAACAATTTACCCACCAACTGACCTCAAACTCACAGGCTGATAATTGCTAGGTTTACTCTTAGAGCCCTTTTTAAACAATGGAACCACATGAGCAATATGCCAATCCTCCGGCACCATCCCCGTTTCTAATGACATTTGAAATATTTCTGTCAGAGCCCCTGCTGTTTCCACACTAACTTCCCTCAAGGTCCTAGGGAATATCTTGTCCGGACCCGGAGACTTATCCTCTTTTATATTCCTTAAAAGCGCCAGTACTTCCTCTTCTTTAATCGTCATACTTTCCATAACTACCTTTCTTGTTTCTGTAGCCACCCCCCCCCCCACCCCGCGGCCAGCCTCAGGGTCGCTCGGCTTGCTGTCATCTAGGGAAACAACCTCGGCCCCGCCAAACTGGATAATTCGTTTGTGTGGATGCTGTGTGATGTACCCCACCCCGCCCAAATAACAGACAATACACCAGATGCAATTAAATGATTTACAGTTTATAGATATTACTGGAATTATATAATTAAAAGAGAATAAAATATAAAAGGAAAATAAAAGGCGCCACACTTCTCAAAGTTCAATCTCTTCGTGCACAAAACCGTTGGAGCTCAAGGACCTTCTTCTTCACCCTGCGACCCCTCGGACCACCTCGACCGGCCGCCTGGGACCAACAACGGTGGTCGACCAGACGCTCCACACGAGTCTGTCTCCGTCTCCTCGCCGAACGCCCTCCTCGGGGTCCAACCCCGTTAGCGGACATCACAGCACCTCATCCATCCTCTGTCTCGCTCTCCCGCCTTCTCCCCCAAAACCCCGCGCATACAGTATCTTCAAATACACCAAAACCATAACAACTATCCCAATTGGTTAATAGCATTCTCTTATCACACTCTAAAGTAAAAACAAGCTGCTAGCGCAAACTTTCTCAGCGCTTAACACAACAAAGCCACATTCCCCAGATTAACATAACAAGACGCCATTTTAATTGGCCTCCGCAGTAACATAAAAGTCGAAACCCCTTTACATTTCCTTTACCTTACACAATTCAATCTCCTTCTCCTTAGTGAATACCGAAGAGAAGAAATTGTTCAAAATCTCCCCCATCTCTTTTTGCTCCGCATATAGCCTTCCACTCTGATTCTCTAAGGGACTAATTTTATCCCTCACTATCCTTTTGATATTTATATAACTGTGGAAACCCTTTGGATTTATTTTCACCTTACTTGCTAAAGCTGCCTCGTATCTTCTTTTAGCTTTTCTAATTTCTTTCTTAAGATTCTTTTTACATTCTTTATATTCCTCAAGCACCTCATTAACTCCAAGCTGCGTATATTTATTGTAAATCCCTCTCTTTTTCTGAACCAAGTTTCTAATATCCCTTGAAAATCATGGCTCTCTCAAAATTTCACCTTTAAATGACCTCCATTTCTCTATTACATCCTTCCCATAAAACAAATTGTCCCAATCCACTCCTTCTAAATCCTTTCGCATCTCCTCAAAGTTAGCCTTTCTCCAATCAAAAATCTCAACCCTGGGTGCAGTCCTATCCTTCTCCATAATTATATTGAAACTAATGGTATTGTGATCACTGGACCAGAAGTGCTTCCCCACACATACCTCCGTCACCTGCCCTACCAACAGGAGATCCAACACTGCCCCTTCTCTAGTTGGTACCGCTATGTATTGCTGCAAAAAACTATCTTGCACACATTTGACAAACTCCAAACCATCCAGCCCTTTTACAGAATAGGCTTCCCAGTCTATGTGTGGAAAATTAAAATCTCCCACAATCACAACCTTGTGCTTACTACAAATATCTGCTATCAGCTTACAAATTTGCTCCTCCAGTTCTGGGTCCCCATTAACTGGTCTATAATACACCCCTATTAGCATCACTACACCTTTCCTATTCCTCAATTCCGCCCAAATAGCCTCCCTGGACGAGTCCACTAATCTATTCTGCCAGAGCACCACTGTTATATTTCCTCTGACAAGCAATGCAACACCTCCCCCTCTTGCCCCTCCTATTCTATCACACCTGAAGCAACGAAATCCTGGAATATTTAGTTGCCAATCACACCCCTCCTGCAACCACATTTCACTAATAGCTACAACATCATATTTCCAGGTATAAATCCATGCTCTAAGCTCATCCACCCTTCTTACAGTGCTCCTATCATTAAAATAGATGCATTTAAGAAACTCTCCACCTCTTACTCTCTTTTTATCCTTAATGGAGCAAACAACTTTGTTAACTTTTTCTTCCTTGTCCCCTACATCTTTGGTCTGAGTGCTCCTGATCTCTGTCCCCTGCCTATCCTCCCTCACACACTGTCTACTAGCTTTCTCTATTTGTGAACTAACCTCCTCTCTCCTAGTCTCTTTAATTTGATTCCCACCCCCCCCAACCATTCTAGTTTAAAGTCACCTCAGTAGCCCTTGCAAATCTCCCCGCCAGGATATTGGTCCCCCTAGGATTCAACTGTAAGCTGTCCTTTTTGTACATGTCACATCTGCGCCAAAAGAGGTCCCAATGATCCAAAAACTTGAACCCCTGCCCCATGCTCCAATTCCTAAGCCACGCATTTATCCTCCACCTGATTGCATTCCTACTCTTCATTGTCGCGTAGCACAGGCAGTAATCCCGAGATTACTACCTTTGCGGTCCTTTTTCTCAACTCCCTTCCTAACTCCCGATATTCTTCTTTCAGGACCTCTCCCCTTTTCCTACCTATGTCATTGGTACCACGATCTCTGGCTCCTCTCCCTCCCACTTCAGGATATCTTGGATGCGATCGGAAATATCCCGGACACTGGCACCAGGGAGGCAAACTACCATCTGGATCTCCGGACAGCGTCCACAGAATCGCTTATCTGACCCCCTTACTATCGAGTCCCCTACTGCCCTCCTCTTCCTTTCCCGACCCTTCTGAGCTACAGGGCTGGTCTCTGTGCCGGATGCACGGCCACTGTCGCTTCCCCCAGGTAAGCTGTCCCCACAACAGTACTTAAACAGGAGTACCTATTGTTAAGGGGCACAGCCACTGGGGTACTCTCTATTACCTGACTCTTCCCCTTCCCCCTCCTAACCGTGACCCACTTGTCTGCATCCCGTGGCCCCAGTGTGACCACCTGCCTGTAACTCCTCTCTATCAACTCCTCACTCTCCCTGACAAGACGAAGGTCATCGAGCTGCAGCTCCAGTTCCCTAACACAGACTCTTAGGAGCTGCATCTCGGTGCACCTGACGCAGATGCGGACGTCCGGGAGGCCTGGAGACTCCAGGACCTCCCACATCCGGCACCGAGAATGACAAGCTGCCCTCACACTCATACTTCCCCTCTCCTCAAATAACAAGAAAAAATGAATACCAAACCCTCTTCGCCTCGCCCGTTTCCGCCTAAACCCGTTGAGCCGAAGCCCTTAAGCCTTCACTCTGCTCCCGGCTCACTCCGCAGCCCGCAAACTACACTGCCCGCTGTATAAGGCTCTGTTCCTTTTTTTTGTCTGTCGTTTGGCAATTTCCTTTTAAGTTTTTCTAGTCTGTAACTGGACAAAGCGCACCAGTATACCGGTTCCTCTTCGCTTGTTTTCTGTAGATGTGTCCTTCGCATGCCCAGTAGGAGGAGATTTGCCCAAATACCTGTTTTAATGTGGATGGAGGTATTTTCAAAAACGCCTGGTGTGGACGCCTATTGTTTTTACACAAAACCGGCTTTTTCAAAATTATCCAGTCTAGTGTGGACGTAGCTTTAGAATAGGAAGAGAAAGATTTAAAATAGATCTGACGGGCAACTTCTTCACCCAGAGTGTGGTCTGTATATGGAATGAGGTGCCAGAGACAGTTGCATTAATGACATTTAAGAGATTTGGGCAGGTACATGGATGGGAAGGTTAAGAAGGCCACGCAGAAGCACGTGGGATTATCTCAAATGGGAATCCAAATTAGATTGTCTGGAAGGCCTGTAGTGTGATGTAAATGTTTTCCTCAGTTAAGGGTCTCTGTTGATGACTAAGCACACGATAAATTGTTTCACACTAATACTACTGTACGCATGCCAGTAAAAAGTCAATAATCCTCTCTTGCTGTTTTATTTCAGAGCCTAGCAGTTGAATCTTCTAATACATCAATAGCAGCCAGGTTTCTTGAGGATGAGGATATACGGTCACAGCAACTCTTAAAGCAACTGGACATCCATATTGAGGAACTGAAAATTGAAAGTGAAAGAACTGTTGATAAATACAAATGACCTACAGTTGGAAGGGCAGCTCATGGGCTTCCTTTGGTGGAAGTTCTACTGTGCGAGAATCAGTAATTTGAAGCTATTGTATAGGTTGTTGAGTCTCAGTGATTGAACTGTATGGTTCCTTGAAAGGCATCTCATGTATATTAGGGTATAAGTTTGCCATCTTGTCTATCTTCTGAGTTCTTTGTTTGCAATACTGTGGCTTTTTGTTCTATCTTCCTTAAATTACACTGGAAAGGCAAGACAGCGTTGCTAGTGTATTACTGATGTACATATGGAGATGTGGTTCAGACTTCCACGTTATGCCCCTATATCCATCAAAGAATCTCCTTTTATAGATAAGGCAACTAGGCCAAGGATTTAATATTGGAACTGCTAAATTTGCAAGTTTTACTTGTATGACCACAACACTGAGCATTGGCTGACATTGGTGCTGCGCTAATTGTGTTCATCAGATGATTCAACATGCAAGAAATACACACTGAATGTCTTGTGTTTAAAATAATGGTGCATTTTATTTTGTATATTGATGAGAACTGATAAGTGAAAATAGACTTCCAACTCCTGATAACATTCTTTGATGCAAACAGGGTTGAGAAACATTGTCTTTAGATTATTTTATCCATAGCCTACCTTGTGCTGCAAGTATTTGATGGAGAAATGTAAATACTGCAAATACAAACTTATGAAGCTGGTTTTTGAGCAGAAACTTTCATCACTAATGTTTTCATTTATTTTACATGGATTTATGAATAAATTTTATATAGAATTGAAGCAGCTATTTTCTTTTTTTTAAATGGATGTTGGCTGCAGGCTCAGTCAGCATTTTATTGCTTGTCCTAGTTGCCCTTGAGAAGCTGGTGATGAGCTGCAGCAGTCCTTGTGATGTGGGTATACCGAAATGAGTTCCAAGATTTGGGCCCAGAAACAGTATATTTCCATAAGGCCATAAGACATAGGAGCAGAATTAGGCGATTCATAGCAGAATTAGGCGATTCATCCCATTAAATCTGCTCTGCCATTCTATCATCGTGATTTACTATCTCTCTCAAATCAGTTCTGCCTTCTCCCCATAACCTTTGATGCCCTCACTAATCAAGAACCTATCAACCTCTGCTTTTAATATACCCAAAGACTTGGCCTCCACAGCCATCTGCCACAATAAATTCCACAGATTCGCTACTCTCTGGCTTAAGGAATTCATTCTCATGTCTGTTCCAGAGGGATGTCCTTCTATTCTGAGTCTGTGCCATCTGGTCCTAAACTTTCCCACTATAGGAAACATCCTCTCCACGTCCACCTACCTGAGCATTTCAGTATTTGCTAGGTTTCAATAAGATTCCCCCCCCCCCGCCATTCTTCTCTACCATGAAGTATGGACCCAGAGTCATCAAACGCTCCTAATATATTAACCCTTTTATTCTTGAGATCATTCTCATGAACATGCTCTGGGCTCTCTCTGATGCCAGGTCATCCTTTCTTAGATGAGGGGCCGAAAATTCTCACCATTACACATTAGCTATAGGAGCAGAATCAATGCCATTCAGCCCATCATGTCTACTCCGCCATTCAATTATGGCTGATTTATTACTCTCTCAACCCCATTCACTGCTTTCTCTCCATAATCTTTGATGCCCTTACTGATATAGTCAATGACTTGGCTTCCAGAGCTGTCTTTGGCAATGAATTCCACAGATTGTTGTTGGGCAATTGGGGTGTGGATTCCTACACATACCCTACCCACCCCAGCTCAAAGTCACATCCTTGTTTTTATATGAATGAATTCTAACATTGCATTGACCTCCCTTACCATGGACTCAACCTGCAAGTTGACCTATAGAGAGGGGATTCTGTATGAGGAATCTCAAGTCCCTTTACATCTCTGAATTCTGAGTTTTCTGCCCATTTAGAAAATAGTCTGTGCCTTAGCATACACTTTCCTACACTGTATTCCATCTGCCACTTCTGTTAACCTAAGTCATTCTGAAGACTCCCTGCTTCCTCAACATTACCTGCCCATCCACCTACCTTTGTATCATCCACAAAATTGGCCACAAAATCTATCAATTCTGTTATCCAAATCATTGACATATAATGTCAACAGAAGTGGTCCCAATACCAACTCCTTTGGAACACCACTAGTCATCGACACCCAACCAGAATAGGCCCCTTTATTTCCACTTTTTGTCTTCTGCCACTCAACCAATCTTCTATCCATTCTAGTATCTTTTCAGTATTACAATGGGCTCTTACCTTGTATAGCAGCCTTATATGCATCACTTTGTTGAAGGTCTCCTGAAAATCCAAGTAAAAAACATCCACTGACTCCATTGTCTATTCTGCCTGTAATTTCTTCAAAGGATTCCAACAGATCTGTTAGGCAAGATTTCCCCTTAAGGCTTTGGCCTACTTTATCATGCACCCCCAGTACTCTGAAACCTCATACTTAATAGCAGACTCCAACATCTTCCCAACCATAAAAGTCAGGCTAACTGGTGTATAGCTTCCTGCCTTTTACCTTCCCCCCCCCCCCCCAAAGAGTGGACAGTTGTAATTTTCCATTCCTCTGACACCATTCCAGAATCGAGTGATTCTTGAAAGATCACGACGAATGCTTCCACAATCTCTTCAGCCTTTTTTTAGAACCCTGGGATGTGGTCCATCTGATCCAGGTAAATTATCTACCTTCAGACCTTTCAGCTTCCTAAGCAACTTCTCCTTTGAAATAGTAACTACACTCACTCGATTTTCTAGCGTTGTCCATAATGAAGACTGGCACAAAATACTTACCTTTGCCCCCCATTACTACCTCTCTAGGGTCATTTTCCAGTGGTCTAATATTCACTCTCACCTCTCTTACTGTTTATATATCAGAAAAAGCAATTGGTATCCTTTCTTAATATTATTGGCTAGATTACCTTCATATTTCATATTTTCTCTCATGGCTATTTAGTTGCTTTTTATGTTGATTTTCAGAAGCTTCTCAATTCTCCACTAATTTTGTCATATTATAGTATGTCCTCTTTCTTTGCTGACTTTGACTCCCTTTGTCAGCCATAGTTGTGTCAATCTCCCTTTACAACACTACTTATTTGGCATGTGTCATCCTGTGCCTTCTGAAGTGCTCGCAGAAACTCCAGCCATTGCTGTTCTGCCATCATCCCTGCTTGAGTCCTCTTTTGATCAACTTTGGCTAGCTCCTCTCTCAAGCTTCTGTAATTCTCTTTACTCCACTGTAATACTGATACACTTGAATTTAGCTTTTCTCTCTCTCTCATACTGCAGGGTGAATTCTACCATATTTTGATCACTCCTGGTTCATTGCACAACATCCAATCCAGAATTGCCTTTTTCCTAGTGGGCTCAACCACAAGATGCTCTAAAAAGCCACCTCAGGCATTTTACAAATTCCTTCTCTTGGGAGCCAGCACCATCTTAATTTTCCAAATCTATCTGCATATTAAAATCATTGAAGATTTCCTAGTCATCATGATGCTTTTGGTTGGAGAGCAACTTCCTGTAGTGGTGTTCCCATGCTTCCTCTTCTCTCCTAGCTGGTAGAGGTGGGTTTGGAAGATTCTCTCTGATAAGTCTTGTTGAGTAACTGCTGTGCATCCTCAAAGTGGAACAAGCAGCTGCCACTGTACATCAGTGGTGGAGTGAATGAATAAAGGATGGAGTGCCAATCAAGTGGGTTTCTATGCCCTGTATAATACCAAGATTTTTGAGTATTGCTGAACTTGTACTCAGCCGTGCAAATTCCATCACATTCATGACTTGACCTTGCCTGACCTTTTAAGTATGTTTGATAAAATGTAGTGCAAATGTAGCATCCACATGTTACAGTGATATTTTAATGCAACCCTTGCCCAGGATGGTGCAGTGGTCATACTGCTCTGTCACAGCTCTAACATCCTATCTTCAGTATTGACAATGGGCACTGTCTATGTGGAGTTAGCATATATACTCTGGTTAACATTTTTACTGCTGTGCTAAAGGTATTTCATTTTAGTGCTTCTGTAACAGCAGTTTGCTCTGCTTTTAGCATGTTTGGGTTTGAGCTAAAGATAAAGGGCTATTATGCTGTGTCAACCAATCAACATGGTAGAATTGGGAGAAGGTTTTAGAGAACAACGGGTGGAGAGGTTTTGGCGATGGACACTGGTGTAGATCGAGGTCTTTTTAGCAGGAGCTGGGTGAAAACAGGAGGAAAGATGGCTGAGTATGCTGTCCCTGTTGCACAAGGTGCTTTGTGCAAATGAATGGCTTCAAGAAGGAAAGACCAATAATCCCGTGGGGGAGCCCATTTGTTCAAGATGGATTTTGAGTGACATTTGTGCTTTCACGCAGACCGAGGGTCCAGCACTTGAGTTAAAGACAGATTCAAGATGAGCTCCAACTTATGTGCTCATTTGGACTGGGTTAACTGTAGTGGACTTTTTTTCGTCTCTCTTTTCTTTTTCCTACTAACTGCTCCTACTAGCTGAAATTTGTAAATATACTTTATAATTGTATGCAGTGTACAATCTGTTATTTCTTGCTGACAGCTAATTGCATGGGGGCAGCGTTTACACAGGTTGGAGTTTGGGTGGTTAAGACATCCCAACTTCCCGGTTATGGTGGACTCACCGCTGAGTCCAATGTTGAGGGGCTAACAAGCTGCATCTTGAGACGCCTGGTAAAAAGGGGTTTCACCTGTGTGTGTGTCTATATATATATATATATATATATCCTGGCTATTCTGATTACCTCCCACATTCCAATGTTAATTGTGCTGGTGGGGGGTGGTGGGGGGAACAGTTAGAGGAATGTGAGAAGAAAATTGGGTGTAGTCAAGGGTTGGTATTGATGAGTGTATGGACTACCTAATGGTCTGTGTGGACATGTTGGGTCAAAGAACTTGTTTCTGTACTGGATGACTGCAATTATACATTGCACAGAAAAGTTCATGTGAGTTTCTCCAGTCTGCAGTGTGATCTTCGTTGGATTGTTCACAGCAGATGTTGAATATCCTCCACAATTAGACCTTGTGAATTGGCCTTGAGTTGATGTTGAGCTGCTTGCTGCCCTGAATCACCAAACTTGTGATGTGATTGTTTTCCATATTGGTTTGATACAAATCTTGTTCATTCATTCATTTATTCAATGTGGGCATCACTGGTGAAGCCAGGATTTATCGTGCATCCCTAATTACCTTCAAATTATGGTGGAGCCACTGAAGTCTGTCAATTAAATGTGCTTTCAACTTCCTTTGTTAAATAAAAATCTAAGCCAGTTTAGTCATCTTTCCCCTCTCATTCACCAGACCTAATAAGGTATTCATAAATCTATGGACTCTTCTCAGTGCAAACCACCTTTCATAGTGTGGTGTTCAATAAGGTATATGTGTGGCCTAAACTAGTGTTTCAGACATTTTGAGCATTACCTTCTTTGCTTTGGCCAGTAATGGAAAATACTCTGAAGTCCTTATGATATAGAATGAGGCTATTTCAGCCCACTGTGTCCATGCTGGTTTACAGAGCAATCCCACTCCTCACTAATTTCCCCATAGTCTGTCCTCTCCATATCCTCATCAACTCCCTCCAACACCATAATATCGTGCTATTACAGTGCTAGTGACCCGGGTTCCGTTCTCTCTGTGACTACGTGGGCTTCCTCTGGGTGTTCCAGTTTCCTCACAGATTCTAAAGATGTATGGGTCAGGGGGTTAATTGTCACATGGGTGTAACTGGGCAGTACAGACACGTTGGGCCAGAAGGGTCTGCTACTGTGTTATATCATCTCTAAATAAAATAACATTCTACTACTCACCTACATCCAAGAGGCAATTTACAATGTCCAGTTAACCTAATGATTTCCACGTCTCTGGGATGTGGGGGAAAATCAGGGCACATAAAGGAAACTTTAATGGTCACAGGGAGGGAATACGAACTCCACACAGTCAGCAGTGGATGTCAGGATTGAATCCAAGTCACTGAAGTGAGGCAACAGTTCTTACCAGTTGTCCCACTGTGTCATCCAACTTGCCCTCATGGCCATCACTCAAACCTGTCCTGTCCAGTAACATGCTCTCTGTTCTACGCTTGATATTCTACCAACTCTTGCATATACGCTGTGTCCGCCAGAGAAAGTAGGATCTCCCAGTGGCCACACATTTTAATTCCACGTTCCATTCCCATTCTGATATGTCTATCCACGGCCTCCTCTACTGTAAAGATGAAGCCACACTCAGATTGGAGGAACAACACCTTATATTCCATCTGGGTAGCCTCCAACCTGATGGCATGAACATTGACTTCTCAAATTTCCCCTGATTCCCCTTCCTCCCCCCTCGTACCCCCATCCATTATTTATTTATATACACACATTCTTTCTCTCCTCTCCTTTTTCTCCCTCTGTCCCTCTCACTACACCCCTTGCCCATCCTCTGGGTTTTTCCCCCCTCCCCCTTTTCTTTCTCCCTGGGCCTCCTGTCCCATGATCCTCTCATATCCCTTTTGCCTATCACCTGCCCAGCTCTTGGCTCCATCCCTCCCCCTCCTGTCTTCTCCTATCATTTTGGATCTCCCCCTCCCCCTCCCACTTTCAAATCTCTTCTAGCTCTTCTTTCAGTTAGTCCTGACGAAGGGTCTCAGCCTGAAACGTCAACTGTACCTCTTCCTAGAGATGCTGCCTGGCCTGCTGCGTTCACCAGCAACTTTGATGTATGCTGCTTTAACAATCGAGTTGCAGTTTTCCAGTACTCCATCTGTTGAATAATATTGGAAGATGAGGGCCAGACCCTGTGCTTTTCTCCCTCCTTTAAAGAGCCAGTAATAATTTTATTTGGGCTTATCAATTTATCCTCTTGAAATAATCGACTCCTTACATTGTCCTTTCTTTCTCTGCCAGCCATTTAATTGTTTACCACTGTAGATGAGTGCAAGACCTGGGCACACTCAGTCCAGTGGTTTGACTATAGATCATCCTCAAGAAATGCTTCCCAGCCAAGTGCTTTTTCACTCCTGGTAAGATGGTGGCATTAAGCAGCATTGGTTTGCATGCAGCTCCAATGGGAATCATCAAATAGTTCCATTTAGGACTACTGCAACTGAAATCCACAGTCACAGCCATTGCCATTTAAAAAGTCTATCAATACTCAAAACCAATGAACCTCAGACGGCAGACTTGGGTTGTGAGTGCAGTTCTCCTTCAAGAAAATAGAAGCGGGGATTTACAGGTACAATTGGAATGCAGAGGCCTAAGCCTTCCACTCCTGACTATCTTGCTAGTGAATGTACAGTCTCTGGAAAATAAAATTGAAGACCTCAGAGCAAGATTGCTGTACCCAGAGAAACATCAGAGATTGCTGTGTAGTTTACTTCATGGACACATGACAATCTCCAGCCATTTTAAGCACAATGCTGCAGCTCGATGTTATCACCATTCCCTGCAAAGACAGGACAGCAAAGTCTTTTAAAGGCAGAGGAGGTGGAGGATACTTATCGTGAGGCACAAACAGGGTGGTTCTGTCTCAGTACAGCTCACTGAACCTGGAATATCTAGTGATCAAATGTCATCCATTTTATCTGCTCCTTTTCTTCTTACACTCCACCTCAGGCCAACTTCTGGCAGGCACTGGAGGAGTTGAGCAATGTAATCAGCAGGCACAAAACTGTGAACCATGATACCTTCACTATCATTATGGGAAATTTCAACCAGCCAGCTTGAAGAATTCTCTGAAAAAGTATCACCAATATATCACTTGTGGAACCAGGGGAGCCAACATACTTGACCATTGTCATACCAACCTCAAGAAGGCATCCCACGCCTACACTTTGGAAAGTCCGATCACCTGGCTGTACTTCTACTCCCAGTATATAGCAGGGACGAAAGATGGCAGCACCAGTGGTGAGGACCAAGAAGGTACGGTCAAGGGAAGCAGAGGAGCACTTACAGAATGGCTTAGTTCTATTCAACAAGCTCCAAGGACAGCATCCAGTCCAACGGGGTACCTGGTACTAAAGACCTGTGCTGACCAACTAGTTGGTGTGTTCACAGATATCTTCAACCTTTCACTTCAGCAGTGTGTGGTACCCACCAGCTTCAATCATACTGGTGTTCAAGAAGAGTGTGGTGACCTAATTAAATATATTTATTATATTTAAATATATAATAACCAACCTCGATTACTATCACCCAGTTTTTCTTTCTTTTCCTCTATTTTAAGTAGTTTTAAATATACTTATTGTAATTTAGTTATTACTATTTATTGTACAGTTGCTGCAGAGCATCATCCATTTCACTCCCAACCCCATTCCAATTCCAACATGTCAGTCCATGGCCTTTTCTTCTTCCCAGTGGCCAACCATTTCACTTCCAATCCCTGTTCCCATTCCAGCCTTCAGTCCACGGCCTTTTCTTCTTCCCGGTGGCTGACGTTTCAATCCCAATCCCCATTCCCGTTCCAATATCTCAGTCCATGGCCTTTTCTTCTTCCCGGTGGCTAACATTTCACTCCCAATTCCCATTCCAACATGTCAGTCCATGGCCTCCTCTACTACTACAGTGAGGCTACTCTCAGGTTGGAGGAGCAATACCTTATATTCCATCTAGATAGTCTGCAATCTGATGGCATAAATATCGCTTTCTCCAACTTCTGCTAATTTTCTCCCCAACACCTTCCTCTTTTTCAATTCCCCACTCTGGCATCTTACGTCTTCTCCTCACCTGCCTATCACCTTCCCCCGGTGCTCCTCTCCCATGGTCCAGTCTCCTCTCCAGATTCCTTTTTCTTCAGCCCTTTGCCTTTTCTACCCAGCTTCTTACTTCATCCCCTCCTCCCCCAACCACTTGACTTCACCTATCACCTTCTAGCTTGTCCTCATTCCCCTTCCTGCACCTTGTTATTCAGGTATCTTCCTACTCTCTCTTCAGGGTCTTGGCCTGAAACGTTGAATGTTTATTCATTTTCATAGATGCTGTCTGACTGTTGAGTTACTCCGTCATTTTGTGTAGAGTAAAGCACTGTTTGTGACTTTGACGTTTATATCCCGATAAAAAGGGCTGGTTATCTGTAGGTATCGTCCAGCACTAATTAAATACTTAGACTGCCCTGTGGTTTAATTACACACATTCATCTCCATTTCTAGTCTTATAAAATATCCTGTGTGGCAGAGTATTCTTACATTTTCAGGATTATAACACATAAATGACACAAATTTTAGCCATACACCTTACCCTTGCATCATCAATACATAGTCAATGTTGCATCAAAGAAGTCATAAAGTTGGGCATCTGAATGGCCTAACTCTGTTCAACAGGTGATCACAGGGCATCTTTCATTGACCATTTACACTTGGGATTGGACACCCTGGGTGATGCATTGGCACTGCATCATTTAACAGAACATTCTGGGTGAACTTGCAGCACTGAATCACATGCAGAGTGCATGATAGAATCGTATGCCATAACTGAGTCTGTGCTGACTGTCAACCACCCATTACATTCATCTATTATTTTTCTTCTCACATTCTCACCAACCACTAGATTCTATCACTCATATTACAAGTGTTAAAATTGGATGGAATGTCAGAGAAAGAGGAGCCAGTGAAGTACTGTCTGTGCACATTAGTGCAGCCACCATGGGTCTTCTGATCACCTGCTATGTGATTGCAGTGGGTTGAGAAAGGTTAACATGCTGGGGCCACAACCAGTAATATCCCAGTGCATCGAGGTACACTTGTAGCCTTGGTTACAAGTCTTTAGGCCGTTGCATGTTGGCATACTGGGGGAGAAGGGTCAGCAGCAATGGTGGAGACAAGAAAAGGGTGAAGGGTTAGCTTGGCCAACAGTGTTGGGGTGGAACCCGGGATTTGCGGCGAGGCAAGGGGTTTCAGAAGTGGCAGCACATTTGATGGAAGTGGTAGGGGATGGTGAAGGGGCATGCTCAAATGTTGGGCAGCTGAAGGCCATCAGGCAATGCAAGGCACTGAGAGGTCTGTTCAGAGTGGAGTGAGCGAAGGGGTGAGCCACTCTTGTCACAAGTCTACTGGGTCTCAGTAATGGGATGAAGACAATGCAGACCCATTAGGGCTCTGCAGGAGCCTGCACAGGATCGAAACTCTGGGTGTCTGTACAGTTAGAAGTGGTGGATCTGGAAATTGCTCTGGATGGCACAGGCGCAGGTCAGCCCCCGGTGCGAGTACATAACTGGCATTGTCTGAGAAAAAGGTGGCAAAACTCGTACGCTGTGGACTTACTTGATTTCCAATCGCATAGGACTGCAAACCCTTTTCATGTGGATGAACTCTGAACAATGATGTGCTTCACTTACACCTTACCATCTGTCAGCACATCAAGTGATTGTGCTATACAAATTGGTGCTGGTGTAGGCAGACAATTCTGGAGCCATTCAGCCATGATCCAGTGAGAGAACAGAGCTTGATATACAGGACATGCTACAAATGAGCAGAAACCAGTTCCTCCTCAGGGTAAGGTTTCCACCAGCCAATGCTCCTCTCAGATTGCAGGGTCTTATCACAGACAAAAAACTGATTTGAACACCACATTGATCACTACCGCTTGTAGATACCTACTCCAACCACTCCAGCCCATTCTCTGTTCACTTTCCCCATCCCTCATTCCCTCAACCTCCCCATCCCTCTGTTCACCCACTTACTTTCTTCCCTCTGCCCGCTCTCTGTATCCCTCCACCCTCTCTCTTGAGGCTGGACATCAATCACAGCCTAGCTTTTCCCTCACACAATCTGACCCCCCTCCCCAAACTTAGCCACACATTTCCTATTTTTTTTTGTTTCCTTTGCTCTCAGCAATGTTAACCTTCTCTCTATGGGTTCTCGCCATTCACCCTCCATGTCGGATCATCTCAACCACCCAGTGTGTTAACTTGTCCCCACATCCCCTCGCCTTTTTCCTGTCCTTTACCACCCCTGTTACACTCCTGTTCTCCCACTGTCCTGATTTAAAGATCCCCCTGATAGCCTTGTTCCTCCCCAACTCCCTTCAGCCTGACGACCCCTATTTTCACTGTACTCCTCCAGTTCTATTCCTTGTCTCGATTCACTTCCCTTTCCAAGCTTCTGTATAATTACGTTAACACACATCAAAGTTGCTGGTGAACGCAGCAGGCCAGGCAGCATCTCTAGGAAGCGGTACAGTCGACGTTTCGGACCGAGACCCTTCATCAGGACTAACTGAAGGAAGAGTGAGTAAGAGATTTGAAAGTTGGAGGGGGAGGGGGAGGGATGGAGCCAAGAGCTGGACAGGTGATTGGTAAAGGGGATATGAGAGGATCATGGGACAGGAGGTCCGGGAAGAAAGACAAGGGGGGTGGGGAACCCAGAGGATGGGCAAGGGGTAAATTCAGAGGGACAGAGGGAGAAAAAGGAGAGTGAGAGAAAGAACGTGTGTATAAAAAAAAAGTAACAGATGGGGTACGAGGGGGAGGTGGGGCATTAGCGGAAGTTAGACAAGTCGATGTTCATGCCATCAGGTTGGAGCTTGAATTTCCAGCATCTGTCGAATTCCTGTTGTTTGCGTATAATTACGTTGCTTTGTTGAAGCCTCCTTGGTCACCAATCAATGTGTCTCCTCATGGTGACCAACCTGTTAAGGTACCTTCAAGACCAACAGGGTCTTGAATACAATAGGGTCTTTTAAGAGACTCTTAGATAGGTACGTGGAGCTTAGAAATATAGAGGGCTATGTGGTAGGGAAATTCTAGGCAGTTTCTAGAGTAGGTTACATGGTCGGCACAATATTGTGGGCTGAAGTGCCTGTAATGTGCTGTAGATTCCTATGTTCTATGTTCTAAGGCACTGAGGACAAACTGTCACTTACAGTAAATGGCTGTATTGTTCCCTACACCACGACATTTAAAAAACTTTAAAAAGTAATTTATTAGCTCTGAAATATCTTTGGACATTCTGAAGACGTAAAAGTCATATTCAGTTTCTAATTCTTTCTTCTTTGAGCATGTCATGGGGTCCAGGTGTTAAATGAATAGTTTGAATATAGTCTCTAGTCAGCTGTGAAGCTTCAGTGTGAAATGGAGACCATTTTACTAAACACCTTCAGACAGACTTTAAGTTTTTTTTAAATTTTTATTCCAACCAGCCTCGTTTTTGCTACTGATGGTGACTGTCAGCACCATTGCAACTTCACCTATGTTATTTGTCTCCCACTTCATACTGAAGGGCAAATGTAAACTTGTTGTCAAACATTTTGTCCGAAACACCCACATTGAGGTGCTTGACGTCTTGGGTGTTGCAGATGCCCTCCCAGTAGCCATCCTTGCTCATGTTGAGTGGACACGCTCCTTTTCCATACACCTGAACTTTCCTGACATGGGGGATCTTCAGCTTGAACTTGACAATCTGGTTTGGGGGCAGGATGCCAGACAGAGGCTCTACCAGTTCACACCCATCTGTCCAGGAGCTGAAGATCTTGGGAAAGCCTGGCCAGTGAACATTGTGGTTGGCACAGGAGATTAAATATTCGCAGACATGGGCATGTGCGGGGCTGTGGCTGGCCTTGTCCTTGGCAAAGATTGCAAACACATAGAGGCCAGAATGTGGGAGCTGGATTTTGAACTCCACCCAGTTGCCCAAATGTGTTTTGAATACATGGTTCCTCATGACTTCATCTGACAGGTTAACCTCGTCGCAGGAGAGTTTACTGGTGAAGCTCAGTTCCTTATTCACCATAAAGCGCACCGTGCACCGGCCATCGTTACAGTAAATGAGGGGCTCAGGGTGTGAGGGTTGGAGCAGCCCTTTCATCTCTGTGAGCCAGCTAGGGCCCATTGGGTTATGGAACACCTTCGGCAGCTTGAAGTTTTCATCCACTGACTCGCACTTAATTAAATAGGCACAAATAAAAGTGTAAGTCTCTGATTCGGAGTCCCACGGCTTAGCGTAGATCTTTAACTTGTGGTCTCCTCTCTTCTGGGGCAGGACTTCCAGCTTCATGCCATACCTAGTCAGGGTTAGGATTGCGCAGTCCTTCCTCTCATCCAGGCTGTACATAAACAAGGTTGGGGAGTGCCCTTCTATGTTGATAATCACTCTTCCGTTTACTGTTTGAAATGAGTTAAAATTAGTTAAATGTGTCCACAACTGACAACCCCTCCTGCTGTTTTGCTGGGCTTTAAGTAAAGAAGATGGTTTACATTAAGTTCAGTTTATTGTCATGTGCACAAGTCTAATGTACAGGTCCAATGAAAACTTGCTTAGAGAAGCTTCACAGGCACATACTGTAAGTTCAAATAACACACACTATAGAGTTATAGGTTATAGAGTCAGAGAAACGCAGCATGGATATAGGCATTTTTAGCCAACAAATCCATGCGGACCATTGTGCCCACCCATCTAGTCCTAGATCATTTAGCCTAGATCCCTCCAAGTCCCACCCTTCCATGTATCTATCCAGAAGCTTCCTAAATTGTGCTATTGCACATGCCTCAGCCACTCCATCTGGCAGTCCATTCTGTATACTCACAACCTTCTGAGTGAAAAGGTTGCTGCCCTGGTCCCTTCTAAATTTTTCCCTCACCCTAAACCATGTCTACTTGACTTGGACTCCTCACCCTTTGGGATTGTTACCATCCACATTATCTATAGAGGCAATTAGGTTCCTAACTCGTATACCCAAGTTATATATAAACTAAAGTGAATCTCCTTAGAAGAAACACTCTGCACTTCACACACATCCCAGGGTTTGTTCTGTGTGTGAAGTCAATGAAACATAATGAACTTTTTGGTGAATAGCACTAAGTCAGCAGCGTACAGGCTTGGTCCATACTGCCCTGTGTGATTGCCCAAGCTGCCTTTTGCAACCCTGAGTGGTAAACAAGTCATCTCTTCACTGCTCACTGGGGTTAATCACATTTTTCTCTGCCTCATTTGTTTCATTCGAGTTACTCAGTCAATATATAACTTGGAGCAGCAGATATTCTGAAGAACTGATGCCCTCCAGATGCAAGGTTTCCACCTGAAATAGTGACAATTTATTTTCCCAACACAGGAGACTATGCAGATGCTGGAAAATTCAAGCAACATAAAAAATGCTGGGTGGTATGGTAGCATAGTTGTTAGCACAACATGCAACCAGGGTTCAATTCCCACTGCTGCTGTAAGGCATTTCTACATTCTTCCTGTGACTGTCTGGGTTCCCCCAAAGTATTCCGGTTTCCTCCCACAGTCCAAATGCAGGATAATTGGTCATTATAAATTGCCCCATGATTAGGCTACCATTAAATCAGGGGATTGCTGTGCGAAATGTCTCCAAGGGCCAGAAGGGCCTATTTCACACTGTATCTCAATCAATAAATCAATAACCAACCAACAGGACCTCAGCAGGGCGTGTAGCATCTATGGAAATGAATAAAGAGTCGACATTTCGGGCTGAGCCCCTTCATCAGGACTGGAAAGGAAGGAGAAAGAAGGCAGAATAAGGAGGTGGGAAGGGGGAAGGAAGGAGTACAAGCTAGAAGGTGATAGGTGAAGCCAGGTGGGTGGAGAAGAGGGGGGATGAAGTAAAAATCTGGGAGGTGATAGGTAGGAAAAGAGCTGGAGAAGAAGGAATCTGATAAGAGAGGAGAGCTGACTATGGGCGAAAGGCAAAGAGGAGGAGCACCAGTGGGAGATGATAGGCAGGAGAGGAGAAGAGAAGAGGTGAGAGTGGGGAATTCAAGAAGGGGAAGGGGGAATTACCAGAAGTTAGAGATATTGATGTTCATCCCATTAGGCTGGAGGTTACCCAGATGGAATATGAGGTGTCTCCAGATTATAACCCGTTGTTATCCCAGCTGGGGGCAGGGATAGATTCCAGATGCATTCCTGCAATTTTGATTCAGCGCTACAGCAGACCAACAGCCCTTCGGCCCATCTAGTACATGCCGAACAATTAATTTGTCTAATCTCATTGATCTGCACCTGGACCAAAGTCCTCCACACTTATCCCAACCATGTAGTTATCCAAATTTCTCTTAAATGTTGAATTCAGCCTTTCTTCCACCACAGTATTGCAAGTGGAACCTTAGCAACATTATGTACAAGGTAACATCCCAACTTCTATACTCAGTATCCTGACATATACCATATCACGGCAGTGTTATAACGAACTTGCCCCTCTCCCAGCTCATTTGCCCTGTGTAACTTTGTTTCCTCCATTATCATCACTTTGATATTCTGATCATTTAGTTCACTTTTGCTTCTGGTGTTTTACAGCATAGATTTGCAGCTGTGCTTATAACCGTCACAATTCTCCAGTTTTCTTAAGGGATTTGGGATATCATGGAGATGGAAAAGGTGCTATACAAAGGCAATCTTTTTCTGTTTTCAGAAAGTGCATGCCACATTGTCATTCAGTGTGATGTATAGGTAGAGAGTGAATGAATATTCTTTGACCGAAACACTCAACACAGATTCTAGCTTCATCCTCTGGGTATCTACTGATTCAGCAATTTCACACCCCCCCATCCACTCCATCTCTCTTCAATTCTCTCATTCTCTCTCTCGCTGTATGCTTATCTCCCTTTTTCTCTGTCCCTCTGTCTCTCTTCATTCTCTATATTTCTAGGTCCTTCTCGTACTCACAAGGTCACTAAGTATGAAATTGTTATAGACTCTGTAGCTGCCTCTCTGGGTCCTGTGTCCCACTGTCTCCACATCTGAGTATCTCTGTTCTTATCCACCCTTGCGTCTATCTCTGTGTTCCTCTGTCTCCCTGCTCCTCCTCTCTGTGGTTCTGCACCACCGTGTCCTATGGAGTTTTAGATTATACAGGACAGAAAATAGGCCTTTGGATTCTGAGCTGGTCCCTTTAGCCCATGTTTGGCCCATATCCCTTTACTCAAGTCTACACCAATATCTCTGGTATTTCTACATACCTCTACCATTTCCTACGACAATTCGTTCAACTACTGTGAGAGCAAGAAGACAATTCTTTATGAAGTTAGGGACACAACCAGAGGCACATAAATTGGTCATTGTAAATTGTTAAGCCTGATTTATACTTCTGCGTCAATGCGTCACTGTTAAGTATTGCGTCGCCGCAAACCCTACGCAAAGCTGACGCGGAACCCTATGTGAGAGCTTGTGTTGCGGCCACGCGCACCTCTCCCAAAATGTAACTGCACGTGATTGGTCCACTTGGTAGCATCGCATTTCATCCTACGCTGCAATAACTTCCCATTGGGCGACTGAAGGGCAGGTAAGGAACTCTGGCTGCAACTCTTTCCATAAAGCTTTACAGACCTCCGAAATTATGGAGGACATATTTCGCTTTTACGAAAAAAGACACTCGCTCCTTGTTTACCCCGAGAAAGATTACCATGACCATGAAGCCTTGCATGGGCAGCTGTGTGCGCATGCGCGATGTGCCCGAATTGCAGAGCGATGGAGACACATCAACACACAAATATAAATGCTCACAACGTGTGTAAGTTACTCACGTAGGTTATGGCGTCGAGTTAACGCAGAAGCAGAAATCAGGCTTTAGGGTTAATCAAGGTTGTGGGATTGCTGGGGTGCTGTGGCTTGAAAGGCCAGAAAGGCCTACTCCACTCTGCACTGCTAATTAAAATAAATAAAACCTACTAGTATAAATGGGACTGATGCTTCATTCTCTAAGTTTAATGCCTTATGTATGAATAACACTGCATATGCATGAATTCCCACTGCATCTGTCTTGGAAGCTGATGTCAGAACATCTTTCAAGAGGATGAACCTCTGCAGGGCATCATGGTGACCTTGACAAGGTACTGGAAATCTGTACAGATCACTGGCTGGATGTTCACAGATATGCTCACCCTTTCAGTACAGTGCTTTGAGATTTCCACACACTTTCAAAGAATCGACTGAGCTGTCTCGATGATTACCTTCCAGCAGCACTCACATCTACTGAGCTGAAATGCTTTGAGAGGTTAATGGTAGCTGGAATTAATTTCTGCCTGAACAGGGACTGGACCTTCTAGAATTTGCCTATCACCACAATGGGTTTACAAAGAATAAAATATCACTGGCTGTCTACTCAGTTTTGGAGCATCTAGATAATGACAAAACAAACATTAGTCTTTATTAATTGCAGGTTGGCCTTCACCACAACCATCCCCTCGCTACTAATTAATAAGCTTCAAAACCTAGGCCCTTGTATTTTTCCTGTGATGGTCAGCTTCCTTATCAGGAGATCACATGTCATCTTCGCTGACAATCAACACAGGCATACCTGAAGGGTGTGTACTTAGCCCACCTCTCTACACTCACAGCTCAGCACAAGCAAGATATAAATTTGCTGATAACACCACTGATATTGGCAGTATCTCAGATGGCAATGAGGAGAAAGTACAAGAATTAGCAAGTCATGTTGAAGATATTGTATACAAAACGTTGGTTAGGCTGTACTTGGAATTCTGGTCACCACATTATAGGATGAAGGTGGAGTCTTTAGAAAGTGTACAGAAGGACGTTTACCGGGATATTGCCTGAATTAAAGGATAAGAGATGTAAGGAGAGGTTGGACAACTTGGGTTGTTTTCTCTAGAGCACGAAAAGCTGAGAGAGGAGCTGAAATAAGTTTACAAATTCTGAATCATAAGAAAGGTAGAAATGTCAAATACTGGAGGACATGCATTTAAGATGAGAAGGGGTAAGTTTAAAGGAGATGTGTGTGACAGCTTTTTTTTAAACACAGAAAGAGTGGGTATCTGAACCATCTGCCAGCGCGGAAGTGGTGGAAGCAGATACAATAATGGTGTTTAAGAGGCTCACAAACATCCAGAGTGACATGGGTTGTGCCAGCAGAAGAAATTTAGTTTAATTTGGTGTTGTACTTGGTGCAGACATCATGAGCTGAAAGGCCTTTTCCTATGTCCTACAACAATTTCTAGGACCCTGCCTTTCACCATCCAAGCCCTGCTCCAGTTTACTTTTCATTTGCTTGATTTTGCACTTGTCTAAGTTAAATTGCTTTGGCCACAGTTTTGCCGGCTTTCCCAGTTGAGCTAGATCCTGTTGCAACCTTAGACGACTTTTGTCACTGCCCAACACACAACTAATTTTCTACATTCCACAGACTTAACCATTGTCACCTAAATCATTAAGATAAATGACAAACAATACCAATCCAGTCTGAAAAAAAACGGTCCTCCACCACCACTCTCTATCCCCTTTCACCAAGCCAATTCTAATTGTTCCTGGATTCCATTTAACCTAACCTTTCTCTAACTTCAGTAACTTCTTCCCCCTCTTCTTCTCTCTTTTTTCCATTCCCAATTCTAGTTCTAATTCTCACCACTTCTTATCACCTGCCCAACATCTCCCTGTGGTGCTCCTCCCCTCCTTCTGCCCTTCTCCACCTATCCCCTCCCAGCTTCATTCTGTTGTTAAAATTAAACCAACCACCTACCTTCCCTTTCACCTACAAGCTTTTATTCCTCCCCCACCCACTTTCTTATTTGGGCTTCTGTCCCTTCCTTTCCAGTCACGATGAAGGCTCTAGCCCTGAAACATCAGTTGTTTATTCCGCTCCACAGATGCTACCTGACTTGCTGAGTTCCTCTAGCACTTTGTGTTGCTCAAGATTTCCAGCATCTGAAGAAGCTCTCCTGTTTAAGATGGGCCTACCATGTGGGGCCTTGTCAAAAGCTGTATTGAACACAAGGTACTGTAGATAATATCTACTGCCCTATCTCATCAGCTCTCTTGGCCACCTCTTCAAAAGTGCAACAAAGTTTGTGAATGACAATTTCCCATGCATAAAGCCATGTTGACTATCTACAATCAGTCTTTTCAAACATGGATATATCCTGTCTTTCAGAATCCCTTCCAGTAACTTATCTGTCTCTGAAGTTCTGGGTCTCTCCTCTGCACTCTCTTGGCATCTTTCTTTTATTCACCTTCACTCTACATTGATTTCTTGTTCAAATTAGCCAAATGGAGAAATTTCAGATGATCACACAGTCTCACTGTACCTGTGGATATCAGCTGGACATCCGGGTGGATGTACATCAGACCCATTTCAAAAAAGTCACCAGTCCTGAACACCATATCTTCAAATATCTTGAGGGAAATCCTTGGAGTAATCAGCTGCCACTTTTCCTCCATGGGGAAATGATTATTGATGAACAGTGATGGATGTGTAAAGAAGTAAAATTCAACATACCTGCAACAGAAAGGTAGGGTGTCTTAATATGATGAGAAATGGCATCAGTTCATTTTGCAGTGTAGTTGATTTAGAATATCCATGTGAGTTTGCACAGTCAATTGTCTCTTGTACAAGTGAGACCATATCCTGTATCCATATCACTTCAGCTTCATCATTGTTGAAGGAAAATATACAATTATAAAAATAGACAGTACCGAAACACTCAACAGGTCAGGTCAGAATGATGTTGGAACTGAAACTATCGTGTCTTTCTTTCCACAGATATTGCCTAGGCTGCTAAGTGTTTCCAGCATTTCCTGTTTCAATTTCAGTGTTTGATTTTTGCTCTGATGTGATTGATAGAGTCAGTTGCCAATACTAGTGACTGAGACAGCGTTTTTTATATGGTTGCAACTCGGCATGGAAACTTCCTGCTGGTCGTCTTCTACTCTCTCCTTCGGATGGTGAGTCACTACCTCTCCAGGATGAATAAGACTTGCAAGAAACAGTCAAAGTAGCAAGGACACAGAGTCTGGGGGCTGTAAAGACAGAAATTTACATGGTGCTAGGCACCATGGTAGCATAGTGGTTAGGGAGACACTACTATAGTTTGGGGCATTCCGGAGTTTGGAGTTCAATTCCAGCACCATTCTCTGTATGTCCTCTCCATGGAATGCACCACAATCAGAATCAGGTTTATTATCACCAGCACATGACGTGAAATTTGTCAACTTAGCAGCAGCAGTTCAATGCTATACATAATCTAGCAGAGAAATAAAATAAAATAAAACATAATAATAAGTAACAAATCAATTTCATGTATTGAATAGATTTTTTAAAATGTGCAAAAAACAGAAATACTGTATATTTAAAAAAAAATGAGGTAGTGTCCAAAGCTTCAATGTCCATTTAGGAATCGGATGGCAGAGGGGAAAAAGCTGTTCTTGAATTGCTGAGTGTGTGCCTTCAGGCTTCTGTAGCTCCTACCTGATGATAACAGTGAGAAAAGGGCATGCCCTGGGTGCTGGAGGTCCTAAATAATGGATGCTGCCTTTCTGAGACACCACTCCTTAAAGATGTCCTGGGTACTTTGTAGGCTACTACCCAAGATGGAATTGACTAGATTTACAACCTTCTGCAGCTTCTTTCGGTCCTGTGCAGTAGCCCCTCCATACCAGACAATGATGCAGGCTGTCAGAATGCTCTCCAAGGTACAACTATAGCCATTAAGAGTGCCAAGACCCAAGTTGGAAGCCCAGGCTAACCAAAGGGATGCCAGCAGACTATGGCAGGGTCTAAATGAGATCACTGGGCGCAAAGAAAAGGCTGGGAATATCAATAACTGTGGCGTTCTCTTCCTGATGAACTTAACGTATTCTATGCAAGATTTGAACAGAAGAGGAGCGTCCCGCTCCCTCCAGATGAACCGGACCTGGTGGCATCGAGATTCATCGTCACCGAGGAGGACGTTAGAAGGGCCTTCTTGAAGATAAATCCAAGGAAGGAGACCGGCCCAGATGATGTCCCAAGACAGGTTCTCCAGGCCTGTGCAAGCAAGCTAGTTGGAGTGTTTGCTGACATCTTCAACTGCTCCTTGCTTCAGTCTAAGATCCCCTCGTGTTTTAAGAAGGCAACGATTACCCCAGTGCCGAAGAAGAGCAAGGTGGCATGTCTGAATGACTATCGACCTGTAGCTCTGACATCAATTGCTATGTGTGGTTATGGTACACATCAACCACAGCCTACTGGTCAACCTCGACACTTTGCAATTCGCCTACTGGAGCAACAGGTCAACGGCAGATGCCATCTCTCTGGCCCTACATTCCTCCTTAGAACACCTGGAGAATAAAGACGCATATGTAAAGCTTCTTTTCATTGACTACATCTCTGCCTTGAATACCATCATTCCAAATAAACTGATTCCTAAGCTCCGGAACCTGGGCCTTCGCACTCAGATCTGCAGCTGGATCTTCAACTTCCTCACAGACAGGACCCAGGCTGTAAAAATAGGGGGCAAGCTCTCCTCTACAACAGGGGTCCCCAACCTTTTTCGCACTGCGGACCGGTTTCATATTGACAATATTCTTGCGGACCAGCTGACCGGGGGGGGGCGGTGGGGGGGGGAGGTGGTGGTAGAGTTGCCAACGGACAAGAGCAGCAGTCAAAGACGCTGGGTTTACACCGAGAAAGACTACAATGACCATGAAGCCTTGCGCGGGCACCAGCGCACATGCGTAACTTGCGCATGCATGTACGATTTTTTCCACAAATCGTTTTTGCAATTCTGTTCGGGGGGGGGGGTGTTAATCACGACTGGAATATCAGTGATAAGTGGCTAATACACTCAGTTTCGTTTCTAAAAGGATTTATCTAACGAATTTAATATTAAACACACAGCGCATATTTTCCTCGCATGAATATAGTGATAAGTCAATTATTGGGGAGGACAAGTTAGTGTTGAACGAACTTCCAGTAGAAGTGGCAGAGGCAGGTTCGATATTATCGTTTAAAGAAAAATTGGATAGGTATATGGACAGGCAAGGAATGGAGGGTTGTGGACTGAGTGTAGGTTGGTGGGACTAGGTGAGAGTAGCGTTCGGCACGGACTAGAAGGGCAGAGATTGCCTGTTTCCGTGCTGTAATTGTTATATAAATCAATAGCATCATAACATTTTAAATAACGTTTGGATATTAGACACACAGCGCATATTTTCCCCGTATAAAATCATTGCAACACACTAATATCGCCGAATCAGTGGGAGCCCTGGGCTTGTTTTCCTGCAACGAGACGGTCCTATCGAGGGGTGATGGGAGACAGCGATATTCGAAGGGGGTTCCTTATATCCAGTCTATTCCGCAATTTAGTTTTCGTTGTATTCGTTGCAGAGATATGTTAGAAATGGAAACAACGTTTTCCGTGCTTTCCTGGCTATCTCAGGATATTTAGCCTTGACTTTGATCCAGAATGCCGGCAGAGATGTTAAGTCAAACATACTTTTCAGCCCGCCGTCATTTGCAAGCTCGAGGAGTTGATCTTCTTCCCGCGCTGACATGGATGACGAGCGGGTGATGACCTCGCATGGGTAATGGCTCAACAGTGGACATAACAAGGAATGAGGAAAGGTGCAGCTGACTCAAATCACCAAATCATATCATTCCCACGCAGCCCGGTAGCGCGTGCTTTGCGGCCTGGTGGTTGGGGACCGCTGCTCTACAATCACTCTGAGCACCGGTGTCCCACAAGGCTGTGTACTCAGCCCCCTGCTGTACTCACCGTACACCCATGATTGTGTAGCCAAGTTTCCATCAAACTCAATATATAAGTTTGCTGATGACACAATTGTAGGCCGTATCTTGGGTAATGATGAGTTTGAGTACAGAGAGGAAATTAAGAACCTGGTGGCATGGTGTGAAGACAATAACCTATCCCTCAACGTCAGCAAGACGAAAAAAATTGGTTGTTGACGTCAGAAGGAGTAGCTGACCGCATGACCCCATTTACATCGGTGGTGCGCAAGTGTAAAAGGTCAAAAGCTTTAAGTTCCTCGGGGTCAATATCACAAATGACCTGACTTGGTCCAACCAAGCAGAGTTCACTGCCAAGAAGGCCCACCAGTGCCTTTACTTCCTGAGAAAACTAAAGAAATTTGGCCTGTTCCCTAAAACCCTCAGTAATTTTTATAGATGCACCGTAGAAAGCATTCTTCTAGGGTGCATCACAACCTGGTATGGAAGTTGTCCTGTCCAAGACCAAAAGAAGCAGCAGAGGATCGTGAACATGGCGCAGCACATCACACAAACCAATCTTCCGTCTGTGGACTCACTTTACACCGCACGCTGTCGGAGCAGTGCTGCCAGGATAATCAAGGACATGACCCACCCAGCCAACACACTTTTCATCCCTCTTCCCTCCGGGAGTAAGTTCAGGAGCTTGAAGACTCGTACGGCCAGATTTGGGAACAGCTTCTTTCCAACTGTGATAAGACTGCTGAACGGATCCTGACCCAGATCTGGGCCGTACCCTCCAAATATCCAGACCTGCCTCTCGGTTTTTTTGCACTACCTTACTTCCCATTTTTCTATATTCTATTTATGATTTGTAATTTAAATTTTTAATATTTACTAATTTTAACTATTTATAATATTTAATATTTGTAATCCAGGGAGCGTGAAGCACAGAATCAAATATCGCTGTGATGATTGTACATTCTAGTACCAATTGTTGGGCGACAATAAGGTATAAAGTATAAAGTATAGAAGTTTTTGAGTGTACTTGTTGACATGTCAAATCTCTTCAAACTCCTAATAAATTATAGCCACTGTCTTGCCTTCTTTATGACTACATCAATATGCTGGGACCAGGTTGGATCCTCAGAGATTTTGACACCGAGGAACTTGAAGCTGCTCACTCTCTCCACTTCTGATCCCTCTATGAGGATTGGTATGTGCTCCTTTGTCTTACCCTTCCTGAAGTCCACAATCAGCTCTTTCATCTTACTGACGTTGAGTGCCAGATTTTTGCTGCGGCCCCATTCCACTAGTTGGCATATCTCACTCCTGTATGCCCTCTGTCACCACCTGCAATTCAACCGACAATGGTTGTATTATCAGAAAATTTATAGATGGTATTTGAGCTATGCCTAGCCACACAGTCATGTGTATACAGAGAGTAGAGCAGTGGGCTAAGCACACACTCCTGAGGTGTGCTAGTGTTGATCCTCAGCGAGGAGGATATGTTATCACCAATCCACACAGACTGTGGACTTCTGGTTAGAAAGTTGAGGATCCAGTTGCAGAGGGAGGTACAGAGGCCCAGGTTCTGCAACTTCTCAGTCAGGATTGTGGGAATGATGGTATTAAATACTGAGCGATAGTCGATGAACAGCATCCTGACGTAGGTGTTTGTGTTGTCTAGGTGGTCTAAAACTGTGTGGAGAGCCATTGAGATTGCTTCTGCCATTGACCTATTGTGGCGATAAGTAATTTGCAATGGGTCCAGGTCCTTGCTGAGGCAGGAGTTCAGTCTAGTCATGACCAAACTCTCAAAGCATTTCATTACCATCAATGTGAGTGTTACCAGGCCATAGTCATTAAGGCAGCCCACATTACTCTTCTTAGACACTGGTATAATGGTTGCCTTTTTGAAGCAAGTGGGAATTTCTGCCTTTAGCAGTGAGAAGTTGAAAATGTCCTTGAATACTCCCACTAGTTGGTTGGCACAGGTTTTCAGAGCCTTACCAGGTACTCCATCGGGACCTTCTGCCTTGCGAGGGTTCACTCTCTTTAAAGACAGTCTAACATCAGCGTCTGAGACACAGATCACAGGGTCATAAGGTGCAGCAGGGATCTTCACAGCTGTAGTTGTGTTCTCCCTTTCAAAGTGGGCATTGAAGGTGTTGAGTTCATCTGGTAGTGAAGCATTGCTGCCGATCATGCTATTGGGGTGCACCCAGGTGCTCTGGTTTCCTCCCAGAGGCCAAAGATGTAGTGGGTAGGTTAATTGGTGATTGTAAATTGTCCTGCGATTAGGTTAGGGTCAATTGGATTTGTTGGGGTTACTGGGGTGGTGCTGCTTGAAGGGGCTGGAAGGACCACTGTGCTGTATCACTAAAATAGAATCAAAAAATAAAACATTGTCATCGTGCAATTCGAGCCTTAGGCACTGGCCTAAACCAAGTTATCCAACTTACCCGTGTGAATCCAAAGCAACGTTACATACAGTATGACCAAGACTTTCCTTACAGTGGTGAATTCCATTAATCCGAATCCAATATTTCTATTTATTTCATTTAGAAATACAGCATGGAATAGGACTTTCCGGTCCTCTGAACTGCGCCACCCAACAACCCCCGATTTAACCTGAACCTAATCACGGGACAACTTATAAAGGCCAATTAACCTATGTGTTTGGACTGTGTGAGGTACCGGAGAACCTGGAGAAAACTGCGTGGTCATGGGGAGGCCTTCCTTGTGATACGTTTCTACAAAGTACCACCTTCTTCTTCACACAGCAAGTCCTGAGACCTGGCGTCAGGTTCCCTTCAGCTTAGTAGCAAGTCTCCCAGGTTTTCTCCTGACCCAAAAATTCCTTCTCTCTAGTTCCTGTGTGGGACTTGCACTGTCCCATGGGCCATACCAGCTTGTCCACTCATGAGGACTGGACTAGGTCTCCAGAAGGTCTCGGGTCCCTCACACTGAAGTCTGCCGCATTATAGGTCACTGGTCACTAGAGAGTCTGGGTGTTGGAATATCACACTGCAAACAAACCGTCTTACATTGACTAAACCAAGCAAAGGTTCTCCCCTCTCTCCAGTGCATGGATGGGTTATGTCGAGACAGGCAAGGGTATCCAGGATCAGGGGTATGAGTGGAGAGCCAATAATGTAGAAACTAATGTTGTCCACATGATCACCTAACCTCATCTACAATTCCACAGTCCGGGACCTAGCTGTCAGCCATCCAAGACAGTTGCAGGCAAGGACTGGCTCAACTCTCGCAATGGTATGTCGAACTGACAGGCAGTTTCTAAAGCCAGAAAACTACTGGCTGCCCTAGAAAACCTTCATCTGCCTCAAGTTGTTCCCCCAATTGATCTCCACCTTCAGCACGAAACCAGAATCTGGGGGTTGGCCGTACCTGACACTGGACAGTCTTAGCAGTTCCCCAGGTGGGTGCAGCTTCGGACATTCGGCCTGTAGGTGACCTGCTTCCCCTGCAGTAAAAACAGCAAACTTGACTCCAACACTGGGATATCTCGTCAGCAGAGATTCCAGTGCCACTGGTCTGCGTGGGTTTGACTGGATCTTGAGTAGGCGATGGATGGGTCATGGAGTGGTACTGCAATGCATAGGAACTAGGCTTGGACCTGCTCCCTTCGATCTCCTGAAGTGGTCCCACTTTCACTCTGCCAGATGACTATCGAGACAGATGGACTAGTCGATGAGAATTCTTAAGTTCTCTGTTGGCTCTCCCGAGGCAAGGGCATCCTTCAGTTTGTCTCGGAGTCCGTGGCGGTATAGCGTGGCCAAGGCCTCCCCATTCTAGCCCCTCTCGTAGGCCAAGGTCTGAAATTTCAAAATTCGATCATGTAGTTGGTCACTGACCATCTTCTGCGTTCCCCCCCCCACCCCCATTGAAACCTCAGCAGGCAGTCTGAGGCTCCGGTGGGGTGATGAAGCACTTTTTTCATGACGACCAAATCTGAGCAAATCTCTGACCTAAGTTCGCAGTGCGTGGTTGCCCAGACCAGGGCTCTTCCAGTCAGGAGAGAGATAATGAAGGCCACTTTTCTGCACTGGGAACTGGGATGGCTGAAGTTCAAACACTAACAAGCATTGAATGAGCAAGCTGTGGCAAGACCCCGGGTTACCGTTGAATCTGTCCGGGACCGGGACCGAATGGTTCTCCCAAGCGACTCTGGCTTCCTCCTTGCAAAAATTAACCAATGTCTACCTGGAGGTGGTGAATCTCCAGGCTCTGTCTGGAAATATCTTCGCTGTGGCTGGTCACAGCGGATGATAGACACTGACAGCCCTGCTGGCTCATGTTGGCTCAATCGTACTGTGAAGAGAGTCCTTGACAAGGATGGCTTGGACCCAAATGCTGGAGTCTCCGAGGCTGGGACTGAGACACGATCTAAAACAGGATCGAGAATCTGAGCACAAAACAAATGCTAGACAAATCACTGGTAAGCTCAGCCTATGTTCAGGTGTTCCTTAAATACTCCATTCTTGGCACCCAAAACATGATTATCAATTAACGAGAACATCCTAAGCCTTTAAAGAGGCTGTGCCAGTTATCCGTATGCCAGAAAGTTGGAGTACTTAAATCTCAGAAGCTGGCATGGTCGGAAGTATATCGTAACACACTTAATTTGCTTTCAGTTTTAATTTGCTTTGAACTTTTTTTTACTGTGCCATGGCCTGTTCTTCATCAAGTTATGGTATTGTTGCACTGTTGTAACTATATGTTATAATTATGTGGTTTTTGTTAGTTTTTCAGTCTTGGTCTGTCCTGTGTTTTTGTGCTATCACACTGGAGGAATATTGTATCATTTCTTAATGCATGCATTACTAAATGACAATAAAAGAGGACTGCGTGTCCTCATAATCTAATCTTATCTAATTGGCTTCATTGCCAGGTTGTTGGGTGTATTTAAGGCAGTGCTTGATAGGTTCTTGATTGGACATGGCACCAACAGTTATGGGGAGAAGGCCAGTGAGTGGGGCTTAGGAGGGAAGAAAAAAGGATCAGCCATAATTGAATGATGGAGCAGAGTCAATGGGCCAAATGGCCTAATTCTACTCCTATGTCTTATTGCAGGGACATAGCATGCAATTGGTGGATGGATTTCCAATCAAGCTGTAGTTGTCTCAGCCAGTCACACTTCTACAATGCTGGTCCTTCTGTTTTTACCACATACAAGCTTAATCTGCTTGTTGGTTGTTGTATTTCACTGGTACAAATGTCATTCTCACATGAGTTATCTTTTCTCCAGAATAAACTCTGCAGGCCTAAATTTAGTACCTTTGAAATGCTTCTCAAACTAATTTTGTGGAATGACTGAAACAGTTGAACCAGTGTCCAATTCCATTTTAATTAAGTTGCCATTTGTTTCTGGTGTAAGCCATATTGCTTGTCTATCGCTAATTCTCATGTTGTGAATCTCAAGGGCACTCACTCCTGGCCACTTTCATCATTATCAGATCTTTCAGCAACAGCGTGCAGATTAGTGCTCTTTCTAAAACTGCAACTTAACTTTTCATCTTTTTCTCTTCTCTGTGCAGTCCACTTAATTTTGTTCGCCCAACATTCTTTTTATGGTCCTACCTTGTTGCATTTTTTGCAAGTTTCACCTTTAAATCTGCATTTGTTTGGTAAATGTGAACCCCTGCCATAGTGGTAGCACAATTTTTTCAGCCATTCTGGTTTCTGTTTAGACATTGTAGTTTTGTTCACACCCACTTTCAATGCTGACTGCACTCAATTGTGTCTCTTTTCTGTGGCTTCCCTTGAAACAGCCATTTCAACTGCTCTTTTGAAGGTAAGTTGTGCTTCGGTTAGGAGCCAATTTTGAATGCTTTCTTTTAAGATTCCACAAACTGAACAATCTCTTAGTGTATCATTCAGGCCATCATTGAACTCAGTTGCTTCAATTCAGCTACGTACACTGAAGTAGACTCGCCTTCTTTTTGATTCTGCTTTTGAAATTTAAAGTGTTCTGCTATCAACAATAGCTTCCATTCTAAGTGTTCCCGCATTACTTTGACAATAGCAGCAAAGCTCATTTCTAATGGTTTGCTTGGAGCAGGCAAGCTTCAAAGCAAACTGTATGCCTTTAAACTCAGCATAATTGGCACTCGTATCTCATTGTCTATTTCACTTGCTTCAAAACACTGTTCCGATAACTCAATAAACATGAGCCGATTATCTGTTGTGTAATCAAATTCATCATGTAGCCAGCCATTTCTGATTTTTTAAAATGATTATTATCACTCAGTACTCACTGTTTATGAACTACGAATTCCTCCGTTTACTGCCTCTTTTTAAAACTTGATCGTGTCTTCCCTCCCGAAGAACACATACTTTTTGTAACCCCACCATTCCTCGCTGCATTTTATTTTATTTCAAATGTCTTGTTGCACTTTAACAGGTGGGTTTGATCTGGAATTGAAATGGCAACAGAAGTTGCAGCACACATTGATAGGGTGGTTAAGAAGGGGTATGGTGTGTTGACCTTCATTAGTTGAGTGACTGAGTTTAAGAACTGCAATGTAATGTTGCAGCTTGGTAAGACTCTGGTTAGACCACATGGGATTTGTATTCATTCTAGTCATCTCATTATAGGAAGAGTGTGAAGCTTTAGAGAGAATGCAGAGATTTATCAGAATGCTGCCTGGATTAGAGAGCATGTCTTATGAGAATAGGTTGTGTTGTTTTCTCTGAAGTGGTGGAGGCTGATGGCACATTTGATAGAGGTTTACAAGTTTATGAGAGGCATAGAGAGTAGACAGACATGACTATTTTTCCAGGGCTGAAATGTCTCATACGAGAGGGTGTGCATTAGGTGAAGGGTAAGCTCAAAAGCGGTGTGAGGGGCAAGATTTTTACAGAGTGGTGGCTGCCTGGGATGCTCTGCCTGCATGCCCCACCATCAAGGCCATTCTCTCTCCTCACTGCTGACATTGGGAAGCCTTAGATCCCACACCAGCAGATCAGGAACAGTTACTACCCTTCAGCCATCAGGCTCCTGAACGTCACTCACCTCAGCACTGAACTACTCTGTAACCTGTAAACTCACGTTCAAGAACTCTACAACTCATACTCTCAATCAGATTTATTACTTATTTATTATTGTATTTGCACAAATTGTCTCTTTATACACATTGGTTATTTGTCTTTGTTTCTGTGTCTTTTTTCGTGTTTTTGATTGTTGTTTATTTATATCTACTGTGAATTAATTTCAGGTGACATATACGTACTTCAATAATAAATTTACTTTGAACATTAGACAACTTTGAACTTCTAATATTCAACATTTCTACCTTGTTTATGCCTCTCGTAATTTTATAAACTTTTATCAGTTTTCCTCTCAGCTCTGATGCTTCACAGATGAGTCTGTTAGATGTTTACATACAAATATACCACAATACTCTCTCACTTTGAGACCACAGTGGTATACATAATGATGAGATGCATTCATAATGTGGATAATGAAAAACTCTTCCACGTAATGGAGATGTTAGAAACCAAAGAGAATAGGTTTAATGTGAGGAGTTGCTGGGTCAGAGGAAAGTGGAGTAAACTGCATTCCCCATTGTGTTTGGTATGTGGATACACTGCCCAAGTAGGTGCCAGGGACAGGTACTCTTAAATCATTTTAAAAATACTTAGATGAGCTTTTGAATTTCCAGGGCATAGGAAGCTAAATTCCAACTCCTGGTGAATGAGGTTAGTTTAAATGAATTTCAATAATGGTTGTGAAGTGATGTATTTTGGAAAGTCAAACTACTATGAATGGTAGGGAGTGTGATGGAACAGATATAGTACAAGTGTACACATGGTGGTAAAATGGGACATTATGTTGCAGTTGTATAAGTTGTTGGAGTGGCCACACTTTGAGGACTATGTGCAGTTTTAGTCATCCTGGTGGAGGGGAAATGTGATTAAAACTGGAAGAGTGCAGAAAAGATTGACAAAGATGTTGCTGGACCAGACAGCTTGAGGCATAGGGAGAGATGTGGCAGCCAAGGTCCATTCCTTGCAACATAGGAAATGAGGGTTGACATTATGAGTCTGGATTAAGGGTCTCGGTCCAAGATGTCGACTGTTGATGCTGCCTGGCCTGCTGAGATCTTACAACATTTCGTGTGTGCTGCGCTGACATATTGAGGTTTGCAAAATCATGAGAAGTTGGATGGCAGCAGTCTTCTACCCTGGATGATGGAGCCCAAAATTAAGGGGCATAGATTTAGTTTGGGAAGAGGGGGGTGTGATTTAAAAAAGATCTGAGGAGCAATATATTCACACAGAGTATATGGAATGAGCTGCCAGAGGAAGAGATTAAGGCAGGAACAAAAGTATTATTTAAGAGCTACTTGGGTGGATCATGGAGGGGCGGAGCTAAGCGGAATATGGCCCAAATGCAGGAAATTGGAAGTAGATAGGGGGTGGACATCATGGTAGGGAGCAGTGGCCCATATCTGTGTTATAGTGGTCTATGACTCTAGGCATAGTCCACCCAGTACACACAGGCTACACCCAGTACACACAGACCACACCCAATACTTACAGATAACACCCAATACACACAGACCACACCCAGTACACGCAGACCTGACCCAGTACACACAGACGACACTCAGTATACACAGACCACACCCAATACACACAGACGACACCCAGTACAAACAGACCTGACCCAGTACACATAGGCCTCACCCAGTACACACAGACCTGACCCAGTACACACAGACCTGACCCAGTACACATAGGCCTCACCCAGTACACACAGGCCTGACCCAGTACACACAGACCACACTCAGTACACACAGACCACACCCAATACACACAGACGACACCCAGTACAAACAGACCTGACCCAGTACACAAAGGCCTCACCCAGTACAAACAGACCTGACCCAGTACACATAGGCCTCACCCAGTACACACAGACCTGACCCAGTTAACACAGACCTGACCCAGTACACACAGACCACACTCAGTACACACAGACCTGACCCAGTACACACAGACCACACCCAGTACAAACAGACCTGACCCAGTACACATAGGCCTCACCCAGTACACACAGACCTGACCCAGTACACACAGACCACACTCAGTACACACAGACCACACCCAATACACACAGACCACACCCAGTACAAACAGACCTGACCCAGTACACATAGGCCTCACCCAGTACACACAGACCTGACCCAGTACACACAGACCTGACCCAGTACACACAGACCACACCCAGTACAAACAGACCTGACCCAGTACACATAGGCCTCACCCAGTACACACAGACCTGACCCAGTACACACAGACCACACCCAGTACAAACAGACCTGACCCAGTACACATAGGCCTCACCCAGTACACACAGACCTGACCCAGTACACACAGACCACACCCAGTACAAACAGACCTGACCCAGTACACATAGGCCTCACCCAGTACACACAGACCTGACCCAGTACACACAGACCACACCCAGTACAAACAGACCTGACCCAGTACACATAGGCCTCACCCAGTACACACAGACCTGACCCAGTACACACAGACCACACCCAGTACAAACAGACCTGACCCAGTACACATAGGCCTCACCCAGTACACACAGACCTGACCCAGTACACACAGACCACACCCAGTACAAACAGACCTGACCCAGTACACATAGGCCTCACCCAGTACACACAGACCTGACCCAGTACACACAGACCACACCCAGTACAAACAGACCTGACCCAGTACACATAGGCCTCACCCAGTACAAACAGACCTGACCCAGTACACATAGGCCTCACCCAGTACACACAGACCTGACCCAGTTAACACAGACCTGACCCAGTACACACAGACCACACTCAGTACACACAGACCTGACCCAGTACACACAGACCACACCCAGTACAAACAGACCTGACCCAGTACACATAGGCCTCACGCAGTACACACAGACCTGACCCAGTACACACAGACCACACTCAGTACACACAGACCTGACCCAGTACACATAGGCCTCACGCAGTACACACAGACCTGACCCAGTACACACAGACCACACCCAGTACAAACAGACCTGACCCAGTACACATAGGTCTCACCCAGTACACACAGACCTGACCCAGTACACACAGACCACACCCAGTACAAACAGACCTGACCCAGTACACATAGGTCTCACCCAGTACACACAGACCTGACCCAGTACACACAGACCACACTCAGTACACACAGACCACACCCAATACACACAGACCACACCCAGTACACACAGACCTGACCCAGTACACATAGGCCTCACCCAGTACACACAGACCTGACCCAGTACACACAGACCACACTCAGTACACACAGACCACACCCAGTACAAACAGACCTGACCCAGTACACATAGGCCTCACCCAGTACACACAGACCTGACCCAGTACACACAGACCACACCCAGTACAAACAGACCTGACCCAGTACACATAGGCCTCACCCAGTACACACAGACCTGACCCAGTACACACAGACCACACCCAGTACAAACAGACCTGACCCAGTACACATAGGCCTCACCCAGTACACACAGACCTGACCCAGTACACACAGACCACACCCAGTACAAACAGACCTGACCCAGTACACATAGGCCTCACCCAGTACACACAGACCTGACCCAGTACACACAGACCACACCCAGTACAAACAGACCTGACCCAGTACACATAGGCCTCACCCAGTACACACAGACCTGACCCAGTACACACAGACCACACTCAGTACACACAGACCACACCCAATACACACAGACGACACCCAGTACAAACAGACCTGACCCAGTACACACAGACCACACCCAGTACACACAGACCACACCCAGTACGCACGGATCTCCCCCAGTACACATAGACCTCCCACAGTACACACGGACCACACCTAGTACACACAGACCAGTAAATATACACAAACCAAGTATATACAGACTCCCCAATACACCTCAGGTAAGACATGGAAACTACAAGCTAACAGGACTAAAAGTTAAAAAAGAACATGTTGTCATTGCTTTATTTTTTTCTTTCTGTCAATGCGGGACATGAGCGAGAAGCATGACTTACTTGCGGGTAAACTTGGTGCAGGTCTCATTAACATGACCAGCTCCCCACGTGCTGTCCAGGAGGTGCCACTTCCCCTCCAGAAACACCGCATTCCATGCATGATCCGAATCCCCTTTGAACTTCTTCCCCATATCGTAGTTATAGCCTTTGGAATATCCGGAGATTTCAGTACACTCTACAGCTGCAATGCTAATTTGTGGTGGTTAATGTACATTTGGTCAGTAACCACTTCCAGGTACACTTGTGAAAATAAGCTGCTATCTCTTTCAAACTTTAATGGTCATAATGATACAGTACATGCATTGTAAGGGTGAAGGAGCAACAACCAAATACAGTCACTGTAGCCTTGAGAACAATCCATGTTCTCACTAACTCAAGCTACCATCTTTTCTGCAGCCAAGAGCAGAGAAAATACAAGAAACACGGAGCAGGAATAGGCCACAACCTGTTAAGCCTGATACTAACTCTTATCATGACTGATCTGTCCCAGACTTCACCCCCCACCCCTTTCCCCTTCCTTTCCAGTCCTGATGGAAGGTCTCAACCCAGAAAGTTGAATGTTTATTCCTTTCCATAGCCGCTGCTTGACCGGCTGCATTTTGAGTGTGTTGCATTGGATTTCTGCATCTGCAGAACTACTTGTGTTTATCATTTGCTCCTCCTCTTTGCCAGTTTATAACTAACCACATCTTTCAAACATTATCTACCACCACTTTAAATACCCCCATTGATCGAACCCCATAATCCCAGAGATTCACTATTATCTGTAAGAATCTTACCCCAGTGATCGAACATCAGAATCTAGAGATTCACTATTATCTGTGAGACCTTAACCCCACTGAACAAACCTCATAATCCCAGAGGTTCACTATTATCTATAAGACCCTAACCCCCACTGATCGAACCTCATAATCCAGAGATTCACCATTATCTGTGAGATGAAACTTCTACAAACCTCATTTTTAAGTGACTGGCGTCCAACACTGAAGACATACCTTCTCATTCAAGACTGCTCTGTAAAGCTCACTCAGGATCTTACATTTCAGAAAGCTGCTCTCTCATTCTTCTAAACTCTAAATAATACTGATTGTTTGGGAGTATACCAATAAAGGAAGATAATTCTGCAGCATGCAGTTGAAAGTGTGGTTACGCTTATCTGTCAATTATCTATGTTGGTGACAAGGTGAACTGGAATCTAGATCAGATACAGGGACTTTCCAAAATTATGGTGAGCAAATAAAGGTAATGAAGAAAATACCAGCACTAAAGGATAACAAACTCTATGGAGAAAGTGGTTTCTAAACCAGCATTTGACAAGAAAGTGCAGAGAATATTTCAGTGATGTCCTCTTGAGAACCATTTCTTTGGACTGGAAAATCAGAGATGCGCTGCTTCACAAAAATGAAAGAGGAAAAACAATGAATTACAATCCAGGAAGCCTGACATTCAGAAGTCATGAAAATTAACCTCTTGACCCTTTTGCTGGAGCAAAACAAAAAATTTGGAAGTGTCCACAGAGGAGGAACGTTACATGGCAATGCCTCTTCAAATGGTCAGAAAGATTGCATGGATTTATAGAAGATACCTAACATCTGGAAATCCGATTGAAGCTATGGATGACGTTGTACAGATGGGATATTGTCCCAAGTTCCTCTGGAAGTATCAAGGGTTCAGCAAGGAACTGCTGGTGCTTCTTAGCTTAGGTGTGGTATGCTTCAAGTTACCAGCTTTCATGCCAGAACTCCACCAACTGTTTCGCACTCGTTTCCCTGGATTACAGCTGCCTGGGAAATCCTGGATAGGGTCTAGGACTCTACTCTCAAGAGAGCTCAATGTGTAGTATGTCATAGAACGGGAACGGATGGGGTAGTTATATTCACAAAATTAATCATCTTTACATCAAATTTTAATGTTTAAAGTGTTGATTCCTTTTCAAAAAAAAGTCAATATTTTAATTATTTTGAGAGATTTATTTAATTCTTGAGGGTTTTTTTTAGGCATTTTGAAAGTTACAAACATCGTTCATTTTGGCAGGTTTGACTGCTGACAATGTTCAGGACAGGGCTTTACTTGTTGCCAATGGCGTCCAGTATCCTTTGTGGGTCAAGTTTATACTTGCCTACTCATGTCACTCCATTACATCATTGAACATCTTGTCACTGGGTGAGAGAAAAGATCTAGTTGATAATTTATACAGGATACTGGAAAGCATTTGGTACAAGACACTCGTGACCAAATTTAAAGATATGGTAACTGAATAAGTTATTGAGCTGGTTATTAAGCACAGGGACTGGGTATAATGGGTAGGCTCCCACATTCCCTGAATACGAGTGGTGCTTTCATTCAAGGATATATTTTGGAGTTATGACTCTTCACTGCATGATTTAGAAGGTAGGTCAGAGACCCTCCTGTCCAAGATTGCAGATGACATGGGGACATCTCCGTAAGCACTACAGCTGGACATAGTCAATTACATAATGGATAACTATGGGAAATGAAATTCATTTTGTAGCAAATATGGGGTCACCCACTTCGTACCTAAAAAACAGGGCAGAGCAGTTCACATAATTAGAAGCGGGGTATCTGGTGGGATGAGAAGGTTACAGGGTCCATGGATGTCTTGCTTTTTCAGGAAATGTGGCTTCCTCTCACTGTGATTGATCGAGTCCTCACCCATATCTCCCTCATTTCCTGCACTTCTGCTTTCACCCCATCCCCAAGCAAGACCTAGGATAGAGTTCTCTTGGTGCTCGCCTGTCATTTTGCTGGCCTCTGCATTTAGCATACTATCTTTTGGCCCTTCCACTGGCTACAGCATGATTCCACCACGTCTTATCTTCCCTTTCTTATCCTCGTAGGAACCACTTTCACTTCTGTGTCTTCAAGAAACAATTTTTTTTGTTGCATTACATCTAAACGACTAATCCCCCTCCACTGTTCTCTGTTTGGTCCCTCTGTTCCATGTTGGAGAATAGACCTGGAATCCTCACCCTCTGCTTCCTACTATCGAATCAGTTCTGAATCCACTTCACTAGCTTGAATCGCATGTGACCTAACCTTCCAGATCAGCTTGCCGTGTTGGACCTCATCAAAGGCCTTAAAATATCCATATAGACAACATCCACCACCCTACCTTCACCTATACCCTTACTTACCTTTCCAAAAAGGTCCAAACGATTAATCAGACATGACCTGCCATGCACAAAACCATGCTGACTGTTCCTGATCAGGCGTTGACTATCCAAGCGATGGTAGATCTTGTTGCTCAGAATTCCACCAAATAATTTCCCTGTAACTGAGGTGAGTCAGGCTCACCAGGCTGTAGTTCACCAGTCTGCCCTTGCTACCCTTGTTGAACGATGAAACAACATTAGCTACTCTCCAGTCTTCTGGAAATTTGCCAGTGGCTAACAACAAAGCAGATGTCTGTGATTTCTGATTTGGCCTTCCATGAGGTCTGTGGATGCACTTGGTTAGGTGTTGGAGTGAGAGCAAGAAGATCAATTTAAAAGAACTGAATCTCTGTGTTTGGATTTGGAGCAACAGTAACGAAGTGGAAACAAGCTGAGTCCTGGTACATGCTGTCCGATTCACTTTTAAAGAGGTAACTCAACTAATCATTAGCTGATAGATGATTGGCTAATTAACAGTATCAGATAAGAGGAAGGCTGGCTCAAGTAGAGTGGCTATTGTGATAATGAGTCAGTGTAAGAGTGGGAAGACTGGTGTGGAGGGGATGAGTAAGTGGAGCGAGAGAAGGACTTTGAAAAGACAAGTTTCATTGACCTGTGAATTGGAGGGCACTTTATCCAATAAAAGGAAGGCAAGGTTAGGTGGAGCAGCCTTTTGCAGCAGAAATGGAGAGTTGAGGACTCAGTTCAAGAGGCTTTGGTGGGAAGGAGCAGGTTAGGTTTTACTTTTGTTCCATAGTTGTTTAAGCAGGATGGCTTTTGGGACAGTGGAATGCTTCTCCTGCAAGATGTGGGCAGTGAGGGGATTTCCTTGATGCCTACATCTGCAGGAAGTGCTCCAAATTGCAGCTCCTGATGCAGTGAGCCAAGTTTCTGGAGTGGGAGTTGGATGTAGTCAAGATTATCTAGCAGAGTGAGAATCATAGATGAGGCTGACTGAGGTGGTCACATCCAAGGTAGAGGCTTCAGATACTGTAGATGGGAGACTATCAGGAAAAGTAAAAGTTGGCAGTTATTGCAGGGTCCTTCATGTACCAACAAGCATACACCCTTGTTGAGTGGGATGTTCTTTATAGTCCAGCAAGTTGGAGGCATTGAAAGTGTGATATCAAATGCCTGGGAGCAGCGTGTTCCCGCTGGGAGGCCTGGGAGCAGGAAAGTGGCAAATGAAATACAATGTTGGAAAATACATGGTCATGTACATTTGGTAGAAGAAATAAATGGGGAGAAAATCCAAAAATCTAAGATGCAAAGGGACTTGAGAGTCCTTGTGCAAAACAACTTAAAGGTTAACTTACAGGTAGAGTCAGTGGTGAGAAAGGCAAATGCAATGTTAGCATTCAATTCAAGAGATCTAGAACACAAGAGCAGGGATGTGATGCTGAGGCTTTATAAGGCACTGGTGAGGTCTCACCATGAGGATTGTGAACAGTTTTGGGCTCCTCATCTAAGAAAAGATGTGCTGGCAGTGAGAGGGTTCAGAGAAGGTTCACAAAGATGATTCCAGGAATGAAAGGGTTATCATACGGGGAACGTTTGATACTCTGGGTCTGTACTCGCTGGAATTTAGAAGGATGAGAGGGGATCCCATTGAAACCTTCCGAATGTTGAAAGGCCTAGACAGAGTAGATGTGGAAAGGATGTTTCCCGTGGGGGGCGCGAGTCTAGGACAAGAAGGCACAACCTCTGTATAGAGCGGCCTCCATTTAAAACAGAGATGCGTAGAAATTCCCTTAGGTGGTGAATTTGTGCAATTTGTCACTACAGGCAGCACTGGAGGCCAGGTCGTTGGGTGTATCTAAGGCAGAGATTGACAGGTTCTTAACTGGCCACAGCATCAAAGGTTACAGGGAGAAGGCCAGTGAGTGGGGCTGAGGAAAGGAAAAAAAGAATCAGCCATGATTGAATGGCAGAGCAGACTCGATGGGCCAAATGGCCTAATTCTGCTTCTATGTTTCATGTTCCGATTGGGATGCCTAGGTGTGTCGTGCTCCCGTTGGGATGAAATTTGCCACATTTGGAGCCTAAGTTGATGGGAAATATTGGGTTGATAAGAAGTCAGGGATAAGTGAATCTCTGGATGTCCATAGAAAGGTTAAGGATACATGAATCTAGCCAGGAAGGTTAAAGAAAGCCAACAAGTTATTGGTCTATTAAAAGTAAATTGGTGAACAGGTAAAGAGAAGGTACAATGAGATCAGCAGGGCCACCATGCATTGAAATCAATGCAGAGCAGGACTTCAGACTCCTTGGTGTGGCTCATGGTGGTTCAAGAGGAGGGAAGTAGGTGGAGAAACACACAAAAATTACTGGGCAACTGAGCAGGCCAGGCAGCACCTATGGAAAAAGAGTACAGTTGACGTCTCAAGCTAAGACCCTTCATCAGGACAGAAGAAAAAAAAGATGAGGAGTCAGAGTAAGAAGGTGGGGAGAGGGGGAGAGAGAAACACACAGTGATAGGTGAAACCGGGAGAGGGAGAGGTGAAGTAAAAAGCTAGGGATTGGTGAAGCAGATACAGGACTGGAGAATGGGGAATCTAATAGGAGAGGACAGAAGACCATGGAAAAAAGAAAAAAAGTGGAGGGGCACCAGAGAGAGATGATGGCAGGCATGGAGATAAGGTGAGAAAGGGAAAATGAGATGGGAAATAGAGAAAGGTGGGTAGCAATTACCGGAAGTTCGAGAAATCGATGTTTGTGCCATAAGTTTGTTGGCTACCCAGACAGGATACAAGGCATTGCTCTTCCATCCTGAGGGTGGCCTCAATCGCGGCAGTAGAGGAGGCTATGCATGGACATGTCAGAATGGGAAGTGGAATTAAAATGGGTGACCACTGGGAGATCCCGCTTTGGCGAAGCAGTCTCCCAATCTATATCGGGTCTATACCTGACTCAACATACTCTCAGGTGAAGTGTTGCCTCACCTGGAAGGACTGTTTGGGGCCAAGCACCTACGCTCCATCCTTCAGAAAAGTGGGATCTCCCAGTGGCCACCTATTTTAATTCCACTTCCCATTCCATTCTGACAAGTGCATCCATGGCTTCCTCTGCTGTCGCGATGAGGCCACACTCAGTTTGGAGGAGCAACACCTTAAATTCTGTTTGAGTAGCCTCCAACCTGATGGCATGAACTTTGATTTCTCGAACGTCTAGTAAAGGCCCCCCACCCATTTTCCCTCTCTCCTTATCTCCTGCTCATTGCCTCCCTCTGGTGCTCCTCCCCCTTTTTCCTGCTTCCATTGCCTTCTGTCCTCTCCTATTAAATTCCCTCCTTCTCCAGTCCTGTATCTCTTTCACCAATCAACTTCCCAGATCTTTACTTCACCTTTCCCCCTCCCAGTTTTACCATAACCTTGTTTCTCCCTCCCCTCCCCCACCATCTAACTCATTTTTTAACCTCTCCAGTCCTGCAGAAGGGTCTCTGCCCAAAACGTTCACTGTTTATTCTTTCCTATAGATGCTGCCTGGCCTGCTGAGTTCCTTCAGCATTCTGTTTGTGTTGCTTGGATTTCCAACATATGCAGATTTTCTCTTGTGTGTGATTGGAAATGGGTGGAGGTGCTTTGGAGGGCATTGACAATACCAGAGATGTATATGCAGCTGTGCGTGAATTAAGCCCCAGGGCCTGACTGTGTACATCCTCAGACTTTGTGGAAGGCGAGAGGAGAAATTGTGGAGGCCCTTGTGGAAACACTTCCATGAATTCATGTTAGCCACTGATGGAGTTCCCAAAGATGGAAGGTGACTAGTGTCTGTTGTTTAAGAAGGGTAGCAAGGACAAGCTAGGTCTCCATTCCTTGGAGTGTAGGAGAATGAGGGGGCAACATTATGGAAATGTTTAATATTGAGCTACAGTTCAGATGAATGTCCAAAAAATGGTGGTGTAGTGATTAGCACAATGTTGTACAGTATCAGTGATCGGGGTTCAATTCCTGCTACTACCCGTAAGGATTGGTGCCTTCCCTCTGTGACCAGGTCAGTTTCCTCCAGTTTCTCCCACATTCCTCTGATGTACTGGTTGGTAGGCTAATTGGTCATTGTAAGTTGTCCTGTGATTAGGCTGGGGTTAAATTGGGGGATTGCTGAGCGTTTGCAGCTCAAAGGGCCAGAAGGGTCTGTTCCACACTGTATCTCAATCAATCAATAACTAGGGGCACAGGTTTAGGGTGTAGGGAAATACTTAAAAGGGGCATGATTAGTGGTATTTTCCTTGCAGAGGATAGTCAGTGTATGGAATGAGACACCAGAGGAATTGTTGAGGCAGGTAAGAAGCTCATGGATAGGTACATGGAGGAGTGAAGCTTGGAAGGATATGGGCTGAACATGGTTTGTAAGTGGGAGTGTGTACCATAGTTTACATGGACTCATTGAGCCAAAGGGCTCTGTGTTGCCCTCACTCTTAAATGTTGACCTAGCCAGTGATGCCAAAGTCGTGGAAAATCAATAAATGACCACAAAATTGATGTCACGATCACCTGATCAGGCTACACATGGCAGAATCATCTTAATGAGGCAATGTATAAGCAGTCGGCAACAAGTCAGCTAAGAGTAGTGTGACATGACACGTTACAGGGTGGCATAAACGGGGGTTAGGTATGAAGATACTACATTCAGGAACACACTTGGATTGAGATACTGGGGTTCAGTGATGCAGTCATACCTCTCCAGTTAGCCAGTGCTGTGTCCATGCCTTTGAGTATCACATTCAGATGCTCCTGACTTCTTAGGTGAGTGGGTCTCCTGGTCTGCTGTGAAGACAGCACATTGCCATTCCTCTCTGCATGTTCCACCAAGGTCAGTCTGCAAATGTTGCCATTTCCTCTTTGGGAACCATACTTGCAGCTCCCCTTCATGAGCTGCAGACTGGCTTTAAGTGGAGCAGGCCACTTTAGGAATTTAAATAATCTCTGAACTCTGCAATTACCATGGCAACAGGCAGCAATTGTATACATGAGATGGATCCTGTTAGCTCAATTGTAGTTTGCATTCTAGAAGAGGGCAAAGGCAGCTGCTGAAGAAAAGAGCCAAGGTTTAACACAAAACTGTCTTACCTGCACATTTGACAAAAGAGTCCTGAATACCCAGCGCACACTGCTTTGCCAGTCTTCAATACATCTTCTGGGCCAGAGTGTAATTTATCCTTATTGTGATATCCCTTCACATCATACTCTGCCAATACACAAAAACACTGTCTGCTACATTCTAATTTGATCATTATTTATCAAGTGCTGTAAAAGTGTGAAAATGTACATCACAGAGAGGTAACCAGACACGGTCTTGCTGCAACTGCAGAAAGATGTAGAGGACAAGAGTCAATGGTACAAGCTAACCTTGGAAGGGACTACACAGAACTGATCAATGACAGAAGCTAACCTTGGAAGGGACTACACAGAACTGATCAATGACAGAAGCTAACCTTGGAAGGGACTACACAGAACTCATTAATGTCTATCTATATGACTTGGGGGTTAGTTGTGAAGAAGCAAATACACAGGCCTTTCACATTCATGTTACTTTAGAAGTTTGTACACTTGGTGTGGTCATTTTCTAACAGACAATGAACATATCATGATTTCACAGACAACAATCTGCCAACCAGGCAATGTTACTGCTTATCTGTTACTGCACTATAATACCCCTTGGGGCAAGTGGGTCAAAGGCTTCACAATCCTTCCAGATGAAGCGATCTTCTCAAGAAGCACGTTAAGTGGTGTATGATGTCCTCTTCTCTGCAGAAGGTACTAAAGAAGGAGAGAGGTCACCCCCTTACTCTTTGTCCAGCTGTTGATAGAAACCTTCAGCCAAACCAGGAAACAATATATTTGAGGGGTGGTTAAACTGGAGCAATTCCTCAATAATGTAAAGGGTTACATTTCTAGAAAAGAGAAAACTTTTGGCCAATTGACATTCAGAAATCAAAGTATTGAGTACAGGAAATGGATTGTTATGTTGAAGTTGTATAAAACATTGGTGAGGCCTAATTTGGAGTACTGTGTGCCGTTTTCTTCACCTACCTACAGGAAAGATGTATGTAACCCAGGTGTATTAAACCCAAAATTGTAATGTTAGAAAGTTCGACCTGCAGAGGGATGAAGATGAGGTTTACTGATTTTATAAAAAAAAAGAGAATTTGGTAAAAAAACACTATGCAAGGGAGGGGCGGGCAGGACACAGGATGGACAAGGAGAGAAACGCAGCAACGATTAGAAGCTGAAGACATGAACTGTTAAGAGTGGAATTAGTAGTGAGTATCCTTACCCTACTAACTTAAAACCCTCAGGGTGAAACCCCTAGAGGAGAGACAATAGCGGTAAAAGATTTATTGAAGCTATGGCTATAACACGCAAACATGCGGAAATCTGCAGATGCTGGAATTTCAAGCCACACACATAAAAGTTGCTGGTGAACACAGCAGGCCAGGCAGCATCTCTAGGAAGGGGTACTGCCTGGCCTGCTGCGTTCACAAGCTATAACATGCAGCAGCTTTACCAAGACAATATCAGCAGAGACCAGTGTCCAAAATCCCTACACTGTAGTCAGGAATTAGTTCTGCAAAATCATACCAAGGGACTTGGACAAGTTTTGTACAAGTTTGTGAATTGACCTTCCATGGATGATCAATTATTTCATCCAATGAACCAAGAAACATGATGGTGAGCCACCCAAGATGAAGAAGCAGTGTGTGAACGACGACGACGATATAATTTTTGAATTTGAATTTAAACTTGTAGATATACTGCCCAGAACTGAAACTGAAGTTAACTATAATACTTGAGAATAGGGATTAAATAACACTAGATCTAATTAGTTTGAGAAATTCAAGTAACCAAGGTTACTCTAAGGAATATCACTGATTCTATTAAACAGGAATTTGGCTTTTGTTGATATCTAAGATTTGTGGGTAACAGTCAGGAGACAGAAGGGCAAGAGGCAGATGCTAGAGAGTACCCTAGTGGCTATCCCCCTAAACAATAAGTACTCCTGTTTGAGTAGGGTTGGGGGAGACGGCCTACCTGGGGGAAACAACAGTGGCCGTGCCCTGTGGCTCAGAAGGATAGGGAAAGGAAGAGGATGGCAGCAGTGATAGGGAACTCTATTACTGGGGGGGGGGGGGGGGTCAGACAGGCGATCCTGTGGATGCAGGAAAGAAATACGGATGGTAGTTTGCCTCCCAGGTGCCAGGGTCCGGGATGTTTCTGATTGTGACCATGATATCTTGAAGTGGGAAGGAGAACAGCCAGAGGTCGTGGTAAATATTGGTACCAATGACATAGGTAGGAAAAGGGAGGAGGTCCTGAAAACAGACTACATGGAATTAGGAAGGAAGTTGAGAAGCAGGACCTCAAAGGTAATAATCTTGATTTACTGCCTGTGCCATGTGACAGTGAGTAGAGGAATAGAATGAGCGGAGGATAAACGTGTGGCTGAGGAATTGGAGCAGGGGACAGGGATTCAGAATTCTGGATTATTGGGACCTCTTCTGGGCAGGTGTAACCTGTACAAAAAGGACGGACCAATATCCCAGCGGGGAGGTTTGCTAAGGCTTTTGGGGAGAGTTTAAACAAGAATTGCTGGGGGGTAGGAACCGAACTGATGTGACGGAGGAAAGGGAGGTTGGCTCATAAATAGAGAAAGCTTGGAGACAGTGCGAAAGGGAGGATAGGCAGGTGATAATAGAAGGGACAAGCTCAGACCAATAGTTTGAGATGTGTCTATTTTAATGCGAGGAGTATTATGAATAAAGCAAATGAGCTTAGAACACAGATCAGCACTTGGAGCTATGATATTGTGGCTATTACAGAGATTTGGATGGTGCAGGGGCAGGAATGGCTACTTCAAGTGCCAGGCTTTAGATGCTTCAGAAAGGAGGCAAAAGAGGTGGGGGTGTGGCACTGTTGATCAGAGATAGTGTCACGGTTGCAGAAAAGGAGGACGTCACGGAGAGGTTGTTTACGGAGTCTCTGTGGGTGGAGGTTAGGAATAGGAAGGGGTCAATAACTCTACTGGGTGTTTTTTATAGACCACCCAATAGTAACAGGGACATCGAGGAGCAGATAGGGAGACAAATTCTGGAAAGGAGTAATAATAACAGGGTTGTTGTGGTGGGAGATGTTAATTTCCCAAATATTGATTGGTATCTTCCAAGAGTGAGGGGTTTAGATGGGGTGGAGTTTGTTAGTTGTGTTCAGGAAGGTTTCCTGACACAGTATGTAGATAAGCCTACAAGAGGAGTGGCTGTACTTGACCTGGTATTAGGAAATGAACCTGGTCAGGTGTCAGGTCTCTCAGTGGGAAAGCATTTTGGAGATAGTGATCACAATTCTATCTCCTTTACCATAGTATTGCAGAGGGATAGGAACAGACAAGTTAAGGAAACGTTTAATTGGAGTAAGGGGAAATATGAGGCTATCAGGCAGGAACTTGGAAGCATAAATTGGAAACAGATGTTCTCAGGGAAACGTACAAAAGAAATGTGGTAAACGTTCAGGGGATATTCGTGTGGGGTTCTGCGTAGCAATATTCCAATGAGACATGGAAAGGATGGCAGGGTACAGGAACTGTGGTGTACAAAGCTGTGGTAAGTCTAGTCAAGAAGGAAAAAGAGCTTAGGAAAGGTTCAAAAAACCAGGTAATGATAGAGATCTAGAAGATTATAAGGCTAGCAGGGAGGAGTTTAAGAATGAAATTAGAAGAGCCAGAAGGGGCCATGAGAAGGCCTTGGCGGACAGGATTAAGGCAAGCCCCAAGGCATTCTACAAGTATGTGAAGAGCAAGAGGATAAGACGTGAGAGAATAGGACCAATCCAGTGTGACAGTGGAAAAGTGTGTATGGAACCGGAGGAGATAGCGGTGGTACTTAATGAATACTTTGCTTCAGTATTCACTATGGAAAAGGATCCTGGCAATTGTAGGGATAAATTGCAGTGGACTGAAAAGCTTGAGCATATAGATATTAAGGAAGAGGATGTGCTGGTGCTTTTGGAAAACATCAAGTTGAATAAGTCACTGGGACCAGACAGAATATACCCTAGGCTGCTGTGGGAAGTGAGGGAGGAGATTGCTGAGCCTCTGGCAATGATCTTTGCACCATCAATGAGGATGGGAGAAGTTCCAGAGGATTGGAGGGTTGCAGATGTTGTTCCCTTATTCAAGAAAGGGAGTGGGGATAGTCCAGGAAATTATAGACCAGTGAGCCTTACTTCAGTGGTTGGTAAGTTGACGGAGAAGATCCTGAGAGGCAGGATTTATGAATATTTGGAGAAGCATAATATGATTAGGAATAGTCAGCATGGCTTTGTCAAAGGCAGGTCGTGCTTTACGAGCATGATTGAATATTTTGAGGATGTGACTAAACACATTGATGAAAGTAGAGCAGTAGATGTAGTATATATGGATTTTAGCAAGGCACTTGATAAGGTACCTCATGCAAGGCTTATTAAGAAAGTAAGGAGCCATGGGATCCAAGAGGACCTTGCTTTGTGGATCCAGAACTGGCTTGCCCACAGAAGGCAAAGGGTGGTTGTAGATGGGTCATATTCTGCATGGAGGCTGGTGACGAGTGGTGTGCCTCAGGGATCTGTTCTGGGACCCCTACTCTTTGTGATTTTTATAAATGACTTGAATGAAGAAGTGGAGGGATGGGTTAATAAATTTGCTGATGACACAATGGTTGGGGGTGTTGTGGATAGTGTGGAGGGCTGTCAGAGGTTACAGCAGGGTATTATTAGGATGCAAAACAGGTCTGAGAAGTGGCAGATGGAGTTCAACCCAGATAAGCGTGAGGTGGTTCATTTTGGTAGGTCAAATATGATGGCAGAATATAACATTAATGGCAAGACTCTTGGCAGCACGGAGGATCAGAAGGATCTTGGGGTCCAAGTCCATAAGATACTCAAAGCTGCTACACAGTTTGACTCTGTAGTTTAGAAGGCATACGGTGCATTGGCCTTCATCAATCGTGGGATTGAGTTTAAGAGCCATCTTGGTCAATGTCTCCCATCCACTACATAATGTACTGGGTGGGCACAGGAGTACATTCAGCCAGAGACTCATTCCACCGAGATGCAGCACTGAGTGTCATAGGAAGTCATTCCTGCCTGTGGCCATCAAACTTTACAACTCCTCCCTTGGAGGGTCAGACACCCTGAGCCAATAGGCTGGTCCTTGACTTAATTCATAATTTACTGGCATAATTTACATATTACTATTTAACTATTTATGGTTCTATTACTATTTATTATTTATGGAGCAACTGTAACGAAAACCAATTTCCCCCGGGCTTAAAAAAGTATGACTATGACTGTGACTAAGAGGTAATGTTGCAGCTATATAGGACCCCGGTCAGACCCCACTTGGGAGTACAGTGCTCAATTCTGGTTGCCTCACTACAGGAAAGACGTGGAAGCCATAGAAATGGTGCAGAGGAGATTTACAAGGATGTTGCCTGGATTGGGGAGCATGCCTTATGAGAATAGGTTGAGTGAACTTGGCCTTTTCTTCTTGGAGCGATGGAGGATGAGAGGTGACCTGATAGAGGTGTACAAGATAATGAGAGGCATTGATCAAACGGACAGTCAGAGGCTTTTCCCCAGGGTTGAAATGGCTAACAAGAGAGGGCACAGCTTTAAGGAGCTCGGGAGTAGGTACAGAGGAGATGTCAGGGGTAAGTTTTTTATGCAGAGAGTGGTGAGTGCGTGGAATGGGCTGCCAGCGGTGGTGGTGGAGGTGGAAACGATAGGGTCTTTTTAAGGGACTCCTGGATGGATACATGGAGCTTAGAAAAATAGAGGGCTGTGGGTAACCCTAGGTAATTTCTAAGGTAAGGACGTGTTTGGCACAGCATTGTGGGACGAAGGGCCTGTATCGTGCTGTAGGTTTTCTATGTTCTATGTTCTATTTGGAGCCTAAACAGAACGTTTGAATTTTGAATTGTTCTTGCTCATGTAAACATTTTGTGTATATTGTTTTTTTCTTCTAAACAAGACCTTATTTCCAGAAGTGTGTGGTTTCTCTTCACTGCCTCCTTCTGATACCTGGATTCTTCTGATGGCCTATTCGCACCTAGTGTAATTTGATTTTCTCTAAAGAGAACGACGACTAGGCACACATGATAAGACTGGTGCTGCACATGTTACATGTAACTAAGTTTGAAAAAGTAACAGAGACAATTTAAAAGGATGTTGCCAGGACTGGAGGACCTGAGTTATAAAGAAAGTTTGAATAGATTAGGATTTTACCTCTTGAAACATAGAAGATTGAGGGGAGATTTAGAGGTATACAAAATTGAGAGTATAGATACGGTAAATGCAAGCAGGCTTTTTCCACTGAAAAAGTTGGACTACAACTTGAGGTCATGGGTTAAGGGTGAAAGGTGAAATGTTTAAGGGGAACATGAGGGGAAACTTCTTCACTCAGAGGGTCGTGAGGGTGTGGAACAAGCTGCCAGTGCAAGTGGTACATGTAAGCCTGATTTTAATGTTTAGAAGATTGGATAGGTACATGGATAGTAAGGGTGATATTCCCAGAGTCAGCACTTTAATGGTTTGGTTTGACTAGATGGGCCAAAGGGCCTGTTTATGTGCTGTACTTTTCTACAATTCTATTTAAGGAAAGTTTTATGAATTGAAAGGCTTTTGAAGTGCATCCTGGTTATCTTGGCACCGTCTGTTATTACATCAGGAGAGCTGGAACACTTATTTTTATAAAAAAACAGCTTTGTAAGTGGAAATATGAGATATCTCTAGCTGCTGAAAATCTTGAGGAACTCAACAAGTTGGGCAGCATCTATGGAGGAAATGAGCAATCAACTTTTCAGGCCAAGACCCTTTCTCATTACTGGAGAAGTATTGTCAGAAACAGAAAGAGTCAGGGGCATTATGATGAAAACTAATAAAGGGAATGTCAGTTAATTATTTGGTGCCTCAATCCCAGTCCAGAATCAGCATCCAGATAAAGCTGTTACAACATCTGGGGTAGATTCAAGATTGATTGCTGAGTAATGCAAGTTTGGATCAGAAGTTGACGGACTACATTGCTTGAGATATTTGGGTATATAACTGTTTTCCTTTCCACTTCAGTTTCTGTACTTCAAGAAAACTGCGGAGTGAGACATTCTCAACTGACTGGATGTTGTCCAGTTAGGGGTGGGCAGCCTCCTCATTTTCCACACCAGTAACTCACTAGCTTGCAAACAAAATGCAAAAAGCTTTTGCCATAAGCCATTGAATGTGCGTAACATATTTATAAAGCAAGGTGTTGGAGACAGTGCCCATGTAGAATTCACATCATTACCTAGTGAAGGCTCAGTGAGTTGAGAGCCTAGCCCTATTACAGCGACAGGGAAGAACTTGTATCAACCCCTCCCATTCCTCTATTCTCCACTCTGAACTTTCATTTCCTGTCACCTGCCATTTACTTCTCCCAGTCCCTTCCTCCTTTCATTATTCCTACTATTGTCCACTCTCTTCTCCTATAGATGCTTTCTTCTCCAGCCTTTGACCTTTCCCACCCACCTGGCTTCACCTATCACCTCCAGCTAGCCTCTTTCTCCTCCCCCGACCCTTCTATTCTGGTATCCCCCCCCCCCACCCCCCAGTCCTAAGGAAGTGTCTGCCTGAAATGTCGACAGTTTACTCTTTTCCAAAGATGCTGCCTGGCCTCCTGCGTACCTACAGCATTTTGTGTTTGTTGCTATGGATTTCCAGCATCTGCAGACTTTCTTGTGAATTCAATAATACATCTGGTTAGTGAGTGCATGGACGTAGAGTATGATAAAATGTCTCTGATCTGAAACATTAACACTGTTCTCTCTCCATGGATGCTGCCTAATATGTTGAGTATTTCCAGTATTGATTCTTTCAATAGCTCAACATCCTCTCCCTTCTGAGTCACATGAGCCATATCTATCCCCCACTTGGGCCCCTATGAACCACACCTATCTTTCCCCCTTGGCTCCCATGAACCAGATCTCTCTCTACTTCTCACTGTGGTAATCGGTAAAACAATTAATTTCTAAATTAAAGGACTGCTGCCAGAAAAATTAACCAATTTGTTATAAAATGCAGCAGGTTCCATGCTATCATTCAGAAAAATGACCGTATTGACTACAGCTCAGCATTCCACACTGTTATCCTCTCAGTATTAATCAACAAGCCTCTAAAGCCGGACCTCTGCACCTCCCTCTGCAAACGGATCTTTGACATCCTCAGTCACTGGGAGACTACAGTCAGTATGGATTAGTAATGACATCTCTTTGCTGACAATCAACACAGGCACACCTCAAGGATGTAAGCTTAAAAGACTCTCCCTTCATTCGTGACTGTGTGGCTAAGTGCAGCTCAAATGGCATAATAGTTTGCAGGTGACACCACAGTCGGCAGAGTCTTAGACAGTGATGAGGAGGTGTACAAGAGTGAATGGTGTCACAACAACAATCTTACACTCAGCATCAGCAAGATTTAAGGAGTTGATGGTGGACTCCAAGAAGGGGAAGTCAGAAGAACAAACACCAGTCCTCACTGAAGGGTCAGCAGTAGAAAAGGTGAGCAGATTCAAGTTCCTGGGTGTCAACATCTCAAAAAATCTATTGTGGGGCCAGCACATTAATGCAATAATGAAGAAGGCATGCTGGAGCATGTGTCAACTGAGTAGATTCCCTTTGGAGATACTCCTGAAGGAGAGAAGATCAAAAATGAGTGCAGTTCCCTGCTAGGGATCTAGCAAGCAAGTTTTGCTTGATGGCACATACTGTGCTCATAAAGTTACTTCCGGCAGCTAAATTCACATTTCATTGTTTGTGAATAACTCCTCTATAGAATGGTTAAGATAATTTAACTGTACATTTACCAATATGGCAACAGATCCACATCCATATTGCTCGAATTTTTTCCAGATCTGTGCTTGCATACAGCAGTAAGTCCTCTACCAGGGCCGACACAGAACTCCTTGGAGAAACCTGTTCAAACATGAGATAGTAATTTATTTACCATTATCTGTTTGATGAATTTTCTATTTTGTCAAAAACTCCACTAGCAGGTATTTGTGAAGTGCAAGTGAAATGGCTTCAATATTTCAAAGTTGCTGGTGAACGCAGCAGGCCAAGCAGCATCTATAGGAAGAGGTGCAGTCGACGTTTCAGGCCGAGACCCTTCGTCAGACGGGACATATGGGTAGGGATGGTCGGGCAGCATCCGTGGAAAAGATCGGTTGACGTTTCGGGCCGGGGTTCCAGCCCAAAACGTCGACCGATCTTTTCCACAGATGCTACCCGACCTGCTGAGTTCCTCCAGCGTGTTGCGAGTGTTGCTTTGACCCAGCATCTGCAGATTATTTTGGGTTTTGGGTAGGGATGGGTTGGTATATTTAGCCTCCACTTCCAGATACAGTGATGCCTTCAGAATCTAGAAGCAGTAATGACTTAGACCACTAGTCTCGCATCTTTCCCTGGGTTTCTTCCAAATGAACCAGTTTCCCTGGATAGACAACACTGTCACCACAGTCTTGCTCGCACAGACAGCTCTCAGCTATTTGAGAAGAAGGGCATGTGCCATCTACACTGCCCCACCTGGACTGGGCAGTAATGCTTGTCACCCATAACACTGTGTTAAACTTTGGAACTGCTGCAGTAGTGGTTTGTAGCATTAGGGATTGTTCAGCTTGGGATATCTTTCAGGTATTATGGGGGCTGCAACAAGTTAATACAGGGAGGGAACGCCGACTCAGACCATGAGAGGCCTGTGTTGGGCATTTTCATGCCTTACAAGGTGCAGATTGGAAGTCTGTGTGGGGCGCCACTCCTCGCACAAACTAGAGCAATGTGTGATTAAGTGCCTTGCTCAAGGGCACAAACACGCTGCCACAGCTGAGGCTCGAACTAGCGACCTTGAGATAACTAGAAGACGAATGCCTTAACCACTTGGCCACATGCCCAACACAAACTTAATACAAGTTCAGGACAAAAATAACTTCATTACCCTACCCTGTCTGTAGAGTGTCTTCTCTCATTGCAGTGATAGATGAAGGTAGTTTGGATGCCTAGATATCCAACAAAAGTTTGGAAAGCGCAGAGAGAGATTACTGTCATTTACGCTTCCATGATAAATATGTAATTCTAGAGAATTGTGAGGGCTCCTGACCACCTCAACGTGTTCTTGCACTTCACTGCACTCTCTATAGCCGCACTGCTTTATGAGTGATGTAGTAACAGGCCCTTTCAGGCCGATGGACCCAGTCCAGTGAGACCAACCTACTGGATCATACATCTCCAGAATCTGGGAGGAAAGCTAGTGCACCCAAAGGAAATCCACGAGGAAACAGAATGTACAGACTCCTTACAAAATGCCACACCGCTAAGAGGAGACCTAACACGCTGAGTTTCTGACTTTATTCTGCATTTTTCTTGCTTTCTCTTGCACTACCTGAAGTTAGGCACAGTGTAATGATCTGATATGGATGAGCTGTGCGAAGGCGAGCTTTCGTTGTATTTGGAAATTCCGATTTGACGGGCAGCTGCTGTGTGAATGCAAAAAGCCCATCTTGATAGTGAGTCTGGGAATGTGGCAATATCCAAGATTCTAAATACAGAAAAGTGGGGGAAACCACAGAGGGTATGTTACAAGTGAGGGGGAATTGTGCTGGTTTATTGGAACTTCATGGAGGAATTATTTCTTTGAGCCAATACCAGACTATTTGAAAATTGCTTAGAGCCCTAGAGCACTACAGCACAGAAACAGGACCTTCAGCTTACCTATTCCATGTTGAACTGTTATTCTGCCTATTCCCATTGACCCACACCCTGACCATAACCCTCCATATCTCTCCCATCCATGCACCTATCCACATTTCTCTTAAATGTTGAAATTGGACCTGATCCACCACTTCCGCTGGCACCTCATTCCACACACCCATTGCTCTCTGGTTTCCCTTAAATATTTCACCTTTTACTCTTAACCTCTAGCCTCACCCAACTTCAGAAGAAAAGGCTGCTTATTTTTACCCTATCTATACCCCACATAATCTTGTATATCTCTATCAAATTTCTCCTCATTCTCCTGTGCTCCAGGGAATAAAGGTTAGGTTAGACCTTTTCAACCTCTCCCTATGTAATCCCCTCACTGGGTTAGTGTACAAACTTGGCTTGCTCGCTGTCTCTGCTAACACCTCAGCAGTGAGAAGGCCACCTTCCATAAGTAACACACGTCTAGAATTGGTATGATGTGTGTTTAACCAAAGAGGACGGTTGGGATATTCTCATTAAGGAACATTGATTGTAGCAAATGCTGTGTAAATATTGCCCCATACACAATTATCCGTCGCCCAGAAATGACAGATGATTCACTAGCATAAAATTCCAAACTAAGTATATTTACTAATATTCAAATTTATAAAACAGTTAACAGGAAAAAAACAATAAAAGGGCCCAGGAAAATGGAACCAGTCCAATGTGCACATAAATGTCGAAGCTAATTTCTGAAGTAGTCAAGTGCTTCGCTTTACTCACTCACTCTGACCCCATATTCTGTGTGAATGACACTAGCCAAAGTTTGAATTTCCCTCGAAGTCTATCTCGAATGAACTGGCTAACTCAGGAGTATTGGCACTTCCTCCTTGGAACTCTCATCTGCACGAAATACTTCTTACTTCTTCCAAAGGGTGGCTCCTTTGGGCAGCAATTGGCCAGCATCTTCCCTTGTGCCTGCTCCTGCCAGAAGACCCCAAACCAGACTACTCTCCTTCAGAAACATGATCACGCCCAGCTCTCTGGAATCTTCCAATGCATCCCACTGGGCAGAAAGTTACAACACGTACCAAGACTACCCCGACTGGCTGACACCACATTCCTAAGTTGGACAACATGGCTCCTTATCTTTAGCCAAAGCCAAAACACTCTTACCAACAGCACTCACTGTTTTTGCAGAAAACTGCTAAGATAAAAATACCTCACTGCATAGCAGTAGAAATCTTACCCAGGGTGTTACGCCTATAACTCAGGCTCTCAAATCCCAGCAGCATCCTTGTAAATTTTCTCTGTACTTTTTAATCATATTGATACCTTTCCTGTAGGTAGGTGACCAAAACTGCACACAATATTCTCAGCCTCATTAACATCTTATACAATTTAATTCTTGTTCTCAGCTCCCATTTGATTTTAGCAATTATTTCTAGTGAGTTCCCGGCTCGGGTCAGGACTGATAAAGGGGAGAAGAAAAGCTAAGTGAAAGCCTGATCTGAACTTCGTCAAGATCATCAGTAGGAAAAGATGAAAGAGTAACAGCCAATGTAAAAATCACATGAACAGTGATCCTTCTATGGAAACAGATGATTAACTAAAATTTCTAGCATCTTCTGTGGTTTCCAATGTGCATGTCAGTTTTCTTTTGGGGAACAAAAGGAATTACTTTGGATTAGAGCAATGGAAGGATATGTCTGGACTGTGAAATCAGCATGTGCTCAGTGACTTCCATGCACTCTGCAAGAAAAATCTAATGGCGTGAAACATCACAGGCTCTATGCAAGATCCACCAGTAGGAAACTTTCCTCCCACCTCCCTCTGTTAGTCTGCAGTACCGAGAGGACCAACTCTGCACCATGAACAGAGTTGATCAGCAGGTTAGTAGCATCAATGAAGAGGGATCAGTTCCCATACAAGGAACCCATTTCTCTCCCGGCGCAGATGCTGCCTAAATTGCCTGTTTCCGGTGTTTTCTGTTTCTACTGGCTGAGAGAAAGTGCGCTTGGTAGGGTATTCCACAACATAGGCCTGTAATTCCCAGCATCTACATGTGTGGGATTGTAGATAGTCCTGACCCACTGACCACCCCAACCTCCCCCAACAATCTAAATCAGGCCTCCGGTCACCAACCCTTTCCTGAGAAACATTCTAAAAAATGTCAGTTGATCACATTTCAGTCACTAACTGCCACAGCTTCCACCAAATCCCATCAGTTCCAGCATTTTATACACAACTGTCAATCTCACCCCTGACTATTGTGAGTCTGACTCCCTGATCACCAGCCTGACATCATGACTACCAAAACCACCAGGACACCATAGCTCATTACTGGCTCTGGCTCTTACCCATTGAAACTCCTGAGCTGACCCTTGCTCTACACCAGGTGTTCTCGACCTTTTTTATGCCATGGAGCCTTACCATTAACCGAGGGGTTCCCCAGGTTGGGAATCCCTGCTCTGAATGGACCTGATATTGTTCATTCACTCTGCAGGAGAAGAGCATGACTGACTGAGCAACATGCATGACTGGATTTCCTAGGGTAAGCAGCAAAAATGCCTACTTCCGTTGGCAACTGAGAACCTAGTATTTTAATGAGGCTTTATAGGAACCAGGCTACTGTCTGACATTTGATTTACAGAGCAGAATGTGGTAACACAGGAGCACCCCTGAATCTCTTTGATGCTTACCTTGCAAGCATAAGCATCGAGAGCTTCAAATTCTGACAAGTCCATTTTCATGGACTTTAGATTGTATATGTCATCTGAAAAATAAAGAAATTACTTTTGTTATGTCATTGTTTAATAATGATAATTTAACATTCGATCCATTTATGAACCTTTTTAATGTCTAAGAAACATATGCTGTCTTCTGCCACTATCATCCAGATTGTTGATATAGATGACAAACAACAATGGATCCAGACCGATCCCTGCGGCACACCACTCGTCACAGGCCTCCAGTCAGAGAGGCAACCATTTACTACCACTCTCTGGCTTCTCCCATAAAGCCAACGTCTAATCCAATTTATTGCCTCATCTTGAGTGCCAAGTGTCATGTGTGACACCAAGCAGAGCTACTGGATGGATGATGCTAATGAGAGAGATAACGGAAGACAATGGAGAAACATTCAAAATGCTAATAAGAGAGAAGAGAGAGATTAACGAGAAAGAAACTCAATTCAGATATTGACAGACCGTTTGCTTTGAACCTGAACTGTTTGAAGTTTGATGGACAGGTGATACCCCATCGGGGGATAAAAAGAGCAAGTTTGCTAAGGCACGACACGCCACGAGACCCTGGAAAGAGCAGTGTGCCCCCACAAGTTGGTGGGACTTTGGAGGACCGGTTTGTGGGAATCGGTCAGAGGATCACAGGGTGTAAAGGTACGATTGGTGTGTGTCCGCCCTTGCCTTGGTGCCGGGTTCACCACGGAAGAACGATTGTATCCAGAACGGAGGGGTCACAGTCAGTGACCATAACGGGATCAGAAGACATCAAAAGGTCTGCCCGAAACCAACTGTATCTCTCACTCACTCTCTCTCTCTCTCTCTCTCTCCACCCCCACCACGGTACAACAACAGCAATTACTTTGAACTGCACTAAACTGAACTGAACTCTGCTTCACTTAAGACTGATCATTTTACCCCTACACTGCGATAGAGCTTGGTTGATTCCTATTACCCTATTCTGTGTACATGTGTGTATTATCATTGCTAACCTGTTAAATTTATAACCTTGTGATTAGTGTACTGTATTACTTATTTCTTTAATAAAACTCTATTAGTTCCTAGTAATCACAGACTCCAACGAGCGTTCCATTTCTGCTGGTTTGGCAACCCAGTTACGGGGTACATAACATAAGTGGGGATCATGTCCAGGATTTTGAATGCCAAAATTGGGACAGAGTAAATTGATTGGGTTAAAATTCCCGAAAGAGAGAAAAGGGCAAACAGCAGAAGAGGAGATTGAGAAATTTCTAAAGGCGCCAACCTTGGAGGCATTAGAGGATGCCAGGAAATCAGAATTGGCGACTGTTGCCAAACGGTTGAATCTTTTTAAGGGGAAGCCGACAATCAGGAGAGTGGAGATGCACAGAGCTATCGTTGAGCATTATGTATCTAAAGGTGTGTTTCCCCACAGGGAGCTGGAGGTGGTATCTATGAGCAAACCTGTGGAGAGGCAGTGCAGCTGCACATGGAAAAATTAAGACCCGAGCACGAGTTCCGAGTAAAGCAATTAGAACGAGAAGAGAAGCAGTTAGAATGGGAGGAGAGAGTAAGGCAGTTAGAATGGGAAGAGAGAGTAAGGCAGTTAGAATGGGAAGAGAGAATAAAGCAGTTAGAACGAGAAGAGAGAGAGAAGGGAAGGGAGTTTGAGCTGGAGAAGTTAAGGATGGCGCTAGAGAGGAGCCAAATGCTGAACCAAGGTGGAGGGTTCAGGGCGACCCAGGAGGTTAGGTTGGTTCCCCCATTTGAGGAGGCTGATGCTGATCGGTACTTTCTACATTTTGAAAAAGTCGCTGCAAGTCAGCGTACTTAAGGGGAAGGCTCAACAAGTTTACTCAGCGTTGTCAGCAGACGATGCCCAGAAGTATGATGTGGTGAAAGAGGCTATACTCAAGATTCATGAGTTGGTCCCGGAGGCATACCGGCAAAGGTTCCGGAATGTGAGGAAGCAGCATTTAGAGATTGCCCGTGAGATGCAGATGTATTGTGAGCGTTGGTGCGCCTCGAAAGGGGTCACTGGAAATTATGACAGACTGCTACAGCTAATACTGATTGAGCAATTTAAAGGTTGTGTCCCTGAAGGTATGAGGCCCTATCTAGATGAGAAAGAGGCAGAAACCTTAGCTGCAACTGCTAAGTTAGCGGATGTGTACGCATTAACACATAAAGCAAAGTTTACCCCGAGTAAGAGGTACCAGAAGGGTAGTCGAGAGGGTAGAGAAAGTCCACTGGAAAAGCCAGAAAGTAAGCCGGGGACTAATAAGAAGGATAAGGAAGACAGGAAGCAGTTTGGTAGGAAGTCTCCTGGGGTTGTATGCTATAATTGTGGAAAAGCCGGTCACTTTGCGTCCAGGTGCTTTGCCCTAAAGAAGGAGACGGGGAAAGGAAAAACGACGACTCCGACTGGCTGTATTGAGCCGGCAAACAAACTGCTAGGGGAGAAGAGGTCTGATAGAGTTCAGGAAGGGCGCGAGAAGTTTATTTCGGCCGGATTGGTGTCGATGAAGGAGGGGTCAAACCCAGTTCCAGTACGGATCTGAAGAGACACTGGGGCTTGTCAGTCATCGATCTTAAGGAGGGTGTTAGATTTTAGTGCAGAGACCGAGACTGGGGAGGTCAGGGTGATAAAAGGGATTGGGGAAGGGACTGAAGCAGTACCTTTGCACCAGATACACCTAAAAAGTGACTTGGTCTCTGGACTGGTCACGGTAGGGGTGAAGCCCGAATTACCGATGGAAGACGTGGAGGTCTTACTCAGTAACGACCTTGCAGGTGGAGATGTGTACCCAGCAGTAAAGCTGACAAGCAAGCCTGCCAGGACTGAGGACCCGCCCATGGACTCACAGGTTTATCCTGTTTGCGCAGTAACTCGGCGCATGTCGAGGAAGGCTACTGAAGTGAATGTAGATTTAGCTGAGACGTTTTTACCAGCCTTGTACCAGGAGGGGTTAGAAAGTGAGAAGAAGGAGCATAGTGGAGCGGAAGGAAGTGAGGGAGTTGACGTAGATTTAACATTAGCGAGGAAGGAATTTATACAGGCACAGGAACGAGACGAGGAGCTGACGGTTTTGACGGAGACAGCTCTCTCCGAAGCAGAAATAAAAGGGGAACCAGTGGGCTATTATGTGAAGGAGGGAGTACTGATGAGGAAGTGGAGACCAAGTACCGTGCCCGCAGATGAGCAGTGGGGGGTCGTACACCAGGTGGTAGTGCCGAAAATTTATAGGGACGAGATTTTTAACCTGGCCCACAAGATATCCCTCGGTGGACATTTTGGGGTGAGGAAAACAGTCGATAGAATTATGAAAGGGTTTTACTGGCTGAATATGAGGAAGGATATTATTGACTATTGTAGACAGTGTAATTCTTGTCAGGGGGTAGGAAAGCCGAACCAGGTCCTGCCTAAAGCACCCCTTCGACCGATACCCGCTTTCGGGGAACCTTTTTCCCGAATAATTGTGGATTTTGTCGGTCCCCTGCCCAGAACTGCAAGTGGGCGAGAGTATGTGATGACTATGATGTGCGCCGCCACCAGGTTTCCGGAGGCTGTGTCCCTGGAAAGCGTCAAGGCTCCCGCAGTGGTAAAGGTGCTTGTGAAATCTTTCACTACGGTGGGGCTGCCAAGGGAAATCCAGTCAGATCAGGGGAGTGTCTTCACATCTCACACATTCCGACGGATGTTGGATGAGATGGGAGCGAAGCAGATTTTGGCCTCCGCATACAACCCGGAGTCCCAAGGGGCGTTGGAAGGATTCCATGCAACATTAAAGACCGTGATTAAAATTTATTGTCAAGAGAACACTAGGGACTGGGATGATGCCTTGCCTCTCTTGTTATTTGCTGTAAGGGACACGGTTCAGAAGTCATTGGGGTTCAGCCCATTCGAGCTTGTCTTCGGTCATCGGCCCAGAGGACCGCTGACCTTACTAAAAGAGCAATGGTCCAGTCCGACAGTACCAGTCAATGTGATTGATTATGTTTTAAAATTTCGTGAGAGGCTTAAAAGGATCTGTGACCTTGCCAAAGAAAATCTACGACACTCCCAAACTAAAATGAAACAGTGGTATGATAGACGTGCCCGCAAACAAGTGTTTCAAGTGGGCGATAGGGTCTTAGTTCTGTTTCCAGTGGTAACCAACCCCCTCCAGGCGAGATTCCAAGGTCCGTACAAAGTGATTAAAAAGATAGACTCTTTGAATTATGTTATTGAAACGCCAGACAGACGTAAGCTGACCCAATTAGTACATATTAATATGTTAAAAGCTTACCACAATCAGAAAGCAGATCTAGTTGGTGTTATCACAAAAATAAATGAGGCTGGGGAGCCAAATGATAAGGGGAAAAACCATCTTGAAAAGATAAATATGGTGCCGACTAGATTGGAGAACTCTATTGTTTTGGCCAACTTTGCTTATAAGGTCTCTCACTTAACCCCTGAACAGAGCAAGCCGCTGATAAAGCTAATTAACTGGCTTGCAGCTGTATGTCCGGATGTCCCGAGGCGATGCAAGGGGACGGTACATGATGTTGTCATTACATCAGATCAGCCTATTAAGCAACACCCCTATAGGATGAACTTGGAGAAGGGAAAGCTAGTGGAGAAAGAAATTGAACACATGCTAGCCACAGGTATTATTAGGCCATTCAAGTCGGAATGGGCTTCTCCCTGTGTGGTTGTCCCGAAACCCGATGGAAGCATACAATTCTGTACAGATTACAGAAAGGTGAACGCCATCACAAAAACTGATGCTTACCCCATCCCAAGGGTAGACGATTGCATTGATAAATTTGGGAGAGCTAAGTACATCACAAAGATCAATTTGCTGAAAGGGTACTGGTGCGTTCCTTTAACTGACCAGGCTAGAGAAATCTCAGCATTTGTCACTCCATCTGGGTTATACGAGTATAATGTTTTACCTTTTGGCATGAAGAACGCCCCAGGATGATTAATTCAGTGATAAAAAGGTTAAAGAATGCAGACGCGTATATTGACGATTTAGTGGTCTGGAGTGACACGTGGCAGTAGGGGAACTGTTTAAACGGCTGTCTGAAGCCAAACTGACAGTGAATCTCGCGAAAAGTGAGTTCAGCCATGCTAAGGTCACTTATCTGAGGTATGTGGTAGGACAGGGGCAGCTGGCACTGATGCAGGCTAAGATGCAGGCTATCTCTGAAGTTCCCATCTCGATAGACAAGAGAGCCCTGAGAAAGTTCTTGGGGATAGTGGGGTACTATCGGAAGTTCTGCAAAAACTGTTCTTCCAACCAGAGTGTGGCTTCATCTTTACAGTAGAGGAGGCCGTGGATAGACATGTCAGAATGGGAATGACATGCCACGAGACCCTGGAAAGAGCAGTGTGCCCCCACAAGTTGGTGGGACTTTGGAGGACCGGTTCATGGGAATCGGTCAGAGGCTCACAGGGTGTAAAGGTACGATCGGTGGGAACCTGAGGTGTGTGTCCGCTCTTGCCTGGATGCCGGGTTCACCACGGAAGAACGATCATATCCAGAACGGAGGGGTCACAGTCGGTGACCACAGCGGGATCAGAAGACATCAAAAGGTCTGCCCGAAACCAACTGCATCTCTCACTCTCTCTCTCTCTCTCCCTAATGGTACAACAACAGCGATTACTCTGAACTGCACTAAACTGAACTGAACTCTGCTTCACTTAAGACTGATCATTTTACCCCTACACTGCGATAGAGCTTGGTTGATTCCTATTACCCTATTTCTGTGTACATGTGTGTATTATCATTGCTAACCTGTTACATTTATAACCTTGCGATTAGTGTACTGTATTACTTATTTCTTTAATAAAACTTTATTAGTTCCTAGTAATCACAGACTCCAACAAGCGTTCCATTTCTGCTGGTTTGGCAACTCAGTTACGGGGTACGTAACACAAGCGACTGAACCTTCTTGACCAACCTCCCATGCAGGACCTTGTCAAATGCCTCACTAAAGTCGATGTAGACAACATCCACTACCTTGCCTTCATCAATGTTCCGAGTAACTCTCTTGAAAAACTATAAAATTGATTAGACATGATCTACCACTGTCAAAGCCAAGATGACTCACCCTAATCAGTCCCTGTCTATCCAAATACTCATATATCTGATCCCTTAGAATACCTTCCAATTACTTTCCCATTACTGACGTCAGGCTCACCGGCCTATCATTTCCTGTTTTATTTTTAGAGCTTTTGTTAAACAGCAGAACAATATTACCTAACCTCCAGTCCTCCAGTACCTCACCACCTCACCTGTCACTAAGGATAATTTAAATATCTCTGCTAGGGCCCTGGCAATTTCTGCACCAGCCTCCCACAGGGTCTAAGGAGACACCTTGTCAGGCCCTGTGGATTTATTAACCCTATTTTGTCTCAAGCAAGCAAACACCTCCTCTTCTGTAACCTGTATAGGGTCCATGGCCTCGCAGCTGCTTTGGCTCACTTCTATAAACTCTGTGTCATCTTCTGAGTACATACAAATGCAAAAAAAACCCACTCAAAATCACCCCCACCATTTTTGGCTCCGCGCATAGAATATCATTCTGATCTTCCAGATGACTACAGTTGTCCCTTGCAATCCCTTAGCTCTTAACATATCTGTAGAATCTCTTAAGATTCTCATTCACCTTGTCTGCTAGAGCAACTCCATGCCTTCTTTTATCTCTCCAGATTTATTTCTTCAGTGTTCTTTTGCATTTGTTATACTCTATAAGCACATCATTTGTTCCTACCTGGCTATATCTGCTTTGCACCTTCTTATTTTTCTTAACTAGGGGCTTGATATCTCTTGCAAACCAAGGTTTCCTAAACCTGTTACTTTATCTTTTATTCTGACAGCCACATACAAACTCTGTATTCTCAAAAAATCACTTTTGAAGGCCTCCCACTTTCCAAGTACACCTTTGCCAGAAAACAGCCTGTCCCAATCCACACTTGTCAGATCCTTTCTGATACGATCAAAATTGGTTTTACTCCAATTTAGAATCTCAACCCACGGACCTGACCCATCCTTTTCCATATTTACTTTGAAACTAATGGAACTGTGATCACTCCATGCAAGGTGTTCCCCTACACAAATTTCTGTCACCTGGCTTGTCTCATTCCCTAATAGGAGATCTAGTATCTCACTCTCTCGTTGGGACTTCTATGTACTGATTAAGGAAACTTTCCTGAATACATTTGGCAAATTCTATCCCTTGTTGTCCTTTTACAGTATGGGAGTCCCAGTCATTATGTGGAAAGTTAAAATCACCTACTATAACAAACTTATTTTTCTTGCAACAGTGCAATCTCTCTACAAATGTGTTCCTCTAAATTCTGTGGACTGTTGGGCAGTCTGTAGTATGGCCCCATTTCTTATTCCTCAGTTCCACCCATAATGCCTCACTAGACCAGTTCTCCAGTCTGTCCTGACTGAGCACTGCCATGACATTTTCATGACTAGTAATGTCACCCCTCCTTTCTCTAATCCCTCCCGCTCTGTCACATCTAAAACAACAGAACTTGGAATATTGAGCTACCAGTCCTGCCCCTTCTGCAACCAGGTCACACTAATGGCTACAACATCATAATTCCATGTATTGATCCATGCCCTGAGCTCATCTGCCTTTCCCACAATAATTCTTGCATTGAAATATACATAGCTCAGAACATTATTCACACCGTGCTCAAGTTTTGATTCCTGACTTTTTCTCCACAACCTATCCACCAGTTAGGTTCAGTTTCAATGTTTTGGTTAACACCCATGAGGTCATGTCATGGCTTACACCCATGAGCCACGAGGTAATGTTACAGCTATATAAGACCTTGGTCAGACCCCACTTGGAGTACTGTGTTCAGTTCTGGTTACCTCATTTCAGGAAGGACGTGTATACTATAGAGAGAGTGCAGAGGAGGTTTACAAGGATGTTACCTGGATTGAAGAGTGTACCTTATGAGAATAGGTTGAGTGAACTTGGGCTTTTCTCCTTAGAGCGACGAAGAATGAGAGGTGACCTGATAGAGGTGTACAAGATGATGAGAGGCATTGATCGTGTGGATAGCTGGAGGATTTTTCCCAGGGCTGAAATGGCTAGCATGAGGGGGCACAGTTTTAAGGTGTTTGGAAGTAGGTACAGAGGGGATGTCAGGGGTAAGTTTTTCAAACAGAGTGGTGGGTGTGTGGAATGCACTGCTGGCAGCGGTGGTGGAAGTGGATACGATAGGGTCTTTTAAGAGACTCCTGGACAGGTACATGGAGCTCAGAAAAATAGAGGGCTATGCGCTCGGGAAATTGTAGGCAGCTTCTAGAGTAGGTTACATGGTCGACGCAACATTATGGGCTGAAGGGCCTGTAATGTGCTATGTTTCTATGTTCTACCCCTGTTAGCCAAGCTTTTTTGTTTTTCCTTTAATTCTTCATAGTTCTTATTGAAAATCAGTGAACTGTTCCTCTGCATCCATGTCTCTCCCTCTGCTTTTCGGTTATAACTGCACACTTGAGTCAAAATAATACCTGATAGTTAAGTAGGAGGAAGAAAACCGTGAGGTGTCAATGGACTGCAATGGCTCCAAAGGGCAAGTGTCCTCTAACACACACACTGATGTGTAGTAATGCACTTTGTGCAGGGCAAACAAGGTAAGGTAAATCCAGTAAATGGGTGTCCTGGAAGTGTGGAAGACACGAGAGTTAACAGTTTAGTTGGCTAAGAAAGCTTATAAGATGCTTTCATTTATTGATCAAGAAGCAGAAAAGGGAGAATATGCATGAAGTGTATTAGGTAAGGTTAGAGAAATATACTTCATTGTGACAGCAAGCAGATAACATCTCTGGAGAGGACACATGATTTTCAAGGATACCTTTGGAACTGAAGTAACTAACCCAGGTTAAAAACTAGATAAGCTGTTCTACATTGGAATAGAAGAGGTCGAGGGAAGATGCAATGGGCTAACATTGAGGAAATTGGATTAATGCGGATATATTTCATTTAACAGAGACACCAAGAACAAAGGTGATGGATTGAAATTATTTGTTGGAAGGATTGGAGGGAGGAGGAAATCATTTTCTAGTCAGAATTCACTATCAATGGGGGCATTTACTGCTTGATCACCAGTTGATGTGCAAGGTCTCAGACCAAGAGTGTGGACGTGAGGTTAGTTCGCATGGCCACAGGGTCACAGTTTGATTGTCTTTGCTGCTCTGTGAGTACTGCAGGCTTCTCTCAGTGAGGATGGGCTTGCTGCATTGCAGGAATCCCACGTGCTTCAATGGGATGGGAGACACTCTGTGAAGTCCATGGGCAGATATAGCTTTCTGATCTTGTCCCCACCTCCTGCATCCTCTTTATCTACCCCATCCTCCAGGTAGCTCAGACCATGAGAGGAAATAAATTCCAGTGCATCTATCTTTAATGCAAGTGTTGTTATCAAATTCTTGAAGGCAGCAAAACCTCCCACTGTCCATGGATGTACCTTGAAATGATTATTGGAAGTATGATGATCACCATCAAGACATTTGCTTAGCAAGTGTATAGTGATCCCTGGGGTGTCTTTCCTGGTGTTCTTCAGCTTAATCACAGTCATTAACTGAAGCATTCATCGCCATGCTGACAGCATGGGCACTACAGCAGCACTGAAGCGCAGGGCCGGTGGAGGGATTCTTCACTACATTATGCATCACCATCAGTAAGTAAAGCATCCACTTGGAAAGAGTTCTCCGAACCTTCTGTTGATTCATTGATTCGGTTTACAAAGTCACTGTGGGGTGGGGGAATGGGAAACAGGAGGCAGGAAGGCCATTCTGCCCAACTCGTTCTTTCCAGAAAACCTGCATAACATCCAGTTCAAACTTCTCACTATTACGATCCTGTGTAATCTGTGTGACCTCTGAATGTTAATAACCTTTCACACACATGGATTAATGATATCAGTCCTAAATGCTTTACCACGGAGTTATCATTTACACTGTAGTTTCATTTATCCTTGGGGATCTGCTTGTTATTAGCTCTCCAAGTGTAAACAAGGATCTTGTGGGACTGGATTATCACTCCTTCTAACCCCAGACATCATACTCACATGACTGCACAAAGCCTTGGTGTGTTAAGGGACGGCTAAACTAGAAATACACTTCATCATTGCTGACTATACCTCTTTCCAAGGAGCCTGTCAGTTAGCTGACAATATTTCCACTCTTGACCTGTTGCTACTTTGCCTGGTTGACTATTTTACAGTACGGATATGATAATTAGCATGTAACGAGGCTCAGGAATGGGAATGACTTCCGATTTTCCTTGTGCTATTATAAGTCTTTCCTTAGAGTGGGAACATTGCTTCTAGTAGTTGTGCAACTTGATATGTTAGATTGGCAGAGAGTACCTTCATTCTAAACCTTTCAGAAGAGCAGTAGTTCCTGATGTAGCATCTGACTGTCAATTCTCATTGCTTTTCCTCTTGTTGGAATGTATCTAGCCTGACCTGACAAAGCTCTATAAACACCTCATCTATTTACAATCCCATCCCTCATCCAATTCAGAAGGCTCTCATTGTTCCTTGCCATCACACACCCATTTTTGCACTAATCCTTTTATTTTCTCCACATTGTTTCATTCATCAGCACACTGGGGGCAATTTACAGTGGGTAATGAACCTACTGACTTGCACAGTTTTGGGATTTGGCACAAAACCAGAGGACCAAAGGAATCCCATGCAGTCACAGAGAGTGTACAAGTTCCTCTTAGACAACACCCAAGGTCTGGGCCAAACCCAGACTGCTGGGCTTAGAAGCACTAGTTATAGTCACTGTGCTACATTGTCAGTACTTTTTAACCCAGCGCATCTCTTTCCTGTTTCTCAGCAGCTTTAAGTGTATGCTGCAAATTTAGATAAAGTGATATATCTGGAGTGAGAACAAAATAAAATTAATCATAAAGGATATTACTGACAGTACAGACACTTCAGAGTTTTTGTAGAGTCATTTCCAAATAATTTGATAAAGCTCTATTAGTAACAGAGAAGGGCAAGGAACAAAGTCAGTCTTCTGAATTGGAAGAGGGATGGGAGGGGATCTGGCAAAACAAAATGGAACTAAGCATTAATATGGAGAAGATTCAATGAAGCTGAGGTGTTTATAGAGATGTGTCAAGTAAAGTAAGGGCTAGGTACATTCGGACAAGAGGGAAAGGATGGTGATCACACCCAGAGCTTCCCGGATGATGAGGGAGCTAGAGAATAAGTAGAAACCAGTAAAAGAGGGTGTCTGTCATTGACAAGATTAAACAGGAGAAACTGAGTCTCTCCTTCAAGTGAAGGAGGGTGAGGGGAGATTTGACAGAGGCATTTAATGTCATGGCAATTTTAAATGTCAGTCAAATCAAAGTTGCTACCATTAGCTGATGGTACAAGGATTGGAGGATGCAAGATGGGTTTGGGCAAGTGTGAATATCAGGAAGAACTATTATTAGAGTCTTAGGTCTTTCAAAGGCAATGGAAGCAAAGATTAGTGATTTAAAAGGTAAATTGGATCTGGGATGGATGGGAATAAACCTTTCGGATCACAGGTGCAAAACAGGGAATGATTCAAGTTGGATTGCATTGCACTTGATGGCATGGAGGACCTCCTGTTATTCTATGACAGGATGAACTCATGACTGATGCAAGCACTGAATGCCATTTAACAGTGTTTACACAGGTATCTCAATTACATTATTAGAATCAGGTCTGCAATTCCATACGCCCTTGTACGTGGTAACAGAAATAGATTGTGTGGTAAAGAAGGTGGACAGCATGCTGGCATTCATTGGTCAGAGCATTGAGTATTGAAGTCAGAAAGTCATACTGCAACTAAATGTTCAGGCCACATTGGAGTCTTGCGTGCATTTCTGGAAAGCTCGTGAAGGAAAGATGTGGAGGCTTCAGAGAGTGTGCAGAACAGGTTTACCAGGATGTTACTTGTATAAAAAGTATTAGTTATAAAGAAAAGCTTGCATCAAAGCTGAACTTGGAATGTTTTACCTGGAATGTCAGAGGCTGATGGGTGACCTGATACAAATGTAAATTTACAAGGGGTATAGGTGAAGTAGATAATCTTCCCAGGGCAGAAAACTCCGGAAAATGTAAATGTAAATTTACAAGGAGTATAGATGAGGTAGATAATCTTTCCAGGGTAGAAAACTCATAACAGAAGGCATAGCTTTAAGGTAAGAGGGGGTGAATTTAAAACAGATTTTTTTTGTCAAATTTTGACATAGACAGTGGTAATTGCCTTGAAGGGACTGCCAGGAGAAATGGCAAATGTAGATAGGATAACAACAATGAGATAGGTTTTTTGCGTCTGTATTTACTAAGGAAACTGGCATGAAGTCTACGGAATTAAGGGAAACAAGTAGTGAGATCATGGAAACTGTACAGATTGAAAAGGAAGAGGTGCTTGCTGTCTTGAGGAAAATTAAAGTGGATAAATCCCCAGGACCTGACAGGGTGTTCCCTCGGACCTTGAAGGAGACTAATGTTGAAATTGCAGGGGCCCTGTCAGAAGTACTTAAAAAGGCGCTGTCTACAGGTGAGGTGCCGGAGGATTGGAGAGTGGCTCATGTTGTTCCGTTATTTAAAAAAGGATCGAAAAGTAATCCGGGAAATTATAGGCCGGTAAGTTTAATGTCGGTAGTAGGTAAGTTATTGGAGGGAGTACTAAGAGACAGAATCTACAAGCATTTGGATAGACAGGGACTTATTAGGGAGAGTCAACATGGCTTTGTGTGTGGTAGGTCATGTTTGACCAATCTATTGGAGTTTTTCGAGGAGGTTACCAGGAAAGTGGATGAAGGGAAGGCAGTGGATATTGTCTACATGGACTTCAGTAAGGCCTTTGACAAGGTCCCGCATGGGAAGTTAGTTAGGAAAATTCAGTCGCTAGGTATACATGGAGAGGTGGTAAATTGGATTAGACATTGGCTCAATGGAAGAAGCCAAAGAGTGGTAGTAGAGAATTGCTTCTCCGAGTGGAGGCCTGTGACTAGTGGTGTGCCATAGGGATCAGTGCTGGGTCCATTGTTATTTGTCATCTATATCAATGATCTGGATGATAATGTGGTAAATTGGATCAGCAAATTTGCTGATGATACAAAGATTGGAGGTGTAGTAGACAGTGAGGAAGGTTTTCAGAGCCTGCAGAGGGACTTGGACCAGCTGGGAAAATGGGCTGAAAAATGGCAGATGGAGTTTAATACAGACAAGTATGAGGTATTGCACGTTGGAAGGACAAACCAACGTAGAACATACAGGGTTAATGGTAAAGCACTGAGGAGTGCAGTAGAACAGAGGGATCTGGGAATACAGATACAAAATTCCCTATAAGTGGCGTCACAGGTAGATAGAGTCGTAAAGAGAGCTTTTGGTACATTGGCCTTTATTAATCAAAGTATTGAGTATAAGAGCTGGAATGTTACGATGAAGTTGTATAAGGCATTGGTGAGGCCGAATCTGGAGTATTGTGTTCAGTTTTGGTCACCAAATTACAGGAAGGATGTGGAAGCTATGGAAAGGGTGCAGAGGAGATTTACCAGGATGTTGCCTGGATTGGAAGACAAGTCTTAGGAGGCAATTTTAGCAGAGCTGGGACTTTTCTCTTTGGATGAGAGGGGACTTGATAGAGATCTACAAGATGAGAGGCATAAGTAGGGTGAATAGCCAGTACCTGTTTCCCAGGGCATGAATAGCAAACCCCAGAGGGCATATGTACAAAGTTAAGGGAGGGAAGTTTAAGGAAGACATCAGGGGTAAGTTTTTACACAGATGGGTGCCTGGAATGACTTGCCAGGGATGGTGGTGGAGGCTAAAACATTAGGGGTATTTAAGAGCCTCTCGGACAGGCACATGGACGAAAGAAAAATAGAGGGTTACGGGGTAGTGTGGGTTTAGTCAGGTTTTTTTAAGGAATGTATGGGTCGGCACAACATCGAGGGCCGAAGGGCCTGTATTGTGCCGTAGTACTCTAGTGTCTAGTGTCTAGTGGGAATGGCCACAAATCTATTCTAGGCTATGATTCTCAGTGTAAATCATGATACGAATTTGTGCATTTTGCAGGGGATCCGTTTGTACATGTTTAGCACACCAACACAGAATGAAAACCATTTCCTGGGCCTTGGTGCGCTGCAGCTTAAGAACACCAACTGTTTACTGAGATTGTTGCAAGTGAACTTTTCCCTTTCCCACAACATAGATTAGGGTTCTTTGAATCATCATGCAGAAAATAAGAGAGTTACTTGAAAAAGAAGCAGAAAATGCTGAAAACACTCAGCACATCAGCCAATATCTGTGGATAGAGAGAAAGAGATGTATAATATCACAGGTCCCTTCATCAGAAGCAGACCAGAAACATTAGCTTCTCTCCCGACAGATGGCCACTAACCTGCTGAGCTCACTTATTGTTTTTGTGTTGTATTTTCAGCAAAATTTATTTTTATATTTTCATTGGATATTTGCTTCTCTGTCCTCATTGCTATAAAGGGAGCTCAAGTGACACAAAAGAAGAAGAGACTAGCTCTACACTACTCTGCTCACCTTTAATTTCTTTCAGCTTATATTTTTGGCCATAAGCAATATCTGCAATATAGAGATTACGTTTTCAGTTGTAGGATATCTTTGTGACATTGCATGTAACAGCACAGTGTAAGAGAACGCTTAAAAAATATTTTACGTAATAGATCTCTTTGACAGACTTGTCAACTTCGAGCCATACAGCACAGAAAAAGGCCACTTGGCCCACTGTGTCTGTAACAACCTTAAATTACCTTGTTGCATTAATCTTACACTAAATTCCATTTTATTCTCCTACATTCTGATTATCTCCATACTCTGCCCCCATCATACCCTCCCCACGCCTGATTCCACCACACACCTACAGACTAGGGGTATTTTACCGCATCCAACAACGATGCCTTCAGTGATAGAGGACGTGAGCAGAGAACAGAGGAGGTCAGGATCGAAACTGGGTCACGAGCTATGAGGCAGCACTTCCCATAGTGCTTCTCAATTCCAGTCATTACAGAGACCCTCCTAATTAGCGTCAACATCAGATATGTGGCAGTCACTATGAACAGTCTTAGGAAAGGTTTTTCCATCCTTTCACAAACTATATTGGGGGATAGCAACCCAACAGATATGTCCCATGTTCAGGGGTGTCTGCTGATTATTGGGAGAATTAATGGAGAACCTATTACTGCAAATAATACACCTGAGGCATACTAGGATTACGAGATCAACCACTCAGACAATAACTATTTGATAAAGCCATAAACTGTGAGTAACATCAGGGAGCTGAGGCCAAGTCACCAATTCAATTCTGATGGCTTTCAACCAACTCTCACCCCCATATTTGGCATTAGTTATAGGTTGTGACTGTAAATGAAGCACCTTTCTTTTCTTGGTCATCTCACTATCAACATCAAGCATTCCCAGACGAAGGCAGAGTATATGAGAATAAAGAACAGAGAAGCAGCAAGAAGTCATTCAGTCCCCTATGATTGCTCTGCAATACCGTAAGATCACGGCCGACCATTTAGCTCAGCACCACTTTCTTGTTCTGGCCACGAATCCCATGCTTTTCCTGTCATGGGATTGATGTCATGGTAAACATCCAGCATACCCTGTCTTGAATATATGCAGCAACTAACCTCTCACAACTCCCTTGGACAGAGAATTCTAGGTCCTTTCTCATCTCTGTCCTGATGGCTCATTCCTTATTTGGAGATGGTGACCCTTGGTTCTGAATACTCCAAACAGAGGAAATCTTCTGCAACTATCCTCTCAAGCCTTGTATGCTTCATTGATGTAACCTCTTACTTAAGGAAGTACAGGTCCACTTTGCTTAACTTCTTTTCAATTGACAAAGCAGCGAAACCAGGAATCAGTCTGGTGAACCTTCACTGCACTCCTGTAGTACAATATATCCTCTCTGATGTGGGGAGAGAAGACCTATACAGGTGTGGTCTTGTCAGGGCCAGACATAATTGCAGAAAGACCAACACACAATGGATCTAAAGGCTGTATCTAAAGGAAATAGTTATGTTTTAGGACAAGACCCTTCATCAATACTCATCAGAACTTGCAGAAATACATCTCTGTTCATATAATAAAGGCTAACACACCACTTGCTTTCCTAATTGCTGCCCTATTTGCATGTAAATCACTGATCTGTGTACAAGAACATTCTGTGTATCAGTACCTTTTGATCCGTCACCATTTAAACATACTTTGTTTCTCTCTGTTTTCCATCAAGGTTAATGACATCACCTTTTTCTGGTAAGATGGCAGCATGTTCAGACACAGTGGCCTCTCAGGGGCCAACCAAAGACATTTTTGTCTTTTTTAAACTTTTTTTTATGATTGTAAGACACTGCTGGAGATAAAGAACTTCAAGTACAGCAGGTCTACCCCATCAGCGAGCTGCTCGTTGCTGGAGGAGCTGGATGGTGCGGACCACATTACTGCCTGCCTCAAGAAGGCATTGGAGTCAATGCCTGATGGCGGTGGGTAGTCTAATAGTGAGAGACTGTCTTGGATGTTTCTCTTGTGATTGTAAGACCTGTTGGACTTGGTAATGTAAAATACTGCAAGTCTGTTTCCCTTCTTTATTGGCGAGAGAGACAGCTGTGTGGCCCAGGTTGTAGCAAGGACTAGGCCTCGAGCTGCAGGGTTGCATGTTGCAGCAGTTCAGGAGAGGAGACACCGGAGGCAGTGTAGTGTGGTGTCCATGTTGGCTTGGGGGCTGATCCCTCCGATGGTGCTGTCATCCAGGGTTCACTGGGAAGGCAAGCTGGATTGCACACATGCAATTGTATGTTTGTCCATCTGTGAACTGCGGACTACAGACTGCTGAGAACTGTTTATTCTTGCTGATAACACCCATGTATGCAATGTCTGAGCTTGTACACTGTATACATTCTCTGACATTAAATTGAACCATTGAAACATTGAACTATTGAGAGGAACATTGTAGAAGAGTCACTCTGTGTGGACAAAGCGTCGGTGTGAACAGAAAACCCAGAAGAGTACAGCACTGGACAGGCCTGTCGAGCCGCAGTGGCGTACAACACTGGACCATGCAGTGCCGACCAGCAGTGGGACACGCAGTGCCGCACAGCAGTGGGACACGCAGTGCGGTACAGCAGTGGGACATGCAGTGCCGCACAGCACTGGGACCACGCAGTGCCGCACAGCACTGGGACCACGCAGTGCCGCACAGCACAGGACCACGCAGTGCCGCACAGCAGTGGGACACGCAGTGCCGCACAGCACAGGACCACGCAGTGCCGCACAGCACAGGACCACGCAGTGCCGCACAGCACAGGACCACGCAGTGCCGCACAGCAGTGGGACACGCAGTGCCGTACAGCACAGGACCACGCAGTGCCGCACAGCAGTGGGACCACGCAGTGCCGCACAGCAGTGGGACCACGCAGTGCCGCACAGCAGTGGGACCACGCAGTGCCGCACAGCAGTGGGACCACGCAGTGCCGCACAGCAGTGGGACCACGCAGTGCCGCACAGCAGTGGGACCACGCAGTGCCGCACAGCAGTGGGACCACGCAGTGCCGCACAGCAGTGGGACCACGCAGTGCCGCACAGCAGTGGGACCACGCAGTGCCGCACAGCAGTGGGACCACGCAGTGCCGCACAGCAGTGGGACCACGCAGTGCCGCACAGCAGTGGGACCACGCAGTGCCGCACAGCACTGGGACCACGCAGTGCCGCACAGCAGTGGGACACGCAGTGCCGTACAGCACAGGACCACGCAGTGCAGTACAGCAGTGGGACACGCAGTGCCGCACAGCAGTGGGACACGCAGTGCCGCACAGCAGTGGGACACGCAGTGCCGTACAGCAGTGGGACACGCAGTGCCGTACAGCACAGGACCACGCAGTGCAGTACAGCAGTGGGACACGCAGTGCCGCACAGCAGTGGGACACGCAGTGCCGCACAGCACAGGACCACGCAGTGCCGCACAGCAGTGGGACAGGCAGTGCCGCACAGCACTGGGACCACGCAGTGCCCCACAGCACTGGGACCACGCAGTGCCGTACAGCAGTGGGACACGCAGTGCCGCACAGCACAGGACCACGCAGTGCCGCACAGCAGTGGGACACGCAGTGCCGCACAGCAGTGGGACACACAGTGCCGCACAGCAGTGGGACAACGCAGTGCCGTACAGCACAGGACCACGCAGTGCCGCACAGCACAGGACCACGCAGTGCTGCACAGCAGTGGGACCACGCAGTGCCGTACAGCAGTGGGACACGCAGTGCCGTACAGCACAGGACCACGCAGTGCCGCACAGCAGTGGGACACGCAGTGCCGCACAGCACAGGACCACGCAGTGCCGCACAGCAGTGGGACACGCAGTGCCGCACAGCACAGGACCACGCAGTGCCGTACAGCAGTGGGACACGCAGTGCCGTACAGCACAGGACCACGCAGTGCGGTACAGCAGTGGGACCACGCAGTGCCGCACAGCAGTGGGACTACGCAGTGCCGTACAGCAGTGGGACACGCAGTGCCGCACAGCACAGGACCACGCAGTGCCGTACAGCAGTGGGACACGCAGTGCCGCACAGCACAGGACCACGCAGTGCCGCACAGCACAGGACCACGCAGTGCCGTACAGCAGTGGGACACGCAGTGCCGCACAGCACAGGACCACGCAGTGCCGCACAGCACAGGACCACGCAGTGCGGTACAGCAGTGGGACACGCAGTGCGGTACAGCAGTTGGACACGCAGTGCCGTACAGCACAGGACCACGCAGTGCCGTACAGCAGTGGGACCACGCAGTGCCGTACAGCAGTGGGACCACGCAGTGCCGCACAGCAGTGGGACCACGCAGTGCCGTACAGCAGTGGGACACGCAGTGCCGCACAGTACAGGACCACGCAGTGCCGCACAGCAGTGGGACACGCAGTGCCGTACAGCAGTGGGACACGCAGTGCCGCACAGCACAGGACCATGCAGTGCCGCACAGCAGTGAGACCACGCAGTGCCGTACAGCAGTGGGACACGCAGTGCCGCACAGCACAGGACCACGCAGTGCCGCACAGCACAGGACCACGCAGTGCGGTACAGCAGTGGGACCACGCAGTGCCGCACAGCAGTGGGACTACGCAGTGCCGTACAGCAGTGGGACACGCAGTGCCACACAGCACAGGACCACGCAGTGCCGTACAGCAGTGGGACACGCAGTGCCGCACAGCACAGGACCACGCAGTGCCGCACAGCACAGGACCACGCAGTGCCGTACAGCAGTGGGACACGCAGTGCCGCACAGCACAGGACCACGCAGTGCCGCACAGCACAGGACCACGCAGTGCGGTACAGCAGTGGGACATGCAGTGCGGTACAGCAGTTGGACACGCAGTGCCGTACAGCACAGGACCACGCAGTGCCGTACAGCAGTGGGACCACGCAGTGCCGCACAGCAGTGGGACCACGCAGTGCCGCACAGCAGTGGGACCACGCAGTGCCGCACAGCAGTGGGACCACGCAGTGCCGTACAGCAGTGGGACACGCAGTGCCGCACAGCACAGGACCACGCAGTGCCGCACAGCAGTGAGACCACGCAGTGCCGTACAGCAGTGGGACACGCAGTGCTGCACAGCACAGGACCACGCAATGCCGTACAGCAGTGAGACCACGCAGTGCCATACAGCAGTGGGACCACGCAGTGCCGTACAGCAGTGGAACACGCAGTGCCGCACAGCAGTGGGACACGCAGTGCAGTACAGCAGTGGGACACGCAGTGCCGCACAGCACAGGACCACGCAGTGCCGCACAGCACAGGACCACGCAATGCCGTACAGCAGTTGGACACGCAGTGCCGTACAGCACAGGACCACGCAGTGCCGTACAGCAGTGGGACATGCAGTGCCGCACAGCAGTGGGACCACGCAGTGCCGCACAGCACAGGACCACGCAGTGTCGTACAGCAGTGGGACACGCAGTGCAGTACAGCAGTGGGACACGCAGTGCCGCACAGCAGTGGGACCACGCAGTGCCGCACAGCAGTGGGACACGCAGTGCAGTACAGCAGTGGGACACGCAGTGCCGCACAGCAGTGGGACCACGCAGTGCCGCACAGCACAGGACCACGCAGTGTCGTACAGCAGTGGGACACGCAGTGCCGTACAGCAGTGGGACACGCAGTGCCGCACAGCAGTGGGACCACGCAGTGCCGCACAGCACAGGACCACGCAGTGTCGTACAGCAGTGGGACACGCAGTGCCGTACAGCAGTGGGACACGCAGTGCCGCACAGCAGTGGGACCACGCAGTGCCGCACAGCAGTGGGACATGCAGTGCAGTACAGCAGTGGGACCACGCAGTGCCGCACAGCAGTGGGACATGCAGTGCAGTACAGCAGTGGGACCACGCAGTGCCGCACAGCAGTGGGACCACGCAGTGCCGCACAGCAGTGGGACACGCAGTGCCGCACAGCAGTGGGACCACGCAGTGCCGCACAGCAGTGGGACCACGCAGTGCCGCACAGCAGTGGGACCACGCAGTGCCGCACAGCAGTGGGACATGCAGTGCAGTACAGCAGTGGGACACGCAGTGCCGCACAGCAGTGGGACCACGCAGTGCCGCACAGCACAGGACCACGCAGTGTCGTACAGCAGTGGGACACGCAGTGCCGCACAGCAGTGGGACACGCAGTGCCGCACAGCAGTGGGACCACGCAGTGCCGCACAGCAGTGGGACATGCAGTGCAGTACAGCAGTGGGACACGCAGTGCCGCACAGTACAGGACCACGCAGTGCCGTACAGCAGTGGGACACGCAGTGCCGCACAGCAGTGGGACCACGCAGTGCCGCACAGCAGTGGGACCACGCAGTGCCGCACAGCAGTGGGACCACGCAGTGCCGCACAGCAGTGGGACCACGCAGTGCCGCACAGCAGTGGGACCACGCAGTGCCGCACAGCAGTGGGACCACGCAGTGCCGCACAGCAGTGGGACCACGCAGTGCCGCACAGCAGTGGGACCACGCAGTGCCGCACAGCAGTGCGACCACGCAGTGCCGCACAGCAGTTGGACACGCAGTGCGGTACAGCAGTGGGACACGCAGTGCCGCACAGCAGTGGGACACGCAGTGCCGCACAGCAGTGGGACACGCAGTGCGGTACAGCAGTGGACCATGCAGTGTCGTACAGCACAGAACAGGCCCTTCCGGCCACAGTGTCGAGCTGAACCAGCTAAATGTAAATCAAAAACACCAGGCATCCACCACTCTGAGTAAAAATCTTACCCCTCACATCCTCTGAACCTGCCCTTCATCTTCAATGCATACTCTCTGGAATTAGACATTCCTACCCTGGGGAAAAATACTCCCTGTCCACTCTATGCCCCTCATAATCAGATCTCCCCGCAGCCTCTGCTGCTCCAAAGAAAACAATCCAATTTTGTCCAGCTTCTCATAATAGCACATAGCCCCTAAACTAGGTAGCATCCTGATAAACCTCTTCTGCACCCTCTCCAAAGCCTCAACATCCTTCCTATAGTGGGGCAACCAGAACTGGATGCAATACTCCAGATGAGGCATAACCAGAGTTTTATAAAGTTGCAAAATAATCTCTTGACTTTTGAACTCAATGCCTCAATTAATAAAAGCAAGCATTCCATAATCCTTCTTAGCCACCCTATCGAGCTGTGTAGTCACTTTTATGGAGCTATGAAGTTGGATCCCAAGATCACTCTGCTCAGCAACATTGTTAAGGCTCTTGACTGTTGTGTTCCCAGCGCAGCCTTCCTGAGGGCAGCACACATTGGGAATGATATTTTGACTATGCAAACAGGAACTGACTTGGTTGGGGGGCTCCTACTGTCAGCCAAGCAATATCTTGGTACCTGCTAGTGAGGTTAGGTGATGAGGCATTCTACCAGGTGGTTTGGACAGTCTGTTCCTTCAAGTCTTTCTCCTGCAATATCCACAAGATATTCCATGTTGACCCCTGCCTGATGGACTTGTGGTCAAAGGTGTGGGTTTGGAAGAACTTTTCTATGAATGACAGGTTGTACAGCAACATCCAGCTGATGAGGATATTGTGCAGTAATGGGAATAGACCCATCGTTTGCAACACTAGGGGTAGATAGAAGCTTGGCACATTGAGCCATTTGATGCCCAAGTACTGCACTTTGGGTCCATACATAGGCTAATGCAGCTACATATGAATCCCAAGCCCAGTATTGGACACTGTACCATAGGATGAGTTCTAACTAAATGGAAAAGCAATCTTTAACATAACTACAATGATCTTTTCAGGCCTGTGCTTTCTCTTTAAGTTTGTCAGCTTTATTTTTATAGGTTCGGGGATTCCGTGTAATTTGTGTAATTTATGCGGATGCCTGAATACTGCTAATCTCAGGGAGCTAACTTTCAGAATGTCACTTCTCACAGTGATGCTTGGCTGGACCACCGATGTTCTGTTGGAATTATGAATAAACACTTAAAACCATCTTTACATTGGAGCCTGTTTGCACATTTAGGTTCCGATATTACCAGAGTACGTCATGACAATAACCTAGTTGGACAACTGGTAATAATTAAATTCATTTTCAACTTGAGGAAAGTACAAGAAATGATTGGCAAGTACATATTCCAAACCTTTTTGGTCTTTGTATTCTGGGGAAGATTCAGATTGTCTTTCCAAGGTTTTGCTACCTGTAGAGAGTTTGAATCATCAAGTCCAGTTAGTATTCTCGTTAAATAGAACTGGTAATATTTATAAGTTAATGCTATATGATTGCATGCTTACATCGGAGACTGTCTTTCCTCTATCCTTGGGTTCTGATATTGCCAATGTACACTGTGAGAGAAGGACCCCTCCAAGTAATGGACTCAGCGGAGGTTGAACCATAGCATTTTGACATCGGTCAGTCTTGGGTGAGAATGCCGGCTATTCTCTTGTCCACATTCTGAGTGTCTCTAGTCTATGCTCTGAGTGTCTCTGGTCTATATTCTGAGTGTCTCCGGTCTATGTTCTGAGTGTCTTTTAGTCTATGTTCTGAGTGTCCGTGGTCTATGTTCTGAGTGTCTCCGGTCTATGATCTGAGTGTCTCTGGTCAGTGTCTCTGGAAAGGGAAAGATGGCAGAGCAGCAGCGGCTGGAGTTTATGTGAGAAATGAGGAAGGTGCAAGACAGGTATATTCCAAAAAAGAAGAAATTTTCGAGTGAAAAAAGGATGCAACCGTGGTTGACAAGAGAAGTCAAAGCCAAAGTTAAAGCAAAGGAGAGGGCATACAAGGAAGCAAAAATTAGTGGGAAGACAGAGGATTGGGAAGGTTTTAAAACCTTACAAAAGGAAACCAAGAAGGTCATTAAGAGGGAAGAAATTAACTATGAAAGGAAGCTAGCAAATAATATCGAAGAGGATACTAAAAGCTTTTACAAGTATATAAAGAGTAAAAGACAGGTGAGAGTAGATATAGGACTAATAGAAAATGATGCTGAAGAAATTGTAATGGGAGATAAGGAGATGGCAGAGGAACTGAACGAGTATTTTGCATCAGTCTTCACTGAGGAAGACATCAGCAGTATACCGGACACTCAAGGGTGGCAGGGAAGGGAAGTGTGCACAGTCACAATTACGACAGAGGAAGTACTCAGGAAGCTGAATAGTCTAAAGGTCGATAAATCTCCTGGACCAGATGGAATGCACCCTCGTGTTCTGAAGGAAGTAGCTTTGGAGATTGTGGAGGCATTAGCGATGATCTTTCAAAAGTTGACAGATTCTGGCATGGTTCCGGAAGACTGGAACATTGCAAATGTCACTCCGCTATTTAAGAAGGGGGCAATTACAAATAACATTGCTGAATGTTTATGCTCCTCCAGGTAGTGAATGGTCATTTTATAGACACATTTTTGACCTAATGGTCAGTTCTCGAGGGGTAGTAATTTGTGGAGGGGATTTTAATATTAGATTAAATCCTATATTAGATTCTTCAAGAATAGTTACTCAGAATAAACCTCTGACTCGGAAAGTGAATTCATTGATGGAGGAGTTGGGATTTATAGATGTCTGGAGGGAATTACACCCTACTAGTAAAGACTATACATATTACTTTTTCCCTCATTCAGCCTATTCAAGGATAGACTATTTCTTTATCTTTAATACAGATAGACTCAGGATAAAAAACTGTAATATTGCAACAATTGATCTGTCGGATCATAGCCCAGTCTCTATGTCTCTAATCCTGGAAAGGAAAATGAGGAAAACACTATGGAGGCTAAACTCACATATACTCAATAACCCGAAAGTAATGGAGAGATTAAGGGGAGAAATCAAAGAATATCTAGACCTTAATGACACGGGAGAAACATCACCAGTGATATTATGGGATACATTGAAAGCTGTACTGAGAGGGAAAATTATTTCCATTACTACTCACATGAAAAAAATCAATGCACAAAAATTAGCAGACCTTCAAGGAAAATTAAAACAACTTCAAGTTGTAGATAGCAACAAAAGTAATTCAAATCGAAAACAGGAAATTAGGAAATTGCAAAGTGAAATTGATGATATTTATACGTTGGAAACTCAAAGAAATTTTCTTTACCTGAGACAAAAGAATTATGAAGTAGGAGGTAAATCAGCTAGATTATTAGCATATAAATTATGAAAACAACAAGCAGACAATACAATTCATAAAATAAAGAATCCAAAGACAAAGCTTGTGGAGAGTACAATAGGGAAAATTCAAGAGAGTTTTGAAACATATTATCGAGAGCTGTACTCCCAACCCCGGGCCCCCAATGAGCCCTATATAGACAGTGTATTGAATTTTTTAGATCTACCTAAACTTACAGATTTACAAAATGAAAGTTTATTAGAACCAGTAACTGTCAAAGAACTGAACGTGGCCATCTCTAGGTTAAAGGCTGGAAAGTCCCCGGGTTCTGATGGGTTTACCTCAGAGTGGTACAAGTCCCTGAAGACACAGTTAGCCCCATTACTACTTAACACCTTTAATTGGATCTTGCAGAGAGGAGAAACTCCACCTTCCTGGAGAGAAGCGATTATTTCAGTTATTCCTAAAGAGGGTAAAGGTAAACTAGAATGTGGCAATTATCGGCCAATTAGTGTTCTTAATTTAGATTACAAACTATTTACATCTATATTAGCGCGCAGATTGGAAAAGCTTTTACCTGGCCTAATCCACTTAGACCAGACTGGATTTATTCAACAAAGACAAACACAGGACAATAAAAGGAGAACTCTGCACATATTAGAACAGGTTAATAAGAACAAGACAGAGACAATGGTAGTAGGATTGGACGCTGAGAAAGCTTTTGATTCGGTTAGTTGGGCATTCCTATACAGAGTGTTAGGAAGATTCGGCTTTCAAGAAAGGTTTATTAAAGTAATTCAGACTCTATATGACAGCCCTACAGCCCGAATTAAGATAAATGGGGACCTCTCTGACTCCTTCATTTTAGAGAGAGGCACTAGACAGGCATGCCCAATTTCTCCTCTCCTTTTTGCGCTATATAGAAACATAGAAACATAGAAAATAGGTGCAGGAGTAGGCCATTCGGCCCTTCGAGCCTGCACTGCCATTTATTATGATCATGGCTGATCATCCAACTCAGAACCCAGCCTTCCCTCCATACCCCCTGACCCCTGTAGCCACAAGGGCCATATCTAACTTCCTTTTAAACATAGCTAATGAACTGGCCTCAACAGTTTGCTGTGGCAGAGAATTCCACAGATTCACCACTCTCTGTGTGAAGAAGTTTTTCCTAACCTCGGTCCTAAAAGGCTTCCCCTCTATCCTCAAACTGTGACCCCTCGTTCTAGACCTCCCCAACATCGGGAACAATCTTCCCGCATCTAGCCTGTCCAATCCCTTTAGGATCTTATACGTTTCAATCAGATCCCCCCTCAATCTTCTAAATTCCAACGAGTACAAGCCCAGTTCATCCAGTCTTTCTTCATATGAAAGACCTGCCATCCCAGGAATCAATCTGGTGAATCTTCTTTGTACTCCCTCTATGGCAAAGATGTCTTTCCTCAGATTAGGGGACCAAAACTGCACACAATACTCCAGGTGTGGTCTCACCAAGGCCTTGTACAACTGCAGTAGTACCTCCCTGCTCCTGTACTCGAATCCTCTCGCTATAAATGCCAGCATACTGTTCGCCTTTTTCACCGCCTGCTGTACCTGCATGCCCACTTTCAATGACTGGTGTATAATGACACCCAGGTCTCGTTGCACCTCCCCTTTTCCTAATCGGCCACCATTCAGATAATAATCTGTTTTCCTATTTTTGCCACCAAAGTGGATAACTTCACATTTATCCACATTAAATTGCATCTGCCATGAGTTTGCCCACTCACCCAACCTATCCAAGTATCGTAAAAGGTATCAAGGTGGCAGGGATTGAACAGAAAGTGGCGTTATTCGCAGATGATGTTTTGGTCTATCTGAGTGAACCAGAAAAATCATTTATAGGATTGTTTACACTGTTGGATGACTTTGGGAAAATATCAGGTTATAAAATAAATGTAAAGAAAATGCAGGTTATGTCCCTAAATTATACACCATCCAAAAAATTGCAGGATATATACGATCTTAAGTGGGAAGCTAAATCATTAAAATATTTAGGAATAACCCTGCCGAAGGATCTTTCAACACTGTCACAGGTAAATTATGGGCCATTAATCTCAGAGATAAAAGCAGATATGCATAGATGGAATCTTATCCCCTTTTTAAGTTTAAATTCAAGGATAAATACTATAAAAATGAATATTCTTCCTCGGTTATTGTATCTTTTCCGTACTTTACCGGTGGAGGTGGATGATAATCAATTCAGGGAATGGGACAAATGGATTTCCCGCTTCATTTGGCAAGGAAGGAAACCTAGAATTCGATATAACACCTTACAGTTAGGGAAGGAAGGAGGAGGTATGGTTCTTCCTTGCCTGAGAAATTATTTTTATGCCTCACAGATAACCCCTCTGTTATATTGGTGTAATAGGGAATATAAGGCTAGATGGAAGGAAATAGAATTTGGATTAGTTGACAGTTTTCCTCTTCAAGCCTCAATAGCTGACAAAGGATTGATGGCCCAGTTGGAAAAATTTAATAATGCTTGGATAAATCTTACATTAAAAGTATGGCAGAAGGTGGTTAATTCATGTGGAATTAATAACATGTTAAAACTCTTTAGATGGTGTGCATATGATACCGAATTCCTTCCCAACAGAGGAGATAAAAGATTTGAGCTATGGATAAAGAAAGGTCTTACCTCTCATTTATAGATAAAAGAGTATTACAAAGTTTCCAAATCCTGCAGGACAAACATGGCCTAGAACATAATGACTTTTTTAGGTACCTTCAAATACGAAACTATGTTAACCAGAGTTGTAGATATACAGACCTATCAAAAGTAGAATTAGAATTTTTCAAGATTCTGAATTCGGCTTGCAGTTCAATACCTAGTAAATCAGTTTCTCGCCTATATAATGCACTCTCCCATGCTAAAAATGTAAATACACTGTATATTAAAGAGAAGTGGGAGAAAGAAGCGGGGTTGGTACTTTCAGAGGAGGCTTGGGGGAAAATCTGCAGCTTTCAATGGTCCTCGACTAATTCTTTGACTTGGAGAGAACATTGTTGGAAAAACATTATAAGATACTTCAAGACCCCATATCAGGAAAAATATAAAGATACAAATGTGATGTGTTGGAGAAGGTGCGGCTCCAAGGAGGCGAATCATTTTCATATTTTCTGGGATTGCCCTAAATTAAGTCTATTTTGGGAAGGTATTCATAGAACATTAGTTAAGGTACTTAGGTCCCAGATACCTCTGAACTTTGAGACGCTCTATTTGGGGCATGTATTGTTCCTTGAACAGAAGGAAGACATAAAGTTGCTGCAGGCCCTCTTAGCGGCAAGTAAGAAATCAATCACTAGAAAATGGCTAAATCCAATACCACCTACATTAGAAGATTGGTACGAAATTATCTTGGAAATATTTAAAATGGAAAAGTTGACTTACTCCCTGAGAACTCAAAAAGAAACATTTTATCAAATCTGGAATAAATGGATTGAATATATAACCCCAATGCGAGCAGACTTTAGATGACTCTCCTAATGATTTATATTGCTCTTCTCATCAACACAGTAATATTGCTAACGTAAACACCCCTAGTCTAAATGTTTGTTTTTTTTTTGGAAAATAGAGAATTAACACAAGTAAAGGGAAAGATTTGGGAAAGGGATAAAAAAAAATGAAAAAATTAAGTAAATAAGTACATAAGGATTGGATAATTATGTCTGCGGGCAGGAACAAGCATGAACAAATTGGGATATAAACACCTACAATGGTTGGTATATAGGCTTGTATGCAACATTTTGGACCATTGGAAATGGTCCAGAAGGGTTGTATGGAAACTATTATTACCATTTTTCTTAACAACTAATTTCATTACTTAGCCTAATAGGTTAGATTTACCACAGTACATAATTATCTATTTAAATGTTTATTTTCCTTTTATATCATCTCAATGTGTACTTAAGAATGTATAAATAATTGTAGTTTTATACATATAAAAAAATGGAAAAGGTTATATGTGTGAAAAAAGTACATGATAATTGTGAATTCCTTATCCAAATAAAAATAAAATTAAAAAAAAAGAAAAAAAAAAAAGAAGGGGGCAAGGAAGCAAAAAGGAAATTATAGACCTGTTAGCTTGACAGCGGTGGTTGGGAAGTTGTTGGAGTTGATTGTCAAGGATGAGGTTACAGAGTACCTGGAGGCATATGACGAGATAGGCAGAACTCAGCATGGATTCCTTAAAGGAAAATCCTGCCTGACAAACCTATTACAATTTTTTGAGGAAATTACCAGTAGGCTAGACAAGGGAGATGCAGTGGATGTTGTATATTTGGATTTTCAGAAGGCCTTTGACAAGGTGCCACACATGAGGCTACTTAACAAGACAAGAGCCCATGGAATTACAGGAAAGTTACATACGTGGATAGAGCGTTGGTTGATTGGCAGGAAACAGAGAGTGGGAATAAAGGGATCCTATTCCGGTAGGCTGCCAGTTACCAGTGGTGTTCCACAGGGGTCCGTGTTGGAGCCGCTTCTTTTTACATTGTACATCAACGATTTGGATTATGGAATAGATGGCTTTGTGGCTAAGTTTGCTGACGATACGAAGATAGGTGGAGGGGCCGGTAGTGCTGAGGAAACAGAGAGTCTGCAGAGAGACTTGGATAGATTGGAAGAAGGGGCAGAGAAGTGACAAATGATGTACAATGTTGGAAAGTGTATGGTTATGCACTTTGGCAGAAAAAATAAATGGGCAGATTATTATTTAAATGGGGAAAGAATTCAAAGTTCTGAGATGCAACGGGACTTGGAAGTCCTTGTACAGGATTCCCTTAAAGTTAACCTCCAGGTCGAGTCAGTAGTGAAGAAGGCGAATGCAATGTAGGCATTCATTTCTAGAGGAATAGAGTATAGGAGCAGTGATGTGATGTTGAGGCTCTATAAGGCGCTGGTGAGACCTCACTTGGAGTACTGTGGGCAGTTTTGGTCTCCTTATTTAAGAAAGGATGTGCTGACGTTGGAGAGGGTACAGAGAAGATTCACTAGAATGATTCCGGGAATGAGAGGGTTAACATATGAAGAACGTCTGTCCGCTCTTGGACTATATTCCTTGGAGTTTAGAAGAGTGAGGGGAGTCCTCATAGAAACATTTCGAATGTTGAAAGGCATGGACAGAGTGGATGTGGCAAAGTTGTTTCCCATGATGGCGGAGTCTAGTACAAGAGAGCATGACTTAAGGATTGAAGGGCGCCCATTCAGAAGAGAAATGCGAAGACATTTTTTTAGTCAGAGGGTGGTGAATCTATGGAATTTGTTGCCACGGGCAGCAGTGGAGGCCAAGTCATTGGGTGTATTTAAGGAAGAGATTGATAGGTATCTGAGTAGCCAGGGCATCAAAGGTTATGGTGAGAAGGTGGGGGAGTGGGACTAAATGGGAGAATGGATCAGCTCATGATAAAATGGCGGAGCAGACTTGATGGGCCGAATGGCCAACTTCTGCTCCTTTGTCTTATGGTCTTATGTTCTGAGTGTCTGTGGTCTATATTCTGAGTGTCTCCGGTCTATGTTCTGAGTGTCTCTGGTTTGTGTTCTGAGTGTCTCGTCTATGTTTTTAGTATCTCTAGTCTATGTTCTGAGCGTCTGTGGTCCATGTTCTGAGTGTCTCTAGTCTATGTTCTGAGTGTCTCTGGTCTATGTCCTGAGTGTCTCCGGTCTATGTTCTGAGTGTCTCTGGTTTGTGTTCTGAGTGTCTCGTCTATGTTCTTAGTATCTCCAGTCTATGTTCTGAGGTCTGTGGTCTGTGTTCTGAGTGTCTGTGGTCTATGTTCTGAGTGTCTGTGGTCTATGTTCTGAGAGTGTCCGGTCTATGTTCTGAGTGTCTCTAGTCTATGTTCTGAGTGTCTCTGGTCTATGTTCTGACCTTCTCTAGTCTATGTTCTGAGTTTCTCCAGTCTCCATTCTGAGCTTTTCAAGTTCAAAGTACCTGTCACTCAGGTCTGCATAACAATTGAGTGCTTCAAACAAGCTTATCAATAAAGTTTGTTTGATTCAGCAATTCAACACTCAAGTCAGTAGCGTAAATTTTGGAAGAACTTGCCCTTGATGTTCATTCCAAGCAATTACCTCGGTTAATGTCCTTTGTTAAGTTACCTTTGTTACTGTCAAATCAATGTTCGAAGGACACCAGCAGGGATAATTGAAATAAGCTTACATGTCATCAACTGCATATAACCATATAACAATTACAGCACGGAAACAGGCCATCTCGGCTCTTTCAGTCTGTGCCGAACTCCCACTCTCACCTAGTCCCACCGACCAGCACTCAGCCCATAACCCTCTATTCCTCTCCTGTCCATATATACGTCCAATTTAACTTTAAATTACAACATCGAACCCGCCTCAACCACTTCGGCTGGAAGCTCGTTCCACACAACTACCACTCTCTGAGTAAAGAAGTTCCCCCTCATGTTACCCCTAAACTTTTGCCCTTTAACTGTCAACTCATGTCCTCTTGTTTGAATCTCCCCCATTCTCAATGGAAAAAGCCTATCCACGTCAACTCTATCAATCCCCCTCATAATTTTAAACACCTCTATCAATTTCCCATCAACCTTCTACGCTCCAAAGAATAAAGACCTAACTTGTTCAACCTTTCTCCGTAACTTAGGAGACGAAACCCAGGCAACATTTTAGTAAACCTCCTCTGTACTCTAATTGACATCTTTCCTATAATTCGGTGACCGGACCTGTACACAATACTCCAAAATTGGCCTTACCAATGCCTTACACAATTTGAACCTTACATCCCAACTTCTATACTCAATGCTCTGATTAATAAAGGCCAGCATACCAAAAGCTTTCTTCACCACCCTATCCACATGAGATTCCACCTTCAGGGAACTATGCACCATTATTCCTAGATCCCTCTGTTCTACAGCATTCTTCAATGCCCTACCATTTACCTTTTTGGCCTATTTTGATTAGTCCTACCAGAATGTAGCACCTCACATTTTTCAGCATTAAAATGCATCTGCCATCCTTCAGCCCACTCTTCTAACTGGCCTAAATCTCTCTGCAAGCTTTGAAAACCTACTTCATTATTCACAATGCCACCTATCTTAGTATCATCTGCATACTTAATAATCCAATTTACCACCCCATCATCCATATATTAATATAAATGACAAACAACACTGGACACAGTACAGATCCCTGAGGCACACCGCTACATACTCTCCTCCAATCTGACACACAGTTATCCACCACTACTCTCTGGCGTCTCCCATCTAGCCACTGCTGAATCCATTTTACTACTTCGATATTAATGCTTAAACATTGAACCTTCCTAACTAACCTTCCAAGTGGAACCTTGACAAAGGCCTAACTGAAGTCCATATAGACAACATCCACTGTCAGTTTTCCTGGTAACCTCATCAAAAAATTCAATAAGATTTGTCAAACATGACCTTCCACGCACAAATCCATGTTAACTGTTCCTAATCAGACCCTGTCTATCCAGATAATTATATATACCATCTCTAAGAATACTTTCCATCAATTTACCCACCACTGACGTCAAACTCACAGGCCGTTAATTGCTAGGTTTACTCTTAGAACCCTTTATAAACAATGGAACCACATGAGCAATACGCCAATCCTCCGGCACCATCCCTGTTTCTAATGACATTTGAAATATTTCTGTCAGAGCCCCTGCTATTTCCACACTAACTTCCCTCAAGATCCTAGGGATTATCCACTTTTATATTCCTTAAAAGCACCGGTACTTCCTCTTCTTTAATCATCATGCTTTCCATAACTACCATTCTTGTTTCCTTTACCTTACACAATTCAATATCCTTCTCCTTACTGAATACCGAAGAAAAGAAATTGTTCAAAATCTCCCCCTACTCTTGGCTCCGCACATAACCGTCCACTCTGATTTGCTAAGGGACCAATTTTATCCCTTACTATTCTTTTGCTATTACCATAACTGTAGAAACCCTTTGGATTTATTTTCACCTTACTTGCCAAAGCAGCTCGTATCTTCTTTTAGCTTTTCTAATTTCTTTCTTAAGATTCTTTTTACATTCTTTATATTCCTTGAGCACCTCAATAACTCCAAGCTGCCTATATTTATTGAAGATCGCTCTCTTTTCCTGAACCAAGTTTCCTATATCCCTTGAAAACCATGCCTCTCTCAAACTTTTAACCTTATCTTTCAACCTAACAGGAACATAAAGATCCTGCACCCTCAAAATTTCACCTTTAAATGACCTCCATTTCTCCATTACATCCTTCCCATAAAACAAATTGTCCCAATCCACTCCTTCTAAATCCTTTCGCATCTCCTCAAAGTTAGCCTTTCTCCAATCAAAAATCTCAATCCTAGGTCCAGTCCTATCCTTCTCCATAATTATATTGAAACTAATGGTATTATGATCACTGGACCCGAAGTGCTCCCCAACACATACCTCCGTCACCTGACCTATCTCATTCCCTATCAGAAGATCCAACACTGCCCCTTCTCTAGTTGGTACCTCTATGTATTGCTGCAGAAAACTATCTTGCACACATTTGACAAACTCCAAACCATCCAGAATGGGCTTCCCAGTCTATGTGTGGAAAATTAAAATCACCCACAATCACAACCTTGTGCTTCCTGCAAATATCTGCTAGCTCCTTACAAATTTGTTCCTCCGTTCTTGGTCCCCATTAGGTGGTCTATAATACACCCCTATAAACGTCACTACACCTTTACCATTCCTCAATTCCACCCAAATAGCCTCCCTGGACGAGTCCACTAATCTATCCTGCCAAGGCACCGCTGTTATATAATCTCTGACAAGCAATACAACACCTCCCCCTCTTGCCCCTCCTATTCTATCACACCTGAAGCAACGAAATCCTGGAATATTTAGTTGCCAATCACACCCCTCCTGCAACCACATTTCACTAATAGCTACAACATCATATTTCCAGGTATCAATCCATGCTGTAAGCTCATCCACCCTTCTTACAGTGCTCCTATCATTAAAATAGATGCATTTAAGAAACTCTCCACCTCCTACTCTCTGTTTACCCTTAATGGAGCAAACAACTTTGTTATCTTTTTCTCCCTTGTCTCCTACATCTTCGGTCTGAGTGCTCCTGATCTCTGTCCCCTGCCTATCCTCCCTCACACACTGTCTACTAGCTTTCTCTATTTGTGAACTAACCTCCTCTCTCCTAGTCTCTTTAATTTGATTCCCACCCCACAACCATTCTAGTTTAAAGTCACCTCAGTAGCTCTCGCAAATCTCCCCGCCAGGATATTGGTCCCCCTAGGATTCAAGTGTAACCCGTCCTTTTTGTACAGGTCACACCTGCGCCAAAAGAGGTCCCAATGATCCAAAAACTTGAATCCCTGCCCCCTGCTCCAATCCCTCAGCCACACATTTATCCTCCACCTCATTGCATTCCTACTCTCACTGTCGCGTGGCACATGCAGTAATCCCGAGATTCATACCATTGCTGTCCTTTTTCTCAACTCCCTTCCTAACTCCCTATATTCTTCTTTCAGGACCTCTTCCCTTTTCCTACCTATGTCATTGGTATCTAAATGTACCACAACCTCTGGCTCCTCTCCCTCCCACTTCCGGATCTCTTGGACGCGATCAGAAACATCCCGGACCCTGGCACCAGGGAGGCAAATTACCATCCTGGTCTCTGGACTACGTCCACAGAATCGTCTATCTGACCCCTAACTATCGAGTCCCATATTACTACTGCCCTCTTCTTCCTTTCCCTACCCTTCTTAGCTACACGGCTGGACTCTGTGCCAGAGGCACGGCCATTGTTGCTTCCCCCAGGTATACTGTCCCTCCCCAACAGCACTCAAACAGGAGTACTTATGGTCAAGGGGCACAGCCACAGGGGTACTCTCTATTATCTGATTCTTCCTATTCCCCCTCCTAACCGTGACCCACTTGTCTGCCTCCCGTGGCCCCGGTGTGACCACCTGCCTGTAACTCCTCTCTATCAACTCCTCACTCTCCCTGACAAGACATGGATGGACTAAACTTCTACAATACAGAATTCCCATCTACCTGTTCTGGTAAGTAATGTTAATGATAGCAAACATTGCAGTGTACAAGTGTCTCCTTAAACAGTAATTTGAATTTGCAACCCCGAAGAGCCCTGCCCCAAAATCTGATCCCTGGCTGGAGTGTTCCAACACACAAGTAAAGTAACCCTATCAAGAGTAAGCTACTTCTTGTTTAGCTTATAACCATATAACCATATAACAATTACAGCACGGAAACAGGCCATCTCGGCCCTTCTAGTTGGTGCCTAACTCTGACTCTCACCTAGTCCCACCGACCTGCACTCAGCCCATAACCCTCCATTCCTTTCCTGTCCATATATCTATCCAATTTAACTTTAAACGACAACATTGAACCTGCCTGAACCACTTCTGCTGGAAGCTCATTCCACACAGCTACCACTCTCTGAGTAAAGAAGATCCCCTCATGTTACCCTAAACTTTTGCCCTTTAACTCTCAACTCATGTCCCCTACTCTCAATGGAAAAAGCCTATCCATGTCAACTGTATCTATCCCCATCATAATTTTGAACACCTCTATCAAGTCCCCCCTCAGCCTTCTACGCTCCAAAGAATAAAGACCTAACTTGTTCAATCTTTCTCTGTAATTTAGGAGATGAAACACAGGCAACATTTTAGTAAATCTTCTCTGTACTCTCTCAATTTTATTGACACCTTTCCTATAATTTGGTGACCAGAACTGCACACAATACTCCAAATTTGGCCGTACCAATGCCTTACACAATTTCAGCACTACATCCCAACTCCTATACTCAGTGCTCTGATTTATAAAGGCAAGCATACCAAAAGCTTTCTTCACCACCCTATCCACATGAGATTCCACCTTCAGGGAACTATGCACCATTATTCCTAGATCCCTCTGTTCTACAGCATTCTTCAATGCCCTACTATTTACCATGTATGTCCTATTTTGATTAGTCCTACCAAAATATAGCACCTCACATTTTTCAGTATTAAACTCCATCTGCCATCTTTCAGCCCGCTATTTTAACTGGCCTAAGTCTCTCTGCAAGCTTTGAAAACCTACTTCATTATCCACAACACCACATACCTTAGTATCATCTGCATACTTACTACTCCAATTTATCACCCCATCATCCAGATCATTAATATATATGACAAACAACACTGGACCCAGTATAGATCCCTGAAGCACACCGCTACACACCGTCCTCCAATCTGACACACAGTTACCCACCACCATTCTCTGGCATCTCCCATCCAGCCACTGCTAAATCCATTTTACTACTTTGATATTAATGCCTAACGATTGAACCTTCCGTGTGGAACCTTGTCAAAGGCCTTACTGAAGTCCATATAGACACCAACCACCGCTTTACCCTCGTCAACTTTCTTAGTAACCTCATCAAAAAATTCAGTAAGATTTGCCAAACATGACCTTCCATGCACAAATCCATGTTGACTGTTCCTAATCAGACCCTGTCTATCCAGATAATTATATATACCATCTCTAAGAATACTTTCCATCAATTTACCCACCACTGACGTCAAACTCACAGGCTGATAATTGCTAGGTTTACTCTTAGAACCCTTTTTAAACAATGGACCCACATGAGCAATACATTAATCCTCCAGCACCATCCCTGTTTCTAATGACATTTGAAATATCCCTGTCAGAGCTCCTGCTATTTCCACACTAACTTCCCTCAAGGTCCTAGGGAATATCCTGTCTGGACACGGAGACTTATCCACTTTTATATTCCTTAAAAGCGCCAGTACTTCCTCTTCTTTAATCATCATACTTTCCATAACTACCCTTCTTGTTTCCTTTACCTAGCAGAATTCAATATCCTTCTCCTTACTGAATACCGAAGAAAAGAAATTATTCAAAATCTCCCCCATTTCTTTTGGCTCCGCACATAGCCGTCCACTCTGATTCTCTAAGGGATCAATTTTATCCCTTACTATACTTTTGCTATTAATATAACTGTAGAAACCCTTTGGATTTATTTTCACCTTACTTGCCAAAGCAGCCTCGTATCTTCTTTTAGCTTTTCTAATTTCTTTCTTAAGATTCTTTTTACATTCTTCATATTCCTCGAGCACCTGATTAACTCCAAGCTGCCTATATTTATTGTAGATCCCTCTCTTTTTCTGAACCAAGTTTCCTATATCCCTTGAAAACCATGGCTCTCTCAAACTTTTAACCTTTCCTCTCAACCGAACAGGAACATAAAGATCCTGTACCCTCAAAATTTCATTTTTAAATGACCTCCATTTCTCCGTTACATCCTTCCCATAAAACAAATTGTCCCAATCCACTCCTTCTAAGTCCTTTCTGATCTCCTCAAAGTTAGCCTTTCTCCAATCAAAAATCACAACCCTTGGTCCAGTCCTATCCTTTTCCATAATTATATTGAAACTAATGGTATTGTGATCACTGGACCCGAAGTGCTCCCCAACACATATCTCCATCACCTGCCCTGTCTCATTCCCTAACAGGAGATCCAACACTGCCCCTTCTCTAGTTGGTACCTCTATGTATTGCTGCAAAAAACTATCTTGCACACATTTGAGAAACTCCAAACCATCCAGCCCTTTTACAGAATGGGCTTCCAAGTCGATGTGTGGAAAATTAAAATCTCGCACAATCACAACCTTGTGCTTACTACAAATATCTGCTATCCCCTTACAAATTTGCTCCTCCAGTTCTTGGTCCCCATTATGTGGTCTATAATACACCCCTATAAGCGTCACAACACCTTTCCCATTCCTCAATTCCACCCAAATAGCCTCCCTAGACGAGTCCACCAATCTATCTTGCTAGAACACCGCTGTTATATTTTCTCTGACAAGCAATGCAACACCTCCCTCTCTTGCCCCTTCTGTTCTATGACACCTGAAGGAACAAAATCCTGGAATATTTAGTTGCCAATCACACTCCTCCTGCAACCACATTTCACTAATAGCTACATCATATTTCCAGGTATCCATCCATACTTTAAGCTCATCCACCTTTCTTACAATCCTCCTAGCATTAAAATAGATGCACTTAAGAAACTCTCCACCTCTTACTCTCTGTTTATCCTTAATGGAGCAAACAACTTTGTTATCTTTTTCTTCCTTGTCCCCTACATCTTTGGTCTGACTGCTGGCTCCTGATCTCTGTCCCCTGCCTATTCTCCCTCACACAGTCTACTAGCTTTCTCTATTTGTGAACAAATCTCCTCTCCCCTAGTCTCTTTAATTTGATTCCCACCCCACAACCATTCTAGTTCAAAGTCACCTCAGTAGCCCTCACAAATCTCCCCGCCTGGATGTTGGTCCCCCTATAATTCAAGTGTAACCCGTCCTTTTTGTACAGGTCACACCTGCGCCAAAAGAGGTCCCAATGATCCAAAAACTTGAATCCCTGCCCCCTGCTCCAATCCCTCAGCCACACATTTATCCTCCACCTCATTGCATTCCTACTGTCACTGTTGCGTAGCACAGGCAGTAATCCCAAGATTGCTACCTTTGCGGTCCTTCTTCTCAACTCCCTTCCTAACTCCGTATATTCTCCTTTCAGGACCTCTTCCTTTTTCCTACCCATGTCATTGGTACCTATATGTACTATGACCTCTGGCTCCTCTCCCTCTCACTTCAGGATATCTTGGACGTGATCAGAAACATCCCGGACCCTGGCACCAGGGAGGCAAGCTAATATGCGGGTCTCCAAACTGCGTCCACAGAATCGCCTATCTGACCCCCTAACTATCAAGTGCCCTATTACTACTGCCCTCCTCTTCCTTTCCCTACCCTTCTGAGCTACAGGGCCGGACTCTGTGCCGGAAGCACAGCCACTGTTACTTCCTCCAGGTAAGCTGTCCTCCCCCCAACAGTACTCAAACAGGAGTACCTATTATCAAGGGGCACAGCCACCGGGGTACTCTCTATTATCTGACTCTACCTCTTCCCCTTCCTAACCGTGACCCACTTGTCTGCCTCCCATGGCCCCAGTGTGACCACCTGCCTGTAACTCCTCTCTATCAACTCCTCACTCTCCCTGACCAGACGAAGGTCATCGAGCTGCAGCTCCAGTTCCCTAACGTGGTCCCTTAGGAGCTGTATCTCGGCGCACCTGGTGCAGATGTGGACGTCCGGGAGGGTGGGAGACACCACGACCTCCCATATCTGGCACTGAGAACAACAAGCTGCCCTCACACTCAAATAACAAAAAATGAATACCAAACCTTCCTTGCCTGGCCCATTTCCGCCTAAGCCCGTTGATGGAAGTCGTGTACAGACTGTGAAAAATGTAACAAATGAGCCGATGAACAGAGAGCCTGCTTACTCAGTGATAAGGAAAGCCTGCCAATGCTCATTCAATCTGTAAGATTGAAAGTAAAGCCTTCTGTATCTCAATTGTTTCTGGAAAAATAGTGACAAGTAAAACACTGTGGGCAAGCTCCTTCCAGGATCCTTCCCCAGCTCTCACGTTTCATGTTGTCAACAATTAAAGTTTCCAAGTCTCAAGGTTTTTTCTGGGTCTAAGCATCCAGGCCTAAGCCGACGGGATTCTCCGGGTCTTTCAGGACTTTTCAAGGTTTTCATAGGTTTTATTTCAATGTTCTCCATTTTCAGGACTCCCAAGTCTGTCTTGTTGATTCTCAGGCCTCCTTCCCGCACCCCTGCGTCACCCTCGCGAGCTCCCCATGTCCTCCTCTGAATGTTCTGGAGTCTCTCGAGTTGTCCTTGGATATCAGGTGTTCAGGTCTCTCTGGACCAGAGGGAGTGGGGTACTGCAGTGAGTTCTTCAGGCATGCGTGAGGCTCCAGAGGGTGCTGGGCTCAGATTTTTAGAGCACCTAAATTAGTCTGTTGTTTTTTAACACAAGTTGTTAATCAGTTAAAGCTCCTTGCTTTTCTTGAGTGACTCGCTCTTTGTAATGCGTCTCCTGGAGCCTTCTGTTTAAACTTGTTAATTTTATTTTGATAGGCTCAGGGACTTTGCGTTACCTCCATTAGTTAAGCAGATGCCTGATTAGCTCTAAACCCGAGGTCCTAGTTTTGAGAAAGTTCTTTTGGAATTATTATCAATAAACTCTTCTTGCTGACTTTACATCGGAGACAGTCTTTTCCTCCGTATTTAGGCTCCAATATTGCCAGCCCACATTAGAAACATAGAAAAACAGAAAACCTATAACACAATACAAGTCCCTCGGACCACAAAGCTGTGCTGAACATTTCCTTAGCTGAGAAATGACCTAAGGTTACCTCTATTTTTCTGAGCTCCATATACCTGTCCAGGAGTCTCTTAAAAGACCCTCTCGTATCTACTCCACCACCTTTGCCAGCAGCCCATTCCACGCACTCACCACTCTCTGCATAAAAAACTTACCCCTGACATCTCCTCTGTACCTACTTCCAAGCGCCTTAAAACTGTGCTCTCTCGTGCTAGCCATTTCAGCCCTGGGAAAAAGCCTTTGACTATCCACACGATCAATGTCTCTTGTCATCTTATACACCTCTATCAGGTCACCTCTCATCCTCCGTCGCTCCAAGAGAAAAAGACCCGAGTTCACTCAACCTATTCTCATAAGGCATGCTCCCCAATTCAGGCAACATTCAGGTAAATTCAGGTAAATCTCCTCTGCACCCTTTCTATGGTTTCCACATCCTTCCTATAGTGAGGCGACCAGAACTGGGCAGAGTACTCCAAGTGGGGTCTGACCAGGGTCCTATATAGCTGCAGCATTACCTATTAGCTCAGAAATTCAATCCCTTGATTGATGAAGGCCAATGCATCGTATGCTTTCCTAACCACAGAGTCAACCTGCGCAGCAGCTTTGAGTGTCCTATGGACTCGGACCCCAAGATCCCTCTGATCCTCCATGCTGCCAAGAGTCTTACCATTAATACTATATTCTGCCATCATATTTGACCTACCAAAATGAACCACCTCACAATTATCTGGGTTGAACTCCATGTGCCACTTCTCAGCCCATTTTGCATCCTATCAATGTCCTGCTGTAACCTCTGACAGCCCTCCACACTATCCACAACACCTCCAACCTTTGTGTCATCATCAAATTTACTTACCCATCCCTCCACTTCTTCATCCAGGTCATTTAGAGTTAGATTAAGAGTCAGATTATGAAGACATGAAGAGTCATGGACATGGAGACAAACATGAAGAGTAGGGGTCTCAGAACAGATCCCTGAGGCACATCACTGGTCACCAACTTCCATAAAGAATATGACCTGTCTACAACCTCTCTGCCTTCTGTGGGCAAGCCAGTTCTGGACCCATAAAGCAATGTACCCTTGAATCCCATGCCTCCTTACTTTCTCAATAGGGCTTGCATGGGGTACCTTGTCAAATGCCTGGCTGAAATCCATATACACTACATCTACTGCTCTACTATCATCAATGTGTTTAGTCACATCCTCAGAAAATTCAATCAGGCTTGTAAGGCATGACCTGTCTTTCACAAAGTCATGCTGACGATCCCTAGTCATATTATGCCTCTCCAAATGTTCATAAATCCTGCCTCTCAGGATCTTCTCCATCAACTTACCAATCACTGAAGTAAGATTCACTGGTCTATAATTTCCTGGGCTATCTCTACTCCATTTCTTGAATAATGGAACAACATCCGCAACCCTCCAATCCTTTGGAACCTCTCCCGTCCCCATTGATGATGCAAAGATCATCGCCAGAGGCTCAACAATCACCTCCCTCACCTCCCACAGTAGCCTGGGGTACATCTCGCTTGGTCCCGGTGACTTGAAGCTTTCCAAAAGCTCCTGCACATCCTCTTGCTTAATATTTACATGCTCAAGCTTTTCAGTCCACTGTAGGTCATCCCTACAATTGCCAAGATCCTTTTCTGTAGTGAATACTGAAGCAAAGTACTCATTAAGTACCTCTGCTATCTCCTCTGGTTCCATGCGCACTTTTCCACTGTCACACTTGATTGGTCCTATTCTCTCACGTCTTATCCTCTTACTCTTAACATTCTGACAATAATTTAGTTAGGTTTGGCTGGTACTAATGAAATCCATGAACTAATGAAGGTAACACACATCAAAGCTAATGAAGGTGCAAGAATTGTATGGCAAATAAATATTCCAAACCTTTTTGGCCTTTGTATTCCTGGGAAGATTCAGATTGTCTTTCCAAGGCTTTGCTACCTGTGGAGAGTTTGAATCATCAAGTCTAGTTAGTATTCTCATTAAATAGAACTGGTAATACATGTAATATGTGTGGATATATCTCAGAGCAGTATGTATATCAATGTCAGTGCAAAATAATCTGGGATATTCTCTGCTGCCATTAACCCCTCTGGGACATTGAGAAACAGATAATGCAGGAAGATTGAGACTTGGATGGCTCAGGGGCAGGAATGGTTACTTAGACTTAGGCTTTAGATGTTTCAGAAAGGACAGGGAGGGAGGCAAAAGAAGTGGGAGCATGACACTGCTGATCAGAGATAGTGTCATGGCTGCAGAAAAGGAGAAAGTCATTGAGGGATTGTTTACAGAGTCTCTGTGAGTGGAACAGGAAGGGGTCAATAACTCTACTGGGTGCTTTTTATTGGGTGGTTTTTTATAGACCACCCAATAGTAACAGGGACATCGAGGAGCAGACAGGGAGACAGATTCTGGAAAGTTGTAATAATAACAAGGTTGTCGTGGTGGGAGATTTTAACTTCCCAAATATTGATTGGCATCTCCCTAGAGCAAGGGATTGAGATGGTGTGGAGATTGATAGGTCTGTTCAGGAAGGTCTCTTGACACAATATTGAGCTAAGCCTACAAGAGGAGAGGCTGTACTTGATCTGGCATTGGGAAATGAACCTGGTCAGGTGCCAGATCTCTCAGGGCTGATTTATACTTGTGCGTCAACTCGACGCCGTAACCTACGCAAGTGGCCGACGCGCGTTGGGGACATTTATACTTGTGCGTTGGTGTATCTGCATAGCTCTGCAATTCAGGCACGTTGCGCATGCGCACACACCTGCCCATGCAAGGTTTCATGGTCATGGTAGTCTTTCTCGGGATAAAGTTTAAAGTGAGTGTCTTTTTTCGTAAAAGCGAAATGTGTCCTCCATAATTTCAGAGGTCTGTAAAGCTTTATGGAAAGCATTGCAGCCAGAGTTCTTTCCCTGTCCCTCAGTCGCCCAATCGGAAGCTATTGCAGCATAGGAGGAAATGCGATGCTACCAAGCGGACCAATCACAGTTGTTCGGTCTGCGTTGCCGCAACGCGTAGTTACATTTTGGGAGAGGTGCGCGTCAGGCTACGGCATTGGGATCTGCGTAGGGTTCGCGGTGACGCCGTACCTACGGCATGGGTTGATGCAGAAGTATAAATCAGCCTTCAGTGGGAGAACAATTTGGAGATAGTGATCACAATTCTACCTCCTTTACCATATTGGAGAGGGATAGGATCAGACAAGTTAGGAAAGTGTATAATTGGAGTAAGGGGAAATATGAGGCTATCAGGCAGGAACTTGGAAGCATAAATTGGGAACAGATGTTCTCAGGGAAATGTATGGCAGAAATGTGGCAAATGTTCAGGGGATATTTGCGTGGAGTTAGAAACATAGAAACATAGAAAATAGGTGCAGGAGTAGGCCATTCGGCCCTTCGAGCCTGCACCGCCATTTATTATGATCATGGCTGATCATCCAACTCAGAACCCAGCCTTCCCTCCATACCCCGTGACCCCTGTAGCCACAAGGGCCATATCTAACTTCCTTTTAAACATAGCTAATGAACTGGCCTCAACAGTTTGCTGTGGCAGAGAATTCCACAGATTCACCACTCTCTGTGTGAAGAAGTTTTTCCTAACGTCGGTCCTAAAAGGCTTCCCCTCTATCCTCAAACTGTGACCCCTCGTTCTAGACCTCCCCAACATCGGGAACAATCTTCCCGCATCTAGCCTGTCCAATCCCTTTAGGATCTTATACGTTTCAATCAGATCCCCCCTCAATCTTCTAAATTCCAACGAGTACAAGCCCAGTTCATCCAGTCTTTCTTCATATGAAAGACCTGCCATCCCAGGAATCAATCTGGTGAACCTTCTTTGTACTCCCTCTATGGCAAGGATGTCTTTCCTCAGATTAGGGGACCAAAACTGCACACAATACTCCAGGTGTGGTCTCACCAAGGCCTTGTACAACTGCAGTAGTACCTCCCTGCTCCTGTACTCGAATCCTCTCGCTATAAATGCCAGCATACCATTCGCCTTTTTCACCGCCTGCTGTACCTGCATGCCCACTTTCAATGACTGGTGTATAATGACACCCAGGTCTCGTTGCACCTCCCCTTTTCCTAATCGGCCACCATTCAGATAATAATCTGTTTTCCTATTTTTGCCACCAAAGTGGATAACTTCACATTTATCCACATTAAATTGCATCTGCCATGAGTTTGCCCACTCACCCAACCTATCCAAGTCACCCTGCATCCTCTTAGCATCCTCCTCACTGCTAACACTGCCACCCAGCTTCGTGTCATCCGCAAACTTGGAGATGCTGCATTTAGTTCCCTCATCCAAGTCATTAATATATATTGTAAACAACTGGGGTCCCAGCACTGAGCCTTGCGGTACCCCACTAGTCACCGCCTGCCATTCTGAAAAGGTCCCGTTTATTCCCACTCTTTGCTTCCTGTCTGCTAACCAATTCTCCACCCACACCAATACCTTACCCCCAATACCATGTGCTTTAAGTTTGCACACTAATCTCCTGTGTGGGACCTTGTCAAAAGCCTTTTGAAAATCCAAATATACCACATCCACTGGTTCTCCCCTATCCACTCTACTAGTTACATCCTCAAAAAATTCTATGAGATTCGTCAGACATGATTTTCCTTTCACAAATCCATGCTGACTTTGTCCGATCATTTCACCGCTTTCCAAATGTGCTGTTATCACATCCTTGATAACTGACTCCAGCAGTTTCCCCACCACCGACGTTAGGCTAACCGGCCTATAATTCCCCGGTTTCTCTCTCCCTCCTTTTTTAAAAAGTGGGGTTACATTAGCCACCCTCCAATCCTCAGGAACTAGTCCAGAATCTAACGAGTTTTGAAAAATTATCACTAATGCATCCACTATTTCTTGGGCCACTTCCTTAAGCACTCTGGGATGCAGACCATCTGGCCCTGGGGATTTATCTGCCTTCAATCCCTTCAATTTACCTAACACCACTTCCCTACTAACATGTATTTCGCTCAGTTCCTCCATCTCACTGGACCCTCTGTCCCTTACTATTTCTGGAAGATTATTTATGTCCTCCTTAGTGAAGACAGAACCAAAGTAATTATTCAATTGGTCTGCCATGTCCTTGCTCCCCATAATCAATTCACCTGTTTCTGTTTGCAGGGGACCTACATTTGTCTTTATCAGTCTTTTCCTTTTTACATATCTATAAAAGCTTTTACAGTCCGTTTTTATGTTCTCTGCCAGTTTTCTCTCATAATCTTTTTTCCCCTTCCTAATTAAGCCCTTTGTCCTCCTCTGCTGAACTCTGAATTTCTCCCAGTCCTCAGGTGAGCCACTTTCTCTGGCTAATTTGTATGCTACTTCTTTGGAATTGATACTATCCCTAATTTCTCTTGTCAGCCACGGGTGCACTACCTTCCTTGATTTATTCTTTTGCCAAACTGGGATGAACAATTGTTGTAGTTCATCCATGCAACCTTTAAATGCCTGCCATTGCATATCCACCGTCAATCCTTGAAGTGTCATTTGCCAGTCTATCTTAGCTAATTCATGTCTCATACCTTCAAAGTTACCCCTCTTTAAGTTCAGAACCTTTGTTTCTGAATTAACTACGTCACTCTCCATGTTAATGAAGAATTCCACCATATTATGGTCACTCTTACCCAAGGGGCCTCTCACGACAAGATCGCTAATTAACCCTTCCTCATTGCTCAAAACCCAGTCCAGAATAGCCTGCTCTCTAGTCGGTTCCTCGACATGTTGGTTCAAAAAACCATCCCGCATACATTCCAAGAAATCCTCTTCCTCAGCACCTTTACCAATTTGGTTCACCCAGTCTACATGTAGATTGAAGTCACCCATTATAACTGCTGTTCCTTTATTGCACACATTTCTAATTTCCTGTTTAATACCATCTCCGACCTCACTACTACTGTTAGGTGGCCTGTACACAACTCCCAGCAGCGTCTTCTGCCCCTTAGTGTTACGCAGCTCTACCCATATCGATTCCACATCTTCCCGGCTTATGTCCTTCCTTTCTATTGCGTTAATCTCTTTTTTAACCAGCAACGCCACCCCACCTCCCCTTCCTTCGTGTCTATCCCTCCTGAATATTGAATATCCCTGAACGTTGAGCTCCCATCCCTGGTCACCCTGGAGCCATGTCTCTGTGATCCCAACTATATCATAATCATTAATAACAATCTGCACTTTCAATTCATCCACCTTATTACGAATGCTCCTTGCATTGACACATAAAGCCTTCAGGCGCTCTTTTACAACTCTCTTAGCCCTTTTTAATGCTTGCCCTGGATTTGTCGGCCTGCCACTTTTACTTTTCCCCTTTGTACTTTTTGCTTCTACGCTCACTTTACACTCCTCTGTCTCTCTGCACTGGTTCCCATCCCTCTGTTGTGAACTAACCTCCTCACACCTAGCCGCTTTAATTTGATTCCCACCCCCCAACCATTCTAGTTTAAAGTCACCTCAGTAGCCCCCGCTAATCTCCCTGCCAGGATATTGGTCCCCCTAGGATTTAAGTGTAACCCGTCCTTTTTGTACAGGTCACACCTACGCCAAAAGAGGTCCCAATGATCCAAAAACTTGAATCCCTGCCCCCTGCTCCAATCCCTCAGCCACGCATTTATCCTCCACCTCATCGCATTCCTACTCTCACTGTCGCGTGGCACAGGCAGTAATCCCGAGATTACTACCTTTGCGGTCCTTTTTCTCAACTCCCTTCCTAGCTCCCTATATTCTTCTTTCAGGACCTCATCCCTTTTCCTACCTATGTCATTGGTACCTATATGTACCAGGACCTCTGGCTCTTCACCCTCCCACTTCAGGATATCTTGGACACGATCAGAAATATCCCGGACCCTGGCACCAGGGAGGCAAACTACCATCCGAGTCTCTGGACTGCGTCCACAGAATCGCCTATCTGACCCCCTTACTATCGAGTCCCCTATCACAACTGCCCTCCTCTTCCTTGCCCTACCCTTCTGAGCGACAGGGCCAGACTCTGTGCCGGAGGCAGGGCCACTGTCGCTTCCCCCGGGTAAGCTGTCCCCCCCAACAGTACTCAAACAGGAGTACCTGTTGTTAAGGGGCACAGCCGCCGGGGTACTCCTCATCACCTGCCTTTTCCCCTTCCCTCTCCTAACCGTGACCCACTTGTCTGCCTCCCGTGGCCCCGGCGTGACCACCTGCCTTCCACTCCTCTCTATCACCTCCTCGCTCTCCCTGACCAGACGAAGGTCATCGAGCTGCAGCTCCAGTTCCGTAACGCGGTCCCTTAGGAGCTGCATCTCGATGCACTTGGCGCAGATGTAGACGTCCGGGAGGCTTGGAGACTCCAGGGCCTCCCACATCCGACACCGAGAACAGCAAACTGCCCTCACAGTCATAATGCCCCTCTCCTCAAATAGCAACAGAAAATGACTGTCAAACCTTCCTCGCCTCGCCCGCTTCCGCCTAAGCCCGTTGAGCCGAAGCCCTTAAGTCTTCACTCTGCTCCCGGCTCACTCCGCCGCCCGCAAACTACGCTGCCCGCTCTATGAGGCTTTGTTCCTTTTAAATCTGCCGCGCTGCACTGCCCGACGTCACACGCCTGCGCAGTCCCGCCTCTCAGAAAGCCGTTGGAGAAAAAAAAATAACGAAAATTTCAAAAATCTCTTTCTCGGCACTCCCACTCAGACTCTCAGACTCCTTCTTCGAATCAAATCCGAAGCAGGATGTCTGCCCTTTTAAATCTGCCGCGCTGCACTGCCCGACGTCACACGCCTGCGCAGTCCCGCCTCTCAGAAAGCCGTTGGAGAAAAAAAAATAACGAAAATTTCAAAAATCTCTTTCTCGGCACTCCCACTCAGACTCTCAGACTCCTTCTTCGAATCAAATCCGAAGCAGGATGTCTGCCCTTTTAAATCTGCCGCGCTGCACTGCCCGACGTCACACGCCTGCGCAGTCCCGCCTCTCAGAAAGCCGTTGGAGAAAAAAAAATAACGAAAATTTCAAAAATCTCTTTCTCGGCACTCCCACTCAGACTCTCAGACTCCTTCTTCGAATCAAATCCGAAGCAGGATGTCTGCCCTTTTAAATCTGCCGCGCTGCCGAGTTCTGCATAGGTACACTCCAGTGAGACAGGGAAAGGATGGAAGGGTACAGGAACCGTGGTGTACAAAGGCTGTTGAAAATCTAGTCAAGAAGAAAAGAAAAGCTTATGAAAGGTTCAAAAACCCAGGTAATGAGAGAGATCTGGAAGATTATAAGGCTAGCAGGAAGGAGTTTAAGAATGAAATTAGGAAAGCCAGAAAGGGCCACGAGAAGGCCTTGTTGGGCAGGATTAAAGATAACCTCAAGGCATTCTACAAGTATGTGAAGAGGAAGAGGATAAGACGTGACAGAACAGGACCAATCAAGTGTGACAGTGGAAAAGTGTGTATGGAACCAAAGGAGGTAGCAGACGTATTTAATGAAAACTTTGCTTCAGTATTCACTACGGAAAAGGAACTTTGTGATTGTAGGGATGACTTACATCGGACTGAAAAGCTTGAGCATGTAGATATTAAGAAAGAGGATGTGCTGGAGCTTTTGGAAAGCATCAAGTTGGATAAGTCGCCAGGACTAGATGAGATGTACCCCAGGCTACTGTGGGAGGCGAGGGTGGAGATTGCTGAGCCTCTGGCAGAAGGATTTCAACCCAGGTAAGTGTGAGGTGGTTCATTTTGGTAGGTCAAATATGATGGCAGAATATAGTATTAATGGTAAGACTCTTGGCAATGTGGAGGATCAGAGGGATCTTGGGGTCCGAGTCCATAGGACGCTCAAAGCTGCTGCGCAGGTTGACTCTGTGGTTAAGAAGGCATAGGGTGTATTGGCCTTCATCAATCATGGGATTGAGTTTAGGAACCAAGAGGTAATGTTGCAGCTATATTGAACCCCGGTCAGACCCCACTTCGAGTACTCTGCTCATTTCAGGTCGCCTTAACATAGGAAGGATGTGGAAGTCATAGAAAGGGTGCAGAGAAGATTTACAAGGATTGGGGAGCATGCCTTATGAGAATAGGTTGAGTGAACTTGGGCCTTTTTCCCTTGGAGCAACGGAGGATGAGACATGACCTGATAGAGGTGTATAAGTGTATAAGAGACATTGATCGTGTGGATAGTCAGAGGCTCTTTCCCTGGGCTGAAATGGCTAGCATGAGAAGGCACAGTTTTAAGGTGCTTGGAAGTAGGTACAGAGGAGAATTCAAGGGTAAGTTTTTTAACGCAGAGTGGTGAGTATGTGGAATGGGCTGCCGGCGATGGTTGTGGAGGCAGATACGATAGGGTCTTTTAAGAGACTCCTGGATAGGTACATGGAGCTTAGAAAAATAGAGGGCTATGGGTAACCCTAGTAAAGTAAGTACATTTTCGGCACAGCATTGTGGGCTGAAGGGCTTGTATTGAGCTGTAGGTTTTCTAAAAAGATTAAGGAATGGTGCAAAAATATTATTTTCATGGAACATTTTCAACTTTCATGATATAAACTGGAACTTTCTTAGTGTACATGGTTTAAAATGGGCAGAATTTGTTAGGTGCATCCAGCAGAGTTGCTTATATCAATATGTGGATTATCCAACAAGAGGAGGGGCTGCAGTGTTGGGTAATCAGCCTGGCCAGGTGACTGACCTATCAGTGGGTGAGCAGTTAGGGAGCAGTGACCACATTCCCTGAGCTTTTAAGATAGCTATAGATAAGGACAAGTCTGGATCTTGGGGTGAGCCTTAAGCGGAGCAGGGCAAATAACCAGAGCTTGAGGCAGGAACAAGGGAGAGTTAATTGGGAACAGTTTTTTATGGACAAGTCCACATACACCACGTGGAGGGTGTTTAAAGTCCAGGTGCACAGAATACAGGACAGGCATGTTTCATTTAGAAGAAAGGACAAGGCTGGCAAGGCAAGTGAACCTTGGATGTCGAGAGAAGTGATGAATTTAGTCAGGAAGATAAAGGTCAACTATGTAAGGCTTATGAAGCTAGAATCAAACAGAGACCTGAAGGATTAGAAAGAAACAAAGAAAAGAGTTAGGAAAGTCAGAAGATGCCATGAACAGTACCTGGCAAGTGGGATTAAAGAGAATCCCAAGGCATTCTATATATACATCAGGAGCAAAAGGATCACTAGGGAAAAGGATGGAAGCATTCAAAGATAAAGGGAGGAACATTTGCTTGGATGCAAATGATGTGCGAGAGGTTCTTAATGTCTACATCAGTATTTACCAAGGAGCATAGGGAGATCATATGCTGAGAGTATGAATATACTAAGGTGTTTCGAAGTAAAGTGCTGGGTCTCTAAAAAAGTATTAACATAGAGAAGTCATCAGGGCCTGAAGGGATATAGCTCAAGTTTTCAAGAGAAGCAAGTGAGGCAATTGTTGGGGCCTTGACCAATATCTTTGTATCCTCTTCAGCCACAGATAATGTTCTGGAGGACTGGTGAGCAGCTGATGTTGCTCCGCTGGCATATTGTTGTTCGTTCTTACAGAATAAGATAGATGATCTAGTAGTGCAGTTAGGGATAGGTCGGTATGACGTTGTGAGAGCGTGGCTGAAAGAAGAACACAGCTGGGAGTTTAACATCCAAGGATACACATTGTACTGAAAGGACAGGCAGGTAGGCAGCGGGGGTAGGGTGGCTCTGTTGGTAAAAAAAATAACCAAATCCTTAGAAAGAAGTGACGTAGGATCTGAGAGTGTCAGTAAGGACCTCATCCGTATCCTTCACATCCAAGCAAGTGTTTTTTCCCTTTATCCTTGTGGGTAGAGTTAAGAAACTGCAAAGGTAAAAAGATCTAGAAAGGAAATATATAGAGACCTCCAAATGGCAGACCGGATATGAGATATAAATTACAATGGGAGAAAGAAAAGACATGAAAAAGGGCAATGTTAGATAGTCAAGGACGATTGGAATATGCTGGTAGATTGGGAAAATCATGTTGGTGCTGGATCCAACAAGGGAATTTGTAGAATGTCTACGAGATTGCTTTTTAGAACAGCTTGTGGCTGAGCCACTGGGGAGAGGTAATTCTGGATTGGGTGTTGTGTAATGAACCAAATTTGATTGGGAAGCTTAAGGTAAAAGAACCCTCAGGAGGCAGTGATCATAATGTGATATAATTCACTCGGCAGTTTAAGAGGAAGAAGCTAAAGTGGTACGTATCCGTATTACAGTGGAGTAAAGAGAATTACAGAGGACTGAGAAAGGAGCTGACCAAATTGGAAGAGGACACTAATGAGGATGACGGCAGAACAGCAATGTCTGGAGTTTCTGGGGCAATTCGGAAGGCACAGTATAGATACACCCCAAAGGTGAAGTATTCTAAAGGGAAATAAAGCAACCGTGGCTGTCAAGGGAAGTCAATGCCAACATAAAGGCCAAAGAGAGGGCATATAATAGAGCAAAAAATTACTGGGAAGTTAGAGGATAAGGAAGTTTATAAAAACCAACAGAATGTAAATAAAAAAAACCATACGGGGAAGAAAAGATGAAATATGAAAGTAAGCTAGCCAACAATATCAAAGAGGGTACCAAAAGTTTTTTTCAGATATATAAAGAGTAAAAGAAAGATGAGAATAGCCACTGGAAAATATGCTGAAGAGGTAGTAATGGGGTACAAAGAAATGGCAGATAAACTTAATTATTTTGTTTCAGCCTTCACTGTGGAAGGCACAGGAGTATGCCAGAAATTCGAGAACGTCAGGAAGTATAAGTGAATTACTATCACTAAGGCGAAGGTGCTTGGGAAGCTGAAAGGTCTGAAGGTAGATAAGTTACCTGAACCAGATGGACTGCACCCCAGAGTTCTGAAAGAGGTAGCCAAAAAGATTGTGGAGGCATTAGTGATGATCTTTCAAGAGTCACTAGATTCTGCAATAGTTACGGAGGACTGGAAACTTGCAATATCACCCCAGTTTTTAAAAAGGTAGGGAGGCAGAAGAAAGCAAATTATAGGCCAATTATCCTGAGTCTGGAAGATGTTGGAATCCATTATAATGGATATAAGGTTCTGAGGTACTTGAAGGCACATGATAAAATAGGCCAAAGCCAGCATGTTTTCTTAAGGGGAAATCTAGCCAAGAAATTTGTTGGAATTGTTTGAGGAAATAACAGGTAGGATAGACAAAGAGAGTCAGTGGATGTTGGTTACTTGGGTTTTCAGGTCTTTGACAAGGTGATGCACATGAATCTGATTAACAAGATAAGAGCAACACACATAAAAGTTGCTGGTGAACGCAGCAGGCCAGGCAGCATCTCTAGGAAGAGGTGCAGTCGACGTTTCAGGCCGAGACCCCTCGTCAGGACATAGTAGTCAGAACATTGATGTCATAGTCCTGAAAACAATGGGTAGTAGAAGGAGGCGGAACCATGAGGGAGCTGGGGGAGGGGGTAGAGTGAAATAGGGATAGAGGAAGGGAGGGGGAGGAAATTACCAGAAGTTGGAGAATTCTATGTTCATACCAAGGGGCTGGAGACTACCTAGACGGTATATGAGGTGTTGCTCCGGGCTATGACGTCAATGCTTCCCCTGCCCCATCCCTTTGTGTTTCAAATTACTCGTCTTTCAACTGAAGTTACAGGCATTCTTCAAATCCTTCCCCATCTTTCATTCTTCAGTCCTGACGAAGGGTTCTGGCCCGAAACGTCCACTCATCGTTTCTAACTGATGCTGCCCGACCTGCTGAGTTCATCCAGCCTACTGAAAGTGTAGCATGGATAGGATATTGGCTGATTGGCAGAAAGCAAAGAATGGGAATAAAGGGGTTCTTTTCTGGTTTTCTGGTTCTGCAAGGTTATTACTGAGACCACTTCTTTTCATGTTGTATGTCAATGATTTGGATGACAGAAATGATGGCTTTGTGGCCAGGTTTATGGATGATATGAAGATAGGTGGAGACGCAAGCAGTGTTGAGCATGCAAGGAGTCTGCAGAAGGACTCTGCAGGTTAGGAGAATGGGCAAAGAAGTGTCAGATGGAATACAGTGTAGGGAAGTATATGGCTGTGCACTTTGGTAGAAGGAATAAAGGTGTTGGCAATTTTCTAAAAGGGGAGAAAATTCAAAATTCAGAGGTGCAGAGAGACTTGGGAGTTCTTGTGCAGGATTCCCGACAGGTTAACTTGCAGGTTGAGTTGGAGGTAAGGAAGGCAAATGTAATGTTAGCATTCATTTTGAGAGGACTAGAATATAAGAGCAAGAACGTAATGCTGAGGCTTTATAAGACATAGAAACATAGAAACATAGAAAATAGGTGCAGGAGTAGGCCATTCGGCCCTTCGAGCCTGCACCGCCATTTATTATGATCATGGCTGATCATCCAACTCAGAACCCCGCCCCAGCCTTCCCTCCATACCCCCTGATCCCCGTAGCCACAAGGGCCATATCTAACTCCCTCTTAAATATAGCCAATGAACTGGCCTCAACTGTTTCCTGTGGCAGAGAATTCCACAGATTCACCACTCTCTCTGTGAAGAAGTTTTTCCTAATCTCGGTCCTAAAAGGCTTCCCCTTTATCCTCAAACTGTGACCCCTTGTTCTGGACTTCCCCGACATCGGGAACAATCTTCCTGCATCTAGCCTGTCCAATCCCTTTAGGATTTTATACGTTTCAATCAGATCCCCCCTCAATCTTCTAAATTCCAACGAGTACAAGCCCAGTTCATCCAGTCTTTCTTCATATGAAAGTCCTGCCATCCCAGGAATCAATCTGGTGAACCTTCTTTGTACTCCCTCTATGGCAAGGATGTCTTTCCTCAGATTAGGGAAATTGAGTACTGTGTGCAGTTTTGGACCCCTTATTTAAAATGTCTTCCCTCAGGACCTGACAAAGGGTCTTGGCCTGAAATGTCGACTGCACCTCTTCCTACAGATGCTGCCTGGCCTGCTGCGTTCACCAGCAACTTTGATGTGTGTTGCTTGAATTTCCAGCATCTGCAGAATTCCTGTTGTTTGCGTTCAAATGTAATGTTGATTCATTAAAACAGATTCTGTGTGCTGTACTCAGATTGGACATCCAACTGTGACTGAAGGTTGACTTACTGCTGCAGAACTGGGGCAACTACCTGGAACAGCTACTAGACTGATGCAAATATCACTACCAGTGGTCTTGAGCAAAGTAATATACTGCAAGCGAGGTAAGGCATGAATGGTGACCCCTAAATAATGTTCAGAACCTCCTTCTCAACTTGTGCATAGCTTTCTCAGCAGGCTCAGAGTGCCTTACTTATAGTAGAAAACATCAACAAGCACATTCCAGGCACCCACCACTCTCTGAGTGGAAGAACTTCTCACATCTCCTTTAAAATTGCCCCCTTTCACCTTAAATGCATGCCCTCTGTTATTAGATATTTCAATCCTGGGAAAAAGATATTCTCTGTCTACTCTATCTATGTCTCTCATAATCTCTACCAGATCTCCCCTCAGCCTCCGGTGCTCCAGAAAAAACAACCTACGTTTATCCAAACTCTTGTGATAGCACATGCCCCCTAAACCAGGCAACATCCTGGTAAACCTCTTCTCCAAAGCCTCAAAATCCTTCCTATAATGGGGCGAGCAGAACTGTATGAAGTACTCCTAACCAGAATTTTATAAACCTGCAACATAGCTTCCTGACTTTTGAACGCAATGCCTTGACTAATAAAGGCAAGCATACCATAAGCTCTCTCAACTGCCCTATTAATCTGCGTAACCTCTTTCAGGGAGCTATGAACTTGAAGCCCAGATCCATCTGCTCATCAGCATTGTTAAGAGTCTTGACCTTAATTGTGTACTGTCTCTTTATATTGGACCTACCAAGGTACAACAGTTCATATTTGTGTGGGTGAAATTCCATTGCTCGTATCTGCAACTGAACTGAACTAACTGTGTCTGTCGTAAGTCACCTATGCTATCCACAACACCACCAATCTTCATATCATCTGCAGACTTAATAAACCACTCATTAACGTTTTTATCTTATAAAAGTTGCTGGTGAATGCAGCAGGCCAGGCAGCATCTCTAGGAAGAGGTATAGTCTCTAGGAAGAGGTACCTCCGAAGGGTCTCGGCCCGAAACGTCAACTAGTACCTCTTCCTAGAGATGCTGCCCGGCCTGCTGCGTTCACCAGCAACTTTTAATGTGTGTTGCTCGAAATTCCAGCATCTGCAGATTTCCTCGTGTTAACATTTTTATCTTGGTCATTTATATACATCACAAATAGCAGAGGTCCCCAGCTAGATTAAATCCTTTCAAAAACCACCCTCTGTCTTCTATAAGCAAGCCAGTTCTGAATCCAAACAGCAAATTCACCATGGATCACATGCATCTTAATCTTCTGGATGAGCCTCCCATAAGGGACCTTGTCAAACACCTTAATAAAATCCATGTAGTCAACATCCATAGCTCTACTTTCATCAATCACCCTTGTCACCTCATCAAAAAACTCAATTGTTAGTAAGATATGACTTGCCCCACACAAAGCCATGCTGACTCTCCCTCATTAGGCCATGGTTTTCCAAATGCTCATAAATCCTATCCCTAGGAATTTTCTCCAGTAACTTCCCTACCACTGACCTGAGTCTCGCCGGTCTATGTTTTCCAAGATTCAGCCAGGTTTTAGATGTTTCAGAAAGAACAGGGAGGGAGGCAAAAGAGGTGGGGGCATGGCACTGTTAATCAGAGATAGTGTCACGGCTGCAGAGAAGATGGATGTCATGGAGGGATTGTCTACGAAGTCTCTGTGGGTGGAGGTTAGGAACAAGAAGGGGACAATAACTTCATTGGATTTTTTTTTTACAGGCGGCCCAATAGTAACAGGGGTATTGAGGAGTGGATAGGGAAACAGATCCTGGAAAGGTGTAATAATAATAGAGTTGTCGTGATGGGAGATTTTACTTTCCCAAATATCAGTTGGCATCTCCGTAGAGCAAGGGGTTCAGATGGGGTGGAGTTTGTTAGGTGTGTTCAGGAAGGTTTCTTGACACAATAATGTAGATAAGCCTACAAGAGGAGAGACTGTACTTGATTTGGTATTGGAAAATGAACCTGGTCGGGTGTCAGATCTCTTAATGGGAGAGCACTTTGGAGATAGTGATCATAATTCTATCTCCTTCACAATAGCATTGGAGAGAGATAGGAACAGACAAGTTAGAAAAGCGTTTAATTGAGTTTCAAGATGGCGGCGCAGTGAAAAGTCTTTTTTGCTGAGCTCAGCACCGCAACACTGATAATTTCGCATATAAGAATATCTGTTTCAACTTTTTTTTAAAATGTCCAAGTGTCAGATTTAATAACATGAACACTGATGAGTATTTTTTTTGAGCTGCTTCAACACCATGCCATCGAAAGTTAATGAAAAGGCGACCAAGATGGGCTGCACAGAGCGCTCTTCCAGGGCAGAGGAGCTAGCTGCTGTTAGCTATGCTAACACGTTGGATCCTGCTTTTCGTCAAGTAATTCAGGAAGTTGCGGAGAACATATCCAAAATGATGGACGAGAAGCTGGCTCCACTCTCTCTAACACTCCAAAACCACACATTGGAGCTTAAAAATCTTGATATAAGAACGACCGAAGCCGAGGGCCGAGCCTCCGCGGTAGCTGATCAAGCCCAAAGCCGCATCCAGGCGCTAGAAAAGCGAGTTCAAAGCCTGTCTGACTATATCAATGATCTTGAGAACAGAAGTAGGAAAAAGAACATACGAATCATCGGTCTACCTGAAGGTACAGAAGGCAGCCAACCGGCAAAGCTTTTTGAGGGCTGGCTGCCTAATTTCCTTGATTTGGAAACCAAGGCTGGATGCATTAAAGTGGAAAGAGCTCACCGTATGCTGGCGGGACTGATGCCCAGGCTTTAATATATGAGGGATCCAGGCTTAAGTTTTCTCAAGATTCTTCAGCAGCTGTTATTCCGAAGTGCAAGGAATTCGACCAGGTAAAGAAGTGGTCGAGAGAATCTGGAATGCAGTACTTTATGCTATACGCAGCAGCGCTGAAAATCACCTACAACAGGACCACCAAGATATTTGATTCCCCTGGCAAAGCTAAAACTTTTGTGGACACGTTCGGCTAAAGAATGTATACAGTATATTGTGTAGCCTTGGTTATGGACGATAACATGCTCGATGATCGCTTTACTTTACTTTTTCATTACTCGATGGCAAGATATCTTATAGGATGGGTAACATGTTTGTTTTGATTAATACAGTTTCATTATTTGTTTAAATTAGCGGTGCTGCTCCAGCTTGAAGGAGTTTAAATATGACGGTAACAAATCGGTGGATCGACAAATTATGCCCTGTTTTCATTTTTGACTATGTTAAATGCCATATTGGCAGTGGGGCAGAATATGGGGTGCTAGAAGGTTCAGATATCCCCTTTAAGTGTGGGGTAAGTCCTTTTGTTCAGCGCTGTTGGCACTTTGTTTTTTTTTGTGTTTTTTTTAAATTTACTTATTGCTGCTCAGCTGATCTTAAGTCGGGTTTCTTCTCCTCTGGAGTCACATGCTTGTTATATAGGGTTATGACCAGTAATATATTAAAATTTTGCCCTTGGAACATGAAGGGGAGTCTATTTTTAATCTTTTAATACCAGGAGTGGCGGGGGGGGGGGGTGGCAATTTTCATTAGGAAGAACTTACCTTTTAAGCTATTAGACTGCATTAAGGATAAGTGTGGGAGATATGTGATTGTTAAGGCTTCAATATATGGAGAGGAATATGGTATTCTCAATTTTTACTGCCCTCCAGCTCATCCTCTCAAATTCCTAACGGATGCTTTTTCCAAACTTACAAGCTTTTCAATACAAAACATTATTGTAGGTGGGGATTTTAATTGTCTCATGGACCCATTGATGGATAGAGTGCCTATTGCTCTCCTCACAGTCCAAACAAATCATGGGCTTATGTGGAAAACCAGGACTTGTGGATATCTGGAAGTTGTTACATCCCTCAGACAAAGACTTCACATTTTTTTCTAATCCTCACAAGTGTTACATTAGAATAGACTTTTTTCTAACCCCCAAAACACTCCTAGATTTAGTTGTATCCTGCACAATTGGAAATATCACTATTTCTGATCATGCAGCAGTATATTTAAGTATTAGGCCCAAAGATAATTCAGCACGATCTAGGCATTGGAGGATGAATCCTTTTATTCTAAAAGATAATAAATTGATAGACTACTTTACTTCCGAATTCAAAGCTTTCCTATCTATTAATTCCAAATCAGCTAGTAGTCCATCGATGCTCTGGGAAACCGCTAAGGCCTATGCAAGGGGATTAATTATCTCCTACTCTGCTAATAAGAAGCGACAAGCTGTGGAACAGCAGCACCTAGTGGAAGCAAGACTTGCAGCAGCTGAAAAGGGTTATATTAATAAGCCTTCTGCAGCCAAGTTACAGAATATCACAGCCCTACGCTGTACACTAAACTCTTTACTTACACAAGCAGCCAAAAGAAAATTGACATTTGCTAAACTATGATTGTTTGAACATGGTGAGAAACCAGGTAGGTATTTGGCTTATTTAGCTAGAAAGAAAAATGCCTCTCAGACTATTGCTTCAATTAGGGATGGGACAGGAGCCCTCATTAGTAATTCTAAAATGAATAATGTTGTGTTTAAGAATTTTTATTCTAAACTGTATCAATCTGAGCAATGTAATGATGGACAATCTAGGATGGAGTCCTTTGTCAGGACTCCTTGGCATTTCTTCTGAACAAGAGTCCCTCCTCAATGCTCCGTTATCTATACATGAGATACAGGAAGCTGTGAGACAGCTCCAAAGTGGGAAGGCCCCTGGTCCTGATGGACTCACTAGTGAATTCTAAAAAGAGTTCACAGGGTTATTATCAGAGCCTATGCTACACATGTTCAATCAATTGTGGTCTCCTCCCACCATCATTGAGAGAAGCTAATATCTTCCTAATTCTTAAGAAAGGAAAGAGCCCTGAAGATTGTGCCTCCTACAGGCCTATTTCATTGCTAAAAGTTGACTCTAAAACCTTAGCGTTGTGATTAGAAACTGTGTTACCTTTTATCATAAAAGTGGATCAAACAGGTTTTGTAAAAGGTTGTAGATCATCTAACAATATCAGAAAATTACTTAATGTGATTCAGGCATGTCAGCAACAGGCAGTGGACAGCTCGGTGGTTTCCTTAGATGCAGAAAAGACCTTTGATCGTGCTGAATGGCTGTATCTTTTTTTCACTTTAGAACGATTTGGTTTGGGCAATAATTTTATTTGGGTGAAGGTTCTTTATAATGACCCTTTGACTGTGATTCTCACTAATGGTATTAGGACAGATAATTTTAGTATTCTGATGGGCAGCCAGCAGGGCTGCCCTTTATCACCACTACTTTTCACACTAGTGATCGAGCATTGGCTGAGGCTATTCGGCGAGACCCCAAAATATCTGCTCCAGCCATAGGACTAAAGTCACATAAAATTACATTGTATGTGGAAGATGTTCTAATTTTCTTATCAAACCCTACTATATCAGTGCACCACCTTACACAATGCATCAATTCATTTAGCGCCTTTTCAGGTTATAAAATCAAATTTATTAAATCAGAGGCTATGCCTCTGGGGAATCTGCAGCATGTACCTGACACAGGGTGTTTTCCCCTTTAAATGATCGCAGACAGGTTTTGTTTACTTAGGCATATTTAGCACACCTACATTTGATCAATTGTTCAAAGCTAATTTTACACAGTTATTTGACAAAATCAAACAGGATCTTGAGCGATGGAGCACTCTTCCCATTTCTTGGCTTGGCCGAATATCCTTGCTCAAAATGAACATTCTTCCTCAGCTGCTCTACCCAATACGAATGATTCCAGTCATTTTTACCCAACAAATACTTAAAAAAATAAATCGCTGGTTTGTTTCTTTCATCTGGAACAAAAAAAGACCCTGTATTAAAATGTCTAAGTTACAGCTTCCCAGTAGGCTGGGGGGTCTGGATTTTCCAGACATCAAAAAATATCAGCTAAGTGCCTTTCTATTTTATGTGGTTGACTGGGTTTGCAGGGGCCCCTCCTCAATTTGGCTAGACATTGAAGCTTCACAAGCAAAATGCCCTCTTATTAATTTGCTTTTCCTCAATAAGATGAAACTAGTTAAGGAATATTGTCGCAATCCAATAACAATTAGTACAGTCAGGACTTGGAGGGCGGAGCGACAAATTGAGGGCAACGCAGTGAAAATATCACCCTTTCACTCCAATAACCAGCAGTCCAGATTTTCAGCCTGGCATAATGGACTCTGGATTTAAACTTGGATTATTAAGGGTATTTTCCATATAAGAGATCTGTTAGATGAAGGAACAATGATGTCTTTTAGTCAAATAGTACAGAAATTTAACATAAACAAGGATCTTTCTCGTTTCTTTCAGATAGGAGATTATATACAGAAAAAAATTCATTGTTAACTGATTTCTATAGTTCTGACATAGAAAAGAGGGTGTTTCTTTCTAAGGGTGAAGTCTCTATTAGTACTTTTTACATCATCCTGAGGGAATGTTCTTGTGGAGAGGCTGAGCAGCTGGGAAGGGTCTGGGAGGAAGAGCTGGGAGTAGAAATTACAGCTGAAACATGGGAAGACATCTGTGATAATGCAAAGAAAATTTCAGTTTGTAATAGAACTAAAGCATTACAACTCAAAATTCTGCATAGAGCCCATCTGACTCCAGATCGTCTCTCAAAATTTAAGACAGGGGTTTCTCCAATGTGTTCTAAATGAACTTCCACCCACTGTTTTTGGACTTGTCCCAAACTTCAGGCATACTGGAGTGATATTTTGGGTGAAATGGAAAAGATTCTGAAGATGGAGCTTGAACTGGACCCAGTGTCTTTTCTCTTAGGCTTACCCAGCAGTCATATTATTAATGCACATCAGAAAAAACTTTTTAACATCCTGACTTTCTGTGCCAGGAAGAGCATTTTACTTTGTTGGATATCCGATAAGGCCAACTTTTTGGTTGGCATAAATTAATCATGGAATACATTCCTTTGGACTTTTTGACATGTATGGTACACTCATAAAACATGGCAACCTGTTCTGCAGTACATAGATGTAAACCTGTCTGCTATACTAATAAGGGCTTTTGTATAGGATATTGTGGTGATGTCTATATTTTGAAGGAAGTGTTCTGATACCTGATATCTGTGAGGGGAAGAAATGTAAATGTAAGTTTATCTGTAAGTTTTGTTATGCTGAGCAAATAAAAAAAAAATTTAAAAAGCATTTAATTGGAGTAAGGGGAATTATGAGGCTATCAGGCAGGAAATTGGAAGCTTAAATTGGGAACAGATGTTCTCAGGGGAAAGTACAGAAGAAATGTGGCAAATGTTCAGGGGATATTTGTGTGGAGTTCTGCATAGGTACGTTCCAATGAGACAGGGAAGTTATGGTAGGGTACAGGAACCGTGGTGTACAAAGGCTGTAGTAAATCTAGTCCAGAAGAAAAGAAAAGCTTACAAAAGGTTCAGAGAGCTAGGTAATGTTAGAGATCTAGAAGATTATAAGGCTAACAGGAAGGAGCTTAAAAAGGAAATTAGGGGAAACAGAAGGGGCCATGAAAAAGCCTTGGCGGGTAGGATTAAGGAAAACCCCAAGGCATTCTACAAGTGTGTGAAGAGAAAGAGGATAAGACGTGAAAGAATAGGAACTATCAAGAGTGATAGTGGGAAAGTGTGTATGGAACCGGACGAAATAGCAGAGGTACTTAATGAATGCTTTACTTCAGTATTCACTATGGAAAAGGATATTGGTGATTGTAGTGCTGACTTGCAAAAGACTGAAAAGCTTGAGCATGTAGATATTAAGAAAGAGAATGTGCTGGAGCTTCTGGAAAGCATCAAGTTGGATAGGTCGTCGGGACTGGATGAGATGTACGCCAGGCTACAGTGGGAGGTGAGGGAGGAGATTACTGAGCCTCTGGCGATGATTTTTGAATCAATGTGGACAGGAGAGGTTCCAGAGGATTGGAGGGTTGCGGATGTTGTTCCTTTATTCAAGAAAGGGAGTAGAGATAGCCCAGGAAATGATAGACCAGTGAGTCTTAATGCAGTGGTTGGTAAGTTGATAGAGAAGATCCTGAGAGGCAGGATTTATGAACATTTGGAGAGGTATAATATGATTAGGAATAGTCAGCATGGCTTTGTCAAGGGCAGGTCGTGCCTCACGAGCCTCATTGAATTTTATGAGGATGTGACTAAACACATTGATGAAGGAAGAGTAGTAGATGTAGTGTATATGGATTTCAGCAAGGCATTTGATAACGTATCCCATTGCAAAGCTTATTGAGAAAGTAAGGAGGCATTGGATCCAAGGGGACATTGCTTTGTGAATCCAGAACTGGCTTGCACACAGAAGGCAAAGAGTGGTTGTAGATGGGTCATATTCTGCATGGAGGTCGGTGACCAGTGCTGTGCCTCAGGGATCTGTTCTGGGACCCTTACTCTTGGTGATTTTTTTAAATGACCTGGATGAAGAAGTGGAGGGATGGGTTATTAAGTTTGCTGATGACACAAAGGTTGGAGATGTTGTGAATAGTGTGGAGGGCTGTCAGAGGTTACAGCGAGAGGTTGATAGGATGCAAAACTGGGCTGAGAAGTGGCAGATGGAGTTCAACACCGATAAGTGTGAAGTGGTTCATTTTGGTAGGTGAAATATGGTGGCAGGATATAGTATTAATATTAAGACTCTTGGCAGGGTGGAGGATCAGAAGGATCTTGGGGTCCGAGTCCATAGGACGCTTAAAGCATCTGCGCAGGTTGACTCTGTGGTTAAGAAGGCATACGGTGGAATTGATCATGGAATTGAATTTAGGAGCCGAGAGGTAATGTTGCAGCTATATAGGACCCTGGTCAGACCACACTTGGAGTACTGTTCTCAGTTCTGGTCGCCTCACTGCAGGAAGGATGTGGAAGCCATAGAAAGGGTGCAGAGGAGATTTACAAGGATGTTGCCTGGATTGGGGAGCATGCCTTATGAAAACAGATTTTCTCCTTGGAGCGATGGAGGATGAGAGGTGACCTGATAGAGGTGTATAAGATGATGAGAGGCATTGATCATGTGGATAGTCAGAGGCTTTTTCTCAGGGCTGAAATGATTGCCACAAGGGGACACAGGTTTACGGTGCTGGGGAGTAGGTACAGAGGAGATGTCAGAGAGTGGTGAATGTGTGGAATGGGCTGCCGGCAACGGTGGTGGAGGCGGATACGATAGGGTCTTTTAAGAGACTTTTGGATAGGTACATGGAGCTTAGAAAAATAGAGAGCTATGGGTAAGCCTAGTAATTTCTAATGTAGGGACATGTTCGGCACAACTTTTAGGGCCAAAGGGCCTGTATTGTGCTGTAGGTTTTCTATGTTTCTATTATTCCTTCTTGAAATATGACCATAAGGCATAGGAGCAAATTAGGCCATTCACCCCATCAAGTCTGCTCCTCCATTCCATCATGGCTAATTTATCATCCCTCTCAGTTCCATTTTCCTGTCTTTCTCCATAAACATTGCTGTCTCAACTAATCAAGAATCTTTCAAACTCTGCTTTAAATATACTCAATGACTTGGCCTTCACAGCTGTCCGTGGCAATAAATTCCAGAGATTTACCACCCTCCTCCTCTCCTCTGTTCTAAATGGATGTTCCTCCATTATAAGGCTGTGACCTCTGGTCCTGGACACATCCACTACAGGAAACATCCTCCACATCCACTCTATCTAGGGTTTTCAATGTTTAACAGTGAGGTCCCCCGGCCATTTTTCCAAACTCCAGTGAGTACATTCCCAAAGCCATCAAATGCACATAGAAACATAGAATAGTACAGCACAGTACAGGCCCTTCGGCCCACAATGTTGTGCTGACCCTCAAACCCTGCCTCCCATATAACCCATCACCTTAGATTCCTCCATATACCTGTCTAGTAGTCTCTTAAACTTCACTAGTGTATCTGCCTCCACCACTGACTCAGGCAGTGCATTCCACGCACCAACCACTCTCTGAGTAAAAAACCTTCCTCTAACATCCCCCTTGAACTTCCCACCCCTTACCTTAAAGCCATGTCCTCTTATATTGAGCAGTGGTGCCCTGGGGAAGAGGCGCTGGCTATCCACTCTATCTATTCCTCTTATTATCTTGTACACCTCTATCATGTCTCCTCTCATCCTCCTTCTCTCCAAAGAGTAAAGCCCTAGCTCCTTTAATCTCTGATCATAATGCATACTTTCTAAACCAGGTAGCATCCTGGAAGATCTCCTCTGTGCCCTTTCCAATGCTTCCACATCCTTCCTATAGTGAATTGACCAGAACTGGACACAATACTCCAAGTGTGGCCTAACCAGAGTTTTATAGAGCTGCATCATTACATCGCGACTCTTAAACTCTATCCTTCGACTTATGAAAGCTAACACCCCATAAGCTTTCTTAACTACCCTATCCACCTGTGAGGCAACTTTCAGGGATCTGTGGACATGTACCCCGAGATCCCTCTGCTCCTCCACACTACCAAGTATCCTGCCATTTACTTTGTACTCTGCCTTGGAGTTTGTCCTTCCAAAGTGTACCACATAACATGAAAAGAAATGGACACTACCTAATCTCTGTGGAACCCCACTAGTCACCAGCAGCCAACCAGAAAAAGTCCCCTTTCATTCCCACACTTTGGCTCATGCCAGTTATCTATTCTGCTAGTATCATTCCTGTAATACCATAGGCCATGGGCCAATACCATTAAACAAAGGGACTGTGGATCCCAGGTTGGGAAGCCCTGGTGGGCTCTTAGCTTGTTTAGTAGCCTCTGTGCAGCACCTTGTTAAAGGCCGTCTGAAAGACCAAGTAAACAACATCCACCGGCTTTCTTTTGTCTCTTTTGCCTATTGCCCTCTGTGTCCTTTACAAGGCTTGATTAGGACACTGAAGATGTGGTGATATAGGATGGGAGCTCACGGCTGCCCAGAGCACACATGAAGGGGCTGGCTCATTCTTCTACCTGCTGCATGATGACTTTCTTCAGGCTGAGATAACATAGAAACATAGAAACATAGAAAATAGGTGCAGGAGTAGGCCATTCGGCCCTTCGAGCCTGCACCGCCATTTATTATGATCATGGCTGATCATCCAACTGAGAACCCAGCCTTCCCTCCATACCCCCTGACCCCTGTAGCCACAAGGGCCATATCTAACTTCCTTTTAAACATAGCTAATGAACTGGCCTCAACAGTTTGCTGTGGCAGAGAATTCCACAGATTCACCACTCTCTGTGTGAAGAAGTTTTTCCTAACCTCGGTCCTAAAAGGCTTCCCCTCTATCCTCAAACTGTGACCTCTCGTTCTAGACCTCCCCAACATCGGGAACAATCTTCCTGCATCTAGCCTGTCCAATCCCTTTAGGATCTTATACGTTTCAATCAGATCCCCCCTCAATCTTCTAAATTCCAACGAGTACAAGCCCAGTTCATCCAGTCTTTCTTCATATGAAAGACCTGCCATCCCAGGAATAACAAGTGGCATCTTTGGTACTGCAGAGATTTCAGAGGCTTAGATGACCGCTGAATAGCTGAAAAGGTGTAAACATGCAGACTGTTGTGCACATATGTGTATTTGCGTATATGCTTGTTCATTAAATATAAAGAAATCTTCAGGAAGCACGTGGAATGAGCCTGACGCATCACAGTAGCAGATGGTGCAGTTCAGTTGCTACCTTTAATAAAAACATGTTCTGTTCTTCTGTCCAGTTACACCAACACAAAGGCAACCTGTTGCATTATGACTGAGGGATGGCCTTGCTCTTTCTAACTCCTGTAAACAATGGTGTTATTAGTTTTGTGCAAGCTGTGTCTTCTAGGGTTCTGTATAAGGTGAAAGTAGCTTGACTCAGTTGACCATCTAATCGTATCACCAATCAGCAGGACTCACATTAACTACACCCTAACTCTTCAATTGCCTTTATCAATACAAATTCCATAGGCAAATCCAATCCTGTATTCAAACTTGAAATGTTAACTGCATCTGGTAGTTTTGATGTAGTATAGTGGCAATTTTTTCACCCCATCACCACTAAGTGTGGAAAACATTAGTCACCATTACCTTTTCCATCTAAGTCAGGCTTCCTGCTGGTTATGGAAGTGTCCTGTTCTTTCACTGCTTCCTTTCCTGCGCAAAATCAGTGAGACATTGGTTAGGAATTGGGAACACTGCTGGAAGACTGCAATTTTCCAGTGTGGTCTTGTTATTGCATGATCACATCTTTACAAAACCTTTGATCTAATCCTTATTTCGTTCACCTGGCTGAGGCCAGAATCCACCCATTACAGCAGCTCATTTGTTTAATATACTCTATCAACAGATATTCTGTGTTGATATAATTCCCACATATAGTTATATAGTACTACTGAGGAGGGTTTTGTGAGAAGATTGTGATAGTCACTATAGCAATCTGACCCTTCAATGCATAATGGCAGACATGGTGTTCTTCATACACATCAGTTCATCCAGGTTGCTCCATTGTCCACTCTGTTGTCTCTGTCCCATGTTGCTTTCACTGTTTAGTTCCAACTGTTGACCCTCTCTATGCCCTCATTGTCCTCCTATGTGTTGCTCCTTTTCCCATATAACTTCTCTGCTGCCCCCCCCCCCCCGTGACCCCTCCACCTTCCCTCTGTGTACTTGTTCTCACTGATTTGCTAACTGCTCGGAAGATTGCCCACTCAAGTCAACGCTGCTAACTGCACCAATTGTATAGGAACTAGGGAAGCCAGGGGTGGAGTGTGCTCTTAGACTCAGTGTTTGCATGTGGTGAAGGAGATTGTTGCCTTGAGATTTTACCAGTACAGAACATAGAAACATAGAAAATAGGTGCAGGAGTAGGCCATTCGGCCCTTCGAGCCTGCACCGCCATTTATTATGATCATGGCTGATCATCCAACTCAGAACCCTGCACCAGCCTTCCCTCCATACCCCCTGATCGCCGTAGCCACAAGGGCCATATCGAACTCCCTCTTAAATATAGCCAATGAACTGGCCTCAACTGTTTCCTGTGGCAGAGAATTCCACAGATTCACCTCTCTCTGTGTGAAGAAATTTTTCCTAATCTCAGTCCTAAAAGGCTTCCCCCTTATCCTCAAACTGTGCCCCCTCGTTCTGAACTTCCCCAACATCGGGAACAATCTTCCTGCATCTAGCCTGTCCAATCCCTTTAGGATTTTATATGTTTCAATCAGATCCCCCCTCAATCTTCTAAATTCCAACGAGTACAAGCCTAGTTCATACAGTCTTTCTTCATATGAAAGTCCTGCCATCCCAGGAATCAATCTGGTGAACCTTCTTTGTACTCCCTCTATGGCAAGGATGTCTTTCCTCAGATTAGGGGACCAAAACTGCATACAATACTCCAGGTGTGGTCTCACCAAGGCCTTGTACAACTGCAGTAGTACCTCTCTGCTCCTGTACTCGAATCCTCTCGCTATAAATGCCAGCATACCATTCGCCTTTTTCACCGCCTGCTGTACCTGCATGCCCACTTTCAATGACTGGTGTATAATGACACCCAGGTCTCGTTGCACCTCCCCTTTTCCTAATTGGCCACCATTCAGATAATAATCCGTTTTCCTATTTTTGCCACCAAAGTGGATAACTTCACATTTATCCACATTAAATTCCATCTGCCATGAATTTGCCCACTCACCCAACTTATCCAAGTCACCCTGCATCCTCCGAGCATCCTCCTCACAGCTAACACTGCCGCCCAGCTTCGTGTCATCCGCAAACTTGGGGATGCTGCATTTAATTCCCTCATCCAAGTCATTAATATATATTGTAAACAACTGGGGTCCCAGCACTGAGCCTTGCGGTACCCCACTAGTCACTTCCTGCCATTCTGAAAAGGTCTCGTTTATTCCCAGTCTTTGCTTCCTGTCTACTAACCAATTCTCTATCCACATCAATACCTTACCCCCAATACCGTGTGCTTTAAGTTTGCACACTAATCTCCTGTGTGGGACCTTGTCAAAAGCCTTTTGAAAATCCAAATATACCACATCCACTGGTTCTCCCCTATCCACTCTACTAATTACATCCTCAAAAAATTCTATGAGATTCGTCAGACATGATTTTCCTTTCACAAATCCATGCTGACTTTGTCCGATGATTTCACCGCTTTCCAAATGTGCTGTTATCACATCTTTGATAACTGACTCCAGCAGTTTCCCACCACCGACGTTAGGCTAACCGGTCTATAATTCCCCGGTTTCTCTCTCCCTCCTTTTTTAAAAAGTGGGGTTACATTAGCCACCCTCCAATCCTCAGGAACCAGTCCAGAATCTAACAAGTTTTGAAAAATTATCACTAATGCATCCACTATTTCTTGGGCTACTTCCTTAAGCACTCTGGGATGCAGACCATCTGGCCCTGGGGATTTATCTGCTTTTAATCCCTTCAATTTACCTAACACCACTTCCCTACTAACATGTATTTCACTCAGTTCCTCCATCTTACTGGACCCTCTGTCCCCTACTATTTCTGGAAGATTATTTATGTCCTCCTTAGTGAAGACAGAACCAAAGTAATTATTCAACGTTCATGTCCTTGTTCCCCATAATCAATTCACCTGTTTCTGTCTGTAGGGGACCTACATTTGTCTTTACCAGTCTTTTCCTTTTTACATATCTATAAAAGCTTTTACAGTCAGTTTTTATGTTCCCTGCCAGTTTTCTCTCATAATCTTTTTTCCCCTTCCTAATTAAGCCCTTTGTCCTCCTCTGCTGAACTCTGAATTTCTCCCAGTCCTCAGGTGAGCCACTTTTTCTGGCTAATTTGTATGCTTCTTCTTTGGAATTTTCTTTGGATACTATCCCTAATTTCTCTTGTCAGCCACGGGTGCACTACCTTCCTTGATTTATTCTTTTGCCAAACTGGGATGAACAATTGTTGTAGTTCATCCATGCAATCTTTAAATGCTTGCCATTGCATATCCACCGTCAATCCTTTAAGTGTCATTTGCCAGTCTATCTTAGCTAATTCACGTCTCATACCTTCAAAGTTACCCCTCTTTAAGTTCAGAACCTTTATTTCTGAATTAACTATGTCACTCTCCATCTTAATGAAGAATTCCACCATATTATGGTCACTCTTACCCAAGGGGCCTCTCACGACAAGATCGCTAATTAACCCTTCCTCATTGCTCAAAACCCAGTCCAGAATAGCCTGCTCTCTAGTTGGTTCCTCGACATGTTGGTTCAAAAAACCATCCCGCATACATTCCAAGAAATCCTCTTCCTCAGCACCTTTACCAATTTGGTTCACCCAATCTACATGTAGATTGAAGTCACCCATTATAACTGCTGTTCCTTTATTGCACACATTTCTAATTTCCTGTTTAATACCATCTTCGACCTCACTACTACTGTTAGGTGGCCTGTACACAACTCCCACCAGCGTTTTTTGCCCCTTAGTGTTATGCAGCTCTACCCATATCGATTTCACATCTTTCCGGCTTATGTCCTTCCTTTCTATTGCGCTAATCTCATCTTTAACCAGCAACGCCACCCCACCTCCTTTTCTTTCATGTCTATCCCTCCTGAATATTGAATATCCCTGAACGTTGAGCTCCCATCCTTGGTCACCCTGGAGCCATGTCTCTGTGATCCCAACTATATTATAATCATTAATAACAATCTGCACTTTCAATTCATCCACCTTGTTACGAATGCTCCTTGCATTGACACACAAAGCCTTCAGGTACTCTTTTACAACTCTCTTAGCCCTTATACAATTATGTTGAAAAGTGGCCCTTTTTGATGCTTGCCCTGGATTTGTCGGCCTGCCACTTTTACTTTTCTCCTTACTACTTTTTGCTTCTACCCTCACTTTACACCCCTCTGTCTCTCTGCACTGGTTCCCATCCCCCTGTTGTGAACTAACCTCCTCTCGCCTAGCCTCTTTAATTTGATTCCCACCCCCCAACCATTCTAGTTTAAAGTCACCTCAGTCGCCCTCGCTAATCTCCCTGCCAGGATATTGGTCCCCCTAGGATTCAAATGTAACCCGTCCTTTTTGTACAGGTCACGCCTGCATACTCTTCATCAGGAAGATGATACCCAGACTTACGTCTTATCCCACACTCTCACATCCAGCCACCACCTCCCCACTCACGGATCTACACTAGTTCACTGACTGTCATTGAGTTGACTTTATTTCTTACATCCTTCACATACATAAGGAGTAAAAATCTGTACATTATGTCTCCTTTCATTGACTTGCTGTTGCCTAAGACCATTCAAAATGTCTAATGTTTTCTCCCTGGCCTTCCACAATTTATCCATTGCTGAGAGCTATGTCTTCAGATCCCTAACCCAAATTCAGCATCCTTCTCTAAGCTCCTTGCCTCTCTTCATCTCTTTTGTACTTTAACAGAGTATTATCCAAAACCTAAGCCTTTAACTATTACTCTTCACACCTCTCCCAGTGTCTCAATTTGTGGCTCAGATCTTTTGTCAACCTGATTATATTCCTGTGAGCTATGTTCCCTCTAATTTTTAGTAGTCAGTGTGTGCAAAAAACTTATGTTGTACAAATTTTTTTCCTGTGAGAAAAGTGTGTGCGCACTGAATGCACACATGGCACAGTTCATGTTGGTTTACAAAATATTTGACATAAAACTGCACAGAATAACAACAAAATAACATACATATTTAAGTCACTCAGTTATTTTTTCTCTCTCCTTTCTTTGGCATTTACCCATTCTTTATAAACTCTATCTGGACTAATAGAACTTCCATCCAATTGAGAGCTTTTGATTCTCATTAACATATCAAAATGACATTCACCTAAACGGTTTCTCAGCTTGTTTTTGAGTTGATTCATTAGGCTAAAACCTCGCTCACAGTCCGCACCAGATGCAAGAAAGGTTCTCCCAATGTCCATCAACTGTGCAAGGTCGCAAAGCTGTTCATTTTGAAGTACAAATGCCACCATTTGAGCAAAGTTTGAAATCAGTTTGGATTTAATTTTTTCTTGCACGGAAAATTTGAAATCATTGAACTATCTAACTATTACAATATTTTCAACTAGAAAATCATTATATTTTAGACATAAGGCATTAACTTGTTCATCGCCAAATGTGAAGTCACAATCTGTAATTGTGGAGAAATCAAAAGCTGACCATTCTCGTACCTCATCTTCAGGAAACCTTTCTTCTAAATGCGAACATTTCGAACTTGTCAACAGTGAACTTGTATCTACTGTGATGTTTTCTTCACGTTGTTGGCTTAGCAAAACATTAACTTTGTCACTTCACGAAACATTGTCTCCCAGATACTGCTTTCTTATCTTGTTAATTTTACCTCGCGTAAAATGAAGTGAATCTATCGGTGTCAGGCCACTCTTTTGCAGAATCTTGCACAGTGCAGCCAGTTCAGCAAAGACATCACTTAAAACCTGTAAAGCTACTTCGCTTCTTTTGAATTCAACATAGTGAATCAATATTTTTTTTCAATAAAAACTTAGTAAGCTATCTACAGGATTTGAAACAGATCTTCGTAAACTTTACAATATGAACACTGTCCGTCAAAGATGGCTGCCGCCGTGATGCAGCTGTACAAACCAGAACAGGAAAGGTGAGTTGACGTAAATTAGTGATGTTCATTGTGGTATTTGAAAAATTGACAAACTAGTTAACAGAAACATTTAGCTGAAAGATTATTTTCAATAAGTATAATTTTAATTACTACATTATTTTAGGTAACTAACCTTTTGTGCGCACATTAATTTCCTTTGTGTGTTGGTTGAAAAAGGTGTACGCGTGCGTACACGCGCACAGCTTAGAGAGAACATAGCCTGTGAGGCCCACTGCAGTGTTTTTTTAAAACTGAGTTCAACAAATCAGAATCTGAATCAGCTTTCTTATCACTATAATGTGAAATGTGTTTTTTTGCACCAATGGTACAGTGCAAAGACAAAAAATTATTAAAAATATAAAGCAAGTAATTAGTGCAAAAAGGAATAACCATAGGAAAGACATTGTCATGGTCCGGTCCATGAAGTCTGCATTCCAGTTCACGGTCTGGTCCATCGACCCTTGGTCCAGGTTTTCCAGTCTTCCTGTTTCTGCTCCTGTTGAGCACTAATTGAGGCAGCTGATTCTCGTTGGGGATGGCTGCATAAATACCTCCAGAGACCAGGGCATGGCTACTGGATTGTTCTTGTCCTTACTCCTTGTATCCCTTCCCCTGTCTTCTGTTTCCTCGCCTGAAGCCTTGCCTTGTCTTGCCGGTAACTCTCGCCTCGCCTGAAGTTCTTGTCTCACCTTGCATTGCCTGAAGCCTTGCCTTGCCTTGCTGGTAACTCTCGCCTGAAGTCTTGTCTTGCAGCCACCCTGTACCTAGCTCCCCTCCTGTCCCTTGCCTCCACCGGGTAAGTCAGGCCGTCTTGCTGTTACCCTGCGGTTGGTTCTGTCCCTTCCTGTCCCTTGCCTCCGTCGGGTAAGTCGGGTCACCTTGCCGTTACCCTGCAGTTGGTTCTGTCCCTTCCTGTCCCTTGCCTCCGTCAGGTGGAGATCCTCGCCCTGCCCAGGTGATCCGCACCCTGCCCAGGAGTACAGCGCCCTGCCCAGGAGGAGCTTCAAGACCCCAAGTCTCTAGCCTCGCCTCAAGTCTCTACCCGAGCCTTGCTCCAAGCCAAGCTTCAAGACCCCGAGCCTCAAGTCTCTAGTCTCAAGTCTCTGGCCTCAAGCCTCGCCCCAAGTCTCTGGTCTCCAGCCTCGCCCCAAGTCTCTGGTCGCCAGCCTCACCCCAAGTCTCTGGTCTCCAGCCTTGCCTCAAGTCTCTAGCCAAGCCTCACCTCACATCTCTAGCCAAGCCTCGCCCCATGTCTCTAGCCAAGCGGCGCCCCAAGCCTCAGGTCTCTAGTCTCAAGTCTCTGGTCTCCAGCTTCGCCTCAAGTCTCTGGTCTCCAGCCTCGCCTCAAATCTCTGGTCGCCAGCCTCACCTCAATTCTCTAGCCGAGCCTCGCCCCAAGCCTCAAGCTTCTAGACCCCAAGCCTCAAGCCTCTAGTCTCAAGCCTCGCCTCAAGTCTCTAGTCTCAAGTCTCTGGTCTCCAGGCTCGCCTCAAGTCTGAAGACTCCAGCCTCATCCTGCCTGCCAGCCAAGTCACGTCCTTGCCTAGTTCTGGGGTCTGAGACAGAGGCAAGACCCAGGTTCTGGTCCTTGTCCAGTCTCTGGCTCGGAGTGCAAGCCCAGACTCCTAGCTCTCTTGTCCAGTCCTGTTCCGGGTTCCCGGTTTTCGTGTCCATGTCCTAGCCCCCACCCTGTATCCTAGTCCTGTCTCTAGTACTTCAGTGTCTGTGTCTTGCACTTGGGTCTGTTCCCAGCCACCACCCTATGGCAGAACGATCCAGCCAACCATGGACCCAGTGACTCAGACACTGTTTTTTCCTCTTGCCACCTGCGGATCCCTTCTGTTAAATACCCTCCCACCCGCCCGGATTGTCCATAGTCTGGGTAGCCTCTTTGGTCACCAGGAGGCTCCCGTAAGGGGGGGGGGAGGCGGGAATACTGTCATGGTCCGGTCCGTAAAGTCCGTATTCCGGTTCACGGTCCAGTCCATTGACCCTGTTTCTGTTCCTGTTGAGCACTAATTGAGGCAGCTGATTCTCGTTGGGGCTGGCTGCATAAATAATACCTCCAGAGAGCAGGGCGTGGCTGCTGGATTGTTCTTGTCCTTACTCCTTGTATCCCTTCCCCTGCCTTCTGTTTCCTCGCCTGAAGCCTTGCCTTGTCTTGCCGGTAACTCTCACCTCGCCTGAAGTTTTTGTCTCGCCTTGCATTGCCTGAAACCTTGCCTTGTCTTGCTGGTTACTCTCGCCTCGTCTCGCCTGAAGTCTTGTCTTGGAGCCACCCTGTACCTAGCTCCCTTCCCGTCCCTTGCCTCCATCGGGTAAGCCGGGCCATCTTGCCGTTACCCTCCAGTTGTTTCTATCCCTTCCTGTCCCTTCCCTCCATCGGGTAAGCCAGGCTGTCTTGCCGTTACCTACGGTTGGTTCTGTCCTTTCCTGTCCCTTGCCTCCGTCGGGTAAACCAGGCCGTATTGCCACTACCCTGCGGTGGGTTCTGTCCCTTCCTGTCCCTTGCCTCCATCGGGTGGAGATCCACGCCCTGCCCAGGAGGAGCTTCAAGACCCCAAGCCTCTAGCCAAGCCTCGCCTCAAGCCTCTAGCCAAGCCTCGCCTCAAGTCTCTAACCGAGCCTTGCCCCAAGCCAAGCTTCAAGACCCCAAGCCTCAAGCCTCGCCTCAAGTCTCTGGTCGCCAGCCTCGCCTCAAGTCTCTGGTCTCCAGCCTCGCCTCAAGACTCTGGTCTCCAGCCTTGACTCAAGTCTGAAGACTCCAGCCTCGTCCTGCCTGCCAGCCAAGTCACGTCCTTGCCTAGTTCTGGGGTCCGAGCCAGTGGCAAGACCCAGGTTCTGGGTCCTTGTCCAGTCTCTGGCTCGGAGTCCAAGCCTGGGCTCCTAGCTCTCTTGGCCAGTCCTGTTCCGGGTTCTCGGTTTTTGTGTCCATGTCCTAGCCCTCACCCTGTATCCTAGCCCTGTCCCTAGTACTTCAGTGTCTATGTCTTGCACTTGAGTCAGTTCCCAGCCACCACCCTATGACAGACATGTTAATTTGGAGAGGGTGCAGAAGAGAGTTACGAGGATGCTGCCTGGCTAGCAGGTCTGAGTTATAGGGAGTGAATTACCATGCTGGATTTCTATTCCTGGAGAACAGGAGAATGAGAGGTGACCTCATAGAGGTTTATTTAAAAAAAAGGATAAGGTGGGCAGTCATAGTCTTTTCCCCAGAATTAGGGAGTCCAAAAGTAGAGGGCATGGATACTGTACAAGATAAGAGACCTGAAAGAGACCTCAGTGATTTGAAAGAGACCTGAGAGGTTTAGTGAATACTTGGAATGAGCAACCAGAGGAAATGATCAAGGCAGGTACAACTGCAACATTTAAGAGGAATTTGAATAGGTACATGGAGAGGGAAGGGCTTTGATGGGTTATGGGGAGGGGGAAATATAGGCAACTGGGACTGACAGGGAAAATGTATTGGTTGACATGGACCAGTTTCTGTGCTGTAATGTTTTATGAATATATAACAATATTCATGAATTTATGGATCATTCGGAAATCTGATGGCATAGGGGAAGAAGCTGCTTCTAAATCATTGAGGTTGGGTCTTCAGGCTCCTGTACCTCCTCACTGGTGTTAGTAAAGAGAAGAAGGCATGACCTGGATAGTGAAGATCCTCAGTGGTGGATGTCATCCTCTTAAGGAACTGCCTGTTGAAGATGCCCTTGATAGTAGGGAGGGTTGTGGCCGTGATTCATCTGGCTGAGTTTATAACCCTTGGCATCCTCTTGCAACCCAATGCATTTGAGCTTTCATACCATGCACTCCACTGTACATGTGTAAACTTTGGTGACAAGCCAGATCTCCCTGAACTGCCCAGCGGAGTATCGGCACCAATTGCCCACCATTGAGAACATCTACCATAAACACTGTCTGGGCAGAGTGAAAAGCATTATCAAGGACGCATCTCACCCTAACCGTGGACTTTTTACTCTCCTCCCTTCCGGTAGGTGCTACAGGAGCCTCCTCTCCCACACCAGCAGGCACAGGAAGAGCTTCTTCCCTGAGGCTGTGACCCTGCTGAACCTCACATCACAGTGCTAAGCAGTATTGTGCCCATATTGTACTTTTATATTTATGTGCTGTAGCACTTACTTTTAATTTGCAGTTATTTTGTAAATAACACTATTCTTTGCATTTCTGGTCAGATGCTAACTGCATTTCATTGGCTTTGTATCTGTACTCAGCACAATGACAATAAAGTTGAATCTAATCTAATCTCATATATAGTTTATAAATATTTTATATATATTAATTAATAACCATAAATTCTTGAGATGTTGCCATGGTCAACATATCATATCCCTATAATTACAAGTTTTCTGATAAGATTTCACAATACGCTTTATAACCTAGACCTTCATCCATTCAGACCTGCTGATACTCCCGCTTCTACCTCTGTATCTTTCCAAAATATTACACAGTCCAGCTGTGTTTTCAAATTTTGGCACTAACATCTCTTTAACATCAAGGGATCAACAAGTTATACAATTAGCACACTCCCTCAACAAACTTGTGAAGGACTAACTTCCAATACCTTTGGAATCCAAGGAATGCTTTCTTGTTTTGAAGAGGGTTTTTTTTTTGCTTTAATAAGGCTTCATTTCCCATTGCCTCTCCTGTAGAAAGTTTTATCCTCAAACTTATAATGAGTCTCTGGAGCAGGGACTATTAAATTATCTTGCCGCAAGCAACCAGTAATTGACTGCAGCATTTTCAGAGCCATAGAATTACACAGCAGAGAAACAAGCCCTTTGGCTCTGCACATCTATGTTGCCCTTTTAGCCCATCTGCACCAATCCCATTTATCTGCGTTATGACCATCACCTATCATGCCTTGCTCATTTAAGTACTTGTCTACATACCCTGTAAACTGCTGATTATATCTGATTACATCCTCCATCTGGCAGCACATTCCAGATATCAACCACTATCTGTAAAAAAAATACTACTTAAATTTCTTCCTCTCATATTAAATTGGTGCTCTCTGGGCTTTGACACTGTACTTTGGGTGAAAAAGAATAATTCTGACTATCCACCCTTTTATGCCTGTCTCAGTTATATATCCTCCTATCAAGTCACCTCTCAGTCTCCTTTGTTCTGGGGAAAATTAATCAGACAATCCACAACATGCTTGTAAACCATAAACACAAGAAATTCTGTAGATACTGTAAATCCAAAGCAACACACACAAGATGCTGGAGGAACCCAGCAGATCTATGGAAATGAATAAACAATTGATGCTCCGGGACTGGTGAATGTCCTTTGCACTCTGCAGCACCATCAAGTCCTTCCCGTAGTGTTATGACCAGAAATGCACACAATATTGCAAGTGCAGCCTTATCAGGGTTTTGTAAATTGTTACGTGATCTTCCAATTAGTATATATTTACTTTATTTAGCAACACAGCACAGTAACTGGACCCTTTCAGCTCAACAAGCCCGCAAGGTCTAATTATATCCATGTGACCAATTAAGTTACAAACTCATACAGTATATCCATCGGAAGAAGCCAGAGCAGACAGGGAGAGGGTGCAACCGTCTTACAGGCATCGGTGGAGTTGAGCCCAGGTTACACGGTTATTGACCTACAATGAAAAACATGCCACACATTTTCCTCACTGCCTCATCTACCCGTGTTGTCATTTTCAGTCAACTATGGATTTGAACAGGAGGTCACTCTGTTCACCAACATCATTCAGTGCCATACCATTTACTGTATAAGTTCTATCCTATTTGACTTTCTAAGTTCCACCATTCGCACTTCTTGGGTTTAAGTTCCACCTGCCAATGCACAGCTCATCTTTCCATTTAATCTATATCCTGCTGTGGCTTTCAACAACTTCCTCACCATTAGCAACACCACCAACGTTTGCAAATTTAGGAGTAATTTGTCCTACATTCACATCGAAGTCATTAATATAAATTACAATCAAAAGGGTCACAACACCAGTTCACACTGGTTACAGTTTCAATCAGGAAAGCATTCTTTGTCAAGTACTGGTTGCGCCTTATCACTAAATTATGTTTGGATCCAATTAGCCAGTTTACCTTGGATTCTATTTGCTTTAACAGTCTGGGTTAGCCTACCACGTGGGACCTTATTGAATAACTTACTAAAGTCTCTATAGATAACGCCTACCACCCTGCCTTCATCAGTCTTCTTAGTCACCCCCAGCAGTAAAACTCTGAAAATCCTAAACCTCAGTATCGGAATGGCTGGGGTGGGTAAAGGAACAGAAAACTGGGCCAATAAAGCCCAATAAATTTATAAGGAGTTTGAGAATGGTGCAATTGAAGAGAATGTGGGCTTGGGATCATGGTGAGTTTATTAAAGTGGGGGAAACACATTCGGTTGATTGCAATGCCAAATTTTTGTGAGTTCACAACAACTGGGTGGCAGATTATTGCAGTTTTAATATCATAAAGTATGAGTTGTATAGCTTAGAAACAGACTCCTCTGTATACCACAAACACATTGACCTTCATGCCTATTATACTAAACCCCATCCTTGCATAAACACACTGACCTTCATGGACATTCTGGAGTCGGAGGGTGAACAGCCAGTGGTCGTGGTGCACATAGGGACCAACAATATAGGTAAAACACGGGATGAGGTCCTACAAGCTGAATTTAGGAAGTTAAGAGATAAACTAAAAAGGAGGACCACAAAGGTAATAATCTCTGGATTACTACCAGTGCCACGCGCTAGTCAGAGTAGAAATAGGAGGATATATCAGATGAATACGTGGTTTGAAAAACGGTGCAAGGGGGAAGGATTCAAATTTCTGGGGCATTGGAACCAGTTCTGGAGGAGGTGGGACCGGTACAAACAGGACGGTCTGTACCTGGGCTGGACTGGAACCAATGACCTAGGGGGAGCATTTGCTACTGTTGTTCAGGAAGATTTAAACTAATGTGGTGGGGGATGGGAACAAGTGCAGAGAGACGGAAGGGTGTAAAATGAGGGTAGAAGCAAAAAGTAGTAAGGTGAAAAGTAAAATTGGCAGGCAGGGAAATCCAGGGCAAAAATCAAAAAGGTCCACTTTTCAACATAATTGTATAAAGGCTAAGAGTGTTGTAAAAGCAAGCCTGAAGGCTTTGCGTATCAGTGCAAGGAGAATTCGTAACAAGGTGGATGAATTGAAAGTCCAGATAGTTATTAATGAATATGTTATAGTTGGGATCACAGAGACATGGCTCCAGGGTGACCAAGGATGGGAGCTCAACATTCAGGGATATTCAATATTCAGGAGGGATAGACATGAAAGAAAAGGAGTTGGGGTAGCATTGCTGGTTAGAGAGGAGATTAACACAATAGAAAGGAAGGACATTAGCTGGGAAGATGTGGAATTGATATGGGTAGAGCTGCATAACACTAAGGGGCAGAAAACGCTGGTGGGAGTTGTGTACAGGCCACCTAACAGTATAGTGAGGTTGGGGATGGCATTAAACAGGAAATTAGAAATGTGTGCAATAAAGGAACAGCAGTTATAATGGGTGACTTCAATCTACCTGTAGATTGGGTGAACCAAATTGGTAAGGGTGCTGAGGAAGAGGATTTCTTGGAATGTATGCGGGATGGTTTTCTGAACCAACATGTTGAGGAACCAACTAGACAGCAGGCCATTCTAGACTGCGTATTGAGCAATGAGGAAGGGTTAATTAACAATTTTGTCGTGAGAGGCCCCTTGGGTAAGAATGACCATAATATGGTGGAATTCTTCATTCAGATGGAGAGTGACATAGTTAATTCAGAAACAAAGGTTCTGAACTTAAAGAAGGGTAACTTTGAAGGCATGAGACGTGAATTAGCTAAGATAGACTGGCAAATGATACTTAAAGGGTTGACGGTGGATATGCAATGGCAAGCATTTAAAGGTTGCATGGATGAACTACAACAATTGTTCATCCCAGTTTGGCAAAAGAATAAATCAAGGAAGGTAGTGCACCTGCAGCTGACAAGGGAAATTAGGGATAGTATCAATTCCAAAGAAGAAACATACAAATTAGCCAGAAAAAGCAGCACATCTGAGGACTGGGAGAAATTCAGAGTCCAGCAGAGGAGGACAAAGGGCTTAATTAGGAAAGGGAAAAAAAGATTATGAGAGAAGACTGGCAGAGAACATAAAAACTGACTGTAAAATAGATATGTGGAAAGAAAAAGATTGGTTAAGACAAATGTAGGTCCCTTACAGTCAAAAACAGGTGAATTGATCATGGGGAACAAGGACATGGCAGACCAATTGAATAACCACTTTGGTTCTGTCTTCACTAAGGAGGACATAAATAATCTTCCAGAAATACTAGGGGACCGAGGGTCCAGTGAGATGGAGGAACTGTGGGAAATACATGTTAGTACAGAAGTGGTGTTAGGTAAATTGAAGGGATTAAAGGCAGATAAATCCCCAGGGCAAGATGGTCTGCATCCCAGAGTGCTTAAGGAAGTAGCCCAAGAAATAGTGGATGCATTAGTGATAATTTTTCAAAACTCTTTAGATTCTGGACTAGTTCCAGAGGATTGGAGGGTGGCTAATGTAACCCCGCTTTTTAAAAAAGTAGGGAGAGAGAAACCGGGGAATTATAGACCGGTTAGCCTAACATCGGTGATGGGGAAAATGCTAGGGTCAGTTGTCAAACATATGATAACAGCACATTTGGAAAGTGGTGAAATCATCGGACAAAGTCAGCATGGATTTATGAAAGGAAAATCATGTCTGACGAATCTCATAGAACTTTTTGAGGATGTAACTAGTAGAGTGAATAGGAGAGAACCAGTGGATGTGGTATACTTGGATTTTCAAAAGGCTTTTGACAAGATCTCACACAGGAGATTAGTGTGTAAACTTGAAGCACACGGTATTAAGGGTATGGTATTGATGTGGATAGAGAATTGGTTGGCAGACAGGAAGCAAGGAGTGGGAATAAATGGGACCTTTTCAGAATGGCAGGCAGTGACTAGTGGGGTACCGCAAGGCTCAGTGCTGGGACCCCAGTTGTTTACAATATATATTAATGACTTAGACAAGGGAACTAAATGCAGCATCTCCAAGTTTGCGCATGACACGAAGCTGGGCGGCAGTGTTAGCTGTGAGGAGGATGCTAAGAGGATGCAGGGTGACTTGGATAGGTTAGGTGAGTGGGCAAATTCATGGCAGATGCAATTTAATCTGGATAAATGTGAGGTTATCCACTTTGGTGGCAAAAACAGGAAAACAGATTATTATCTGAATGGTGGCCGATTAGGAAAAGGAGAGGTGCAACGAGACCTGGGTGTCATTAAACACCAGTCATTGAAAGTGTGTATGCAGGTACAGCAGGCGGTGAAAAAGGCAAATGGTATGCTGGCATTCATAGCAAGAGGATTCGAGTACAGGAGCAGAGAGGTACTACTGCAGTTGTACAAGGCCTTGGTGAGACCACACCTGGAGTATTGTGTGCAGTTTTGGTCCCCTAATCTGAGGAAAGACATTCTTTCCATAGAGGGAGTACAAAGAAGGTTCACCAGATTGACCCTGGGATGGCAGGACTTTCATATGATGAAAGACTGGATCGACCAGGCTTACACTCGCTGGAATTTAGAAGATTGAGGGGAGATCTTATTCAAACATATAAAATTCTGAAGGGATTGGACAGGCTAGATGCAGGAAAATTGTTCCCGATGTTGGGGAAGTCCAGAACGAGGGGTCAGAGTTTAAGGATAAAGGGGAAGCCTTTTAGGACCGAGATGAGGAAAAACTTCTTCACACAGAGAGTGGTGAATCTGTGGAATTCTCTTCCACAGGAAACAGTTGAGGCCAGTTCATTGGCTATATTTAAGAGGGTGTTAGATATGGCCCTTGTGGCTAAAGGGATCAGGGGGTATGGAGAGAAAGCAGGTACAGGGTTCTGAGTTGGATGATCAGCCATGATCATACTGAGTGGTGGTGCAGGCTCGAAGGGCTGAATGGCCTACTCCTGCACTTATTTTCTATGTTTCTATGTCTATTATACTAATCTCCATCCTTGCATAAACACACCGACCTTCGTGTCTATTGTAATAATCCCCAGCCTTGCATAAATACCACGTCCCTCCGTGCCATGCTCATTCAAGTTCCTGTCAAGGTGTTGTTACTGTTCCTCCCTCCAACACTTCCTCTGGCAGTTCATTCCAGGTACCAACTACTCTGTGAAAGCAATTACCCCTCGGATCTCCCCTAAACCTCGTCCCTTTCACCTTAAGTGTTCTCCCTCTCATCGTAAACCTGTGTCTTCTAGTTTTAGACAGACTTTTTGTGGGAAATAGACACAGACCATCTCCCCTATCCGTGCTTCTCATTATTTTATACATCTCTATCTTATCATCTCTTATCTTCTTTGCTCCAAGGAAACAGATGTGGCTTATCTACACTCTCTTCATAATTCAACCTCCAGTCCAGGTAACATCCTCGTCATTGTTGGATTAAGATGGTCCTCCTTGTAGTGTGGAGACCTAAGCTACACACAATACTCTACGTGTGACTTAAACAATGTTTGTACCACCGTAACGTAATGTTCCGACTTTTTGTCTTGTTGCTTAGACCTTAACACATTAGAAGATGAGGGTTATCCAGAACCCTGAACATTTGAGGAGTAAAGACCTGTATGCTAAAAAAAAATTGCCAGACATATTTAAATGTTTCACACAAACTGTACTAAAGTCATCATGTTAATCTTTTGCCAGTCATGATTAAATGCAACTCTATTAAACAAAGACAGTAAATTTGACTATCAGCAGAAACAAGTACAGGGATGGCTCTGTTGTAAGAAAGATTCCTACAGATAGCCTGTACTTTCTGAAACTAGCCCACACCTTTTAGGGTGGAGATTCAATATGGAGTTGGAAACAGGAGTTGTGCTGGACATAAAGCCATCCTGGGAAATAATGAAGAATGGTTCTGTGGGATAGGATGTTATAAGGTTTCCAGTTTGGAGGTGTTGGTGGGGGACTAGAAAGGAGGAGAGGCATCTTTTTACTGCTGGGGCCCATTGCCCTTTTTGATGCATGATCAAAAGGCTGGGGAAAATATCTCCAAGGAGGTCAAGTCACAAGATAAGCTCTGAACACCTTGGTTGATGACCACAAGTGTCAATGGAATGGTTTCATCTTGAGGGTATATTGGCATGGCTAAGGGCTTCTGCAGAAATGACCAATGTAAATTTTGGAGACAGGCAACATAAAAGAACTAAAAGTAGGTCTCCATGCTGGTGAGTATATGGAGCAAAACTGAACTTTTTATCAAGCTTGCGAATACTTGGACAATGGGAACAGGAGATCAATGACTGGACAAGAAAATAGAGCATGATGTTAATTCAGGTCAGTCTTCTTAATATGTAACCTGAAGGAAGTTTCAGTGAATTCAAGAATTGAACAGAGAAGAATTGGGATTCTGGAGGAAATTTGGGCTACTAAGAGCAATAATAATTATCTCAATAAAAGCTCTTTCCCGAGGGTTTTGTACAGTACATTTCTTGCAAAAGCTCCTTCCAGGATGAGTGTCAGTTCTTGATTACATATTAGGCAGATGCTCTAGGATAATCTGGAATGTTAAATGTACTTTGTAGACTCAAAAGCTGAAAGTTAAATGTTTTTCAAAATGCTTTGTAAATGTTTTTTCCTTGTGAATGAATTTTGGATTGAGTGAGATGCAGAAGTCAAAGTTAGCTGTGGATTTGGTTGCAATTTATAATATTTTATACCACAGATAAACCCTGCTTTACCACAGTGGGGTGGGGTGTGGGAATTGCCTTCCTAGTGTAAGGGGTTTCTTCTTTTATGTTACTGTTTATGCTAATAAAAATTGCTTCTTTGTTATCTTAGAATAAAATGGCTTCTTTGTTATGTTAACTGCTCAGAAAGTGCTTCTCTCTCTCACAGCTTGTTTTGGTTATAACTACTGATAATGAGAATTGTATTCATTTGCTAACCAATTGGGCTGCATGTTATTCTTTCTTGTGTGTCTGTAAGCTATTGTTTTTCGCGGGCTTTGGGGCAGAAGGCACGATGGGGACAGAGAGAAGAGACGCAATGCTGTAAGCTGGGCGGCGGAACGAACCCCGAGTGGGAGTCCGAGGCCCAGAGTCTTTGGCAAGGAGAGGAGATGAAGAGAGACTTGTGTGGAGCGTCTGCTCGACCACTGTGGTTGGTCCCAGGCGGTGGATTGAGGAGGTCAGAGGGGATTGAATGGTGGAAAGAAGACTCCGTTAATTGAGCTCCAACTGTGTGCACGAAGTGGTTGAACTTTGATAAGTTTGGCGCCTTTTACTTTCCTTTTATATTTTATCTCTATTAATTACATAGTTCCAGTAAGATCTATAAAGTGTAATCATTTAATCGCATATGGTGTACTGTCTGTTATTTGGCGGGGTGGGGTACATCACACAGCATCCACACAAACTTGATTACCCAGTTTGGTGGGGCCGAAGGCTACTCCCCCTAGACAGAAATGAGATGAGCGAGCCTGAGGTTTACCAGGGGACTACATTTGCGGGCTCATCCGGGATTGCAGTTAGTAATGTGTGTCTCTGTGGGATTGCTGGTTATTACTGCAGCGTGTTGGGGTGAGGTGGGGTGGTCTTTGTTTGAGTTCAGACTAGCGCTGATGAGTTGGTAGTGGGACTGCCAGTGTCTGTTTGGTGCCCCAGGTGAGGCGGGACCATGGGCAGTCCAAACCATTAGGAGAGAGAGGAAAGAGTGGTCTGATCCGGAGATAGTGCCTGCGAATAAATGTTCCAGCTATGGCAGGCTCTGCCTGGCTTTTGGGTTATAGTCCACCCCTAGAGGGGCGGAGGTGTACAAGACATGGGCGGAGCGGATCTCTCAGTTGTTAGATGAGTGGCAGTGCTCGGTTGAGGGAGAGCAACAGGAATTAATTGAAAGTTTGAGTACGCAGGCTGTTGACGGTGTTAGAACTGTCAGGTTCAATTACCCCGCGGTGACAGCTGCCAGTTATCTGAAAGTGGGGGGAAATGCGTCTGGTTTGACTGGAAGTAAAATGCAGCGCCTGGGGGGCTTTCTATACCTGTGTCAGGAGATTGGGGAAAAGCTTTCAGTGTATCTTCTCTGGCTAGGAGGGTGGCTAAATTGCTTGCAGTATCAGGGGGATCATTTAAGGGGATCAGCCCCTTCCTCAGTTGTTCAGCTGATCAGAGAGGGGTCAGGAAACTTAGTGGAGGCCCAGTGGGGGAACGGCTTGGGGTCTCTGGGGGAGCACGTTCCCAACCATGTTCCAAGGAACTTCTGAAAGGAAAAGACCCTATTCCTGAAGGCTTAGAGAGACCACACCTCCCGTGTGTCATTACAGATAGATGGAACCTATGCTAAAGCTATCCTTGTCACCGGGGTGCATGTCAAGTTGTTGTACAGTTCATTTTACAACCAGTTTCTGAAGCATTTACCTTTGACAATATTAAGGGCACTGGAGATTTGGGTTACCAGTGCCAGTGATTATCCAGAAGACGATTATTGGTCAGTGAAACTGGAGTTCATGGGAGCATTGTCTGTGCACCCAGTGTTTCGAGCTGCTTGTGAGGACGTGTGCAGCCGGTACCAAATTTAAACGAGAGCCAATTGTGGTACGGCCTGGGGTAAGTATCTGAGGGTGAAACCCTCTTAGTAGATGCTCTGAAATACCACGAGGGAGGGGAGTTGACCGCTGGAGACTCTTTGGTGAGTGAGAGGTCGCAGCGACTGGCCCCTGTAGCTGTGGAAGACATGGTTGTATGGATTATAGGACTCTGAACAGGCGCACTGTCATTGACCAGAATACGGCCCTGAGGGCCGAAGATGCGACGGTCTGTCTGAATGGTGCGATGTGGTTTCATGTGCTGGATCTGAGGAGTGGATGTTGCCAGATCCCGATGAGTGAGGCCAACAAGGAGAAGACGGCTGTTATAGGTGCCCTAAGATTCTTCCGGTCCAACAAGATGCCACAGGGCATATCTGGAGCCCCTGCAACCTTCCCGCAGGGCATGAGGAAGACCATGGGGGATGTGGAGGTGTTTGGAGTTTTGGCATATATGGATGATTGCCTAGGGTTTGGATTCACCTTGGGGGTCTATGATGTGAGGTGAGTGCCGGAGCCCGGGACAACTATTGAAGAATTGGCGTTCACGCTTGTCAAAGTGGAGACGTGTAAACGGAATTCCGAGCTGAAACTGCGGCCATTTACTGATTAATTAATCTAGAGAGATGAAACAATGACCAACCTTCGAAAGGACCAGCAGAAACTCAAGAAATCGATCCAGAACAGATTGGAAGAAGCTGGTGGTATAATTGCATCCCTGATGGAGATGGACACGAAGTGTGTGTCAGAACTGCTGAGACTGGGGTGAGAGTTGGAGGAGTCAGAGAAGAAGCTGACGTCTCGATTGCAGGAGGCTGAAGAGGCTGCAGAGGCAGCCCAGGCTAAGTGCTTCATTTTGGAGAAAATCAAACAGCAGCTACTGATCGAGGAAATGAAGAAGAATACGGATTCGAAGGATGACGTGCTGGATGTGTGATACATGCTGCCTTTCGATAACTTTCCCTTGATTGAGGAATAAACTTTTGGCCCTTCTCCCACTGAGTCAGGTGTTGTGGGGAGGGCTAGCTGTGGGCAGCCTGAAGGAAAAGAAGTAGGGCCCTGGACACGGAACAGGGGGCTCCGAGTTGCAGTGGGGCATGAGTGAGAGATTGAGAGAGGAGTTGGCAAGCAGACCCGAGGTATCCCCAGTAGTGTCCGAGCCTGAAGGGTTTAGGTGAGGGGGTACGGAGGTCTTGAAGGATTAGGAGACTCCCAGATAGGTTGGCCTATGTAGCGACCCAGTAAGGCCTACTGTTTGGGGAGCAATGTGACTGTTTGTACCTGGATTGGGTTTTTGTGTCTGCAGGAATGGTTGGCGAGTTATTTAGAAGTCATGAGGACATGACTAAATTTGGTGTGGGGAGAGTGTAAGGTGTTTCTTCCTTTATGTTACTGTTTATGCAAATAAAAATGACTTCTTTGTTATGTTAGAATAAAATGGCTTCTTTGCTTCTCAATTTAGAAGATTGAGGGGGGATCTGATTGAAGCATATAAAATTCTAAAGGGATTGGACAGGCTAGATGCAGGAAGATTGTTCCCGATGTTGGGGAAGTCCAGAACGAGGGGCCACAGTTTGAGGATAGAGGGGAAGCCTTTTAGGACCGAGATTAGGAAAAACTTCTTCACACAGAGAGTGGTGAATCTGTGGAATTCTCTACCACAGGAAACAGTTGAGGCCAGTTCATTGGCTATATTTAAGAGGGTGTTAGAAATAGCCCTTGTGGCTAAAGGGATCGGGGGTACGGAGAGAAGGCAGGTATAGGGTTCTGAGTTGGATGATCAGCCATGATCATACTGAATGGTGGTGCAGGCTAGAAGGGCCGAATGGCCTACTCCTGCACCTATTTTCTATGTTTCTATGTTACGTTAACTGCGGAGAAAGTGCTTCTCTCTCTCACAGCTTGTTTTGGTTATAACTACTGATAGTGAGAATTGTATTCATTTGCTAACCAATTGGGAGAGATGTTATTCTTTCTTGTGTGTCTGCAAGCTATTGTTTCGCGTCTTTGGGGCAGAAGGCGTGATGGGGACAGGGAGAGGAGATGCGATGCTGTAAGCTGGGCAGCGCAACGGACCTCGAGCGGGAGTCCGAGGCCCAGGGTCTTCGGCCAGGAGAGGAGACGAAAACAGACTCGTATGGAGCGTCTGGTCAACCACCGTGGTTGGTCCTAGGCGGCGGGTTGAGGAAGTCGGAGGGGATCGAATGGTGAAAGAAGACTCCGTTAATTGAGCTCCAGCTGTGTGCAAAAAGTGGTTGAACTTTGATAAGTTTGGTGCCTTTTACTTTCCTTTTATATTTTATCTCTATTAATAATATCAGCAGTCCCCAACCACCGGCCCGCAAAGCATGTGCCACCAGGCCGTGAGGAAACGATATGAGTCAACTGCACCTTTCCTCATTCCCTGTCATGCACCGTTGAACTTGAACATAGGGTTGCCAACTGTCCCGTATTTGCTAGGACATCCCATATATTGGGCTAAATTGGTTTGTCCCGTTATTTTCCCCGCTAAGGTAGAATGTTCCTATGAAACCTTTCGTGCCGAAATGGCGTAAAGTGAAGAAGCAATTACCATTAATTTCTATGGGAAAAATTTTTGAGCGTTCCCAGACCCAAAAATAACCTACCAAATCATACCAAATAACACATAAACCCCCCGAAAATAAATAACACTAACAAAACACGCTTCTTTTTACATTGTACATCAACAATTTGGATGATGGAAGAGATGGCTTTGTGGTTAAGTTTGCTGATGATACGAAGATAGGTGGAGGGGCCAGTAGTGCTGAGGAAATGGAGAGTCTGCAGAGAGACTTGGATAGATTGGAAGAATGGGCAGAGAAGTGGCAAATGAAGTACAATGTTGGAAAGTGTATGGTTATGCACTTTGGCAGAAAAAATAAACGGGCAGACTATTATTTAAATGGGGAAAGAATTCAAAGTTCAGAGATGCAATGGGACTTGGGAGTCCTCGTACAGGATACCCTTAAAATTAACCTCCAGGATGAGTCAGTAGTGAAGAAGGAGAATGCAATGTTGGCATTCATTTCTAGAGGAATAGAGTATAGGAGCAGGGATGTGATGTTGAGACTCTATAAGGCATTGGTGAGACCTTACTTGGAGTACTGTGGGCAGTTTTGGTCTCCTTATTTAAGAAAGGATGTGCTGACGTTGGAGAGGGTACAGAGAAAATTCACTAGAATGATTCCAGGAATGAGAGGGTTAACATATGAGGAACGTCTGTCCGCTCTTGGACTGTATTCCTTGGAGTTTAGAAGAATGAGTGGAGACCTCATAGAAACATTTCAAATGTTGAAAGGCATGGACAGAGTGGATGTGGCAAAGTTGTTTCCCATGATGGGGGAGTCTAGTACGAGAGGGCACGACTTAAGGATTGAAGGGTGCCCATTCAGAACAGAAAAGCGAAGAAATATTTTTAGTCAGAGGGTGTTGACTCTATGGAATTTGTTGACACGGGCAGCAGTGGAGGCCAAGACATTGGGTGTGTTTAAGGCAGTGATTGATAGGTTTCTGAGTAGCTAGGGCATCAAAGGTTATGGTGAGAAGGCGGGGGAGTGGGCCTAAATGGGAGATTGGATCAGCTCATGATAAAATGGTGGAGCAGATTCAATGGGCCGAATGGCCAAGTTCTGCTCCTTTGTCTTATGGTCTTATGATAGTAAAAGCAGGAATGATATGATAAATACACAGCCTATATAAGGTAAAAATAATGTATGTACAGTATAGTCGGGAAGTTGACGGCAAAACCGATTTGTGGGAAAAAAATCGGCACGTACGCACATGTGCACATCACGCATACGCACACAGGTGCCCGCGTAAGGCATCATGGTAATGGTAGTCTTTCCTGCGGTAAAGTGTCCCGGGATTTGACTGCTAGTTTTGTCCCTTATTTGGGAGTGAGAAAGTTGGCAACCCTAACCGTAAAAGACATGTTGAGGTGAGCTTAACCCTACTTGAACACACCCCCCTCTGGTCGTCCGGTCCGCAAGAATATTGTCAATATTAAACTGGTCCGCGGTGCAAAAAGGGTTGGGGACCCCTGAATTACATAGTTCCAGTACGATCTATAAAGTATAATCATTTAATCGCATATGGTGTATTGTCTGTTATTTGGTAGGGTGGGGTACATCACACAGCATCTACACAAAGTTAATTACCCAGTTTGGCAGGGCCGAAGGCTGCATCCCCTAGACAGAAGTGAGCTCAGTGAGCCTGAAGCTTACCAGGGGGCCACACTAGAAAATTAGAGAATGGAGATATAACTTAATTAATTGTTTGAGACAGGATAACCCTCTCATCCTAGGAATCACCTAAATTAATCTCCTTTGAACTGCTTCTGGTGTCAAAGATGCTCATTTGAGTTACTGTTGCCTTCCTGTCACCTTGAACTATTCTGGCTGTTCTCCTCTGACCTCTCTCATCTACAAGGTATTTGTGCTCATAGAATTGCTGCTCACTGCATTTGTTTTGATTTTTTGCACCATACTCTCGTGACGACAAACCAAATTATCAGAAGATTGATGCTGATGAGAGAGATAAGGGAGACAATGGAGAAACATTCAAAATGCTAATAAGAGAGAAGAGAGAGATTAACGAGAAAGAAACACATTTCAGATATTGACAGACCGATTGCTTTGAACCTGAACCGTTTGAAGTTTGATGGACAGGTAGGGGGATAAAAAGAACAGATTCGCTAAGGCACGACACACACCACGAGATCACGAGTTAACAAGACCCTGGAAGAGCGGTGTGCCCCCACAAGTTGGTGAGAGTTTGGAGGTGTGGTTGCGGGAACCGACCACAGACGCACAGGGTGAAAGGGTACGATCGGCGGGAACCTGGTGTGTATGTCCACCCTTGCCTGGGTGCCGGGTTCACCGCGGAAGAACGGTCGTATCCGGAGCGGAGGGGTCACAGTCAGTGACCACAGAAGACATAACAAAGGGTCCGCCCGAGAGCTAACTGCGAAGAACATCAAAGGTCTGTTGAATCAAAATTTGCATTCTCTCTCTCTCCCCCCAACGGCACAACAGCGATTACTGCAAACTGTACTGTACTGAACTCTGCGTCACTTGAGACTGATCATTTTACTCCTAGACTGCGATAGAGCTTGGTTGATTCCTGTTACCCCAGTTCTGTGCACATGTGTGTTTTATCATTGCTAACCTGTTGCATTTATATCCCTACGATTAGAGTACTATGTTGCTTATTTCCGTAATAAAACTTTATTAGTTTCTGTTAACCAGACTCCAACTAGGTGTTCCATTTCTGCTGGTTTGGCAACCCAGTTACGGGGTACATAACACTCTTTAAACTCTAGAGAACATTGTGCATTAAAGTCCCAGGAGATCAACAGTTTCTGAGATACTCAAACCACCTGATTAGCACCAACAATAATTCCACAGTCAAAATCACTTACATCACACGTCTTTGCCGAGGAGACAGACATCAGGCAGAGCCATGGTAGCAGGGGACTCCATAGTGAGAGGTATAGAAAGGGGTTTCTGTGGCAACAGGCGAGATTTAAGAATAGTGTGTTGCCTCCCTGGTGCCGGGATCCAGGATGTCACGGACCGATTGCAGGGAATCCTCAAGAGTGAAGGTGAACATCCAGAAGTGGTGGTGCATGTTGGCACAAATGACATGCAGAAGAAGAGGAAAGTCATTCTACAGCGTGACTTCAGAGAGCTCGGAAGAAGGCTGAAAAGCAGGACATCCAGGGTGGTTATCTCCGGTTTGCTTCTAGTTCCCCGTGCTGGAGTGGTCAAGAACAGGGAGATAATGGATCTGAATGTGTGGCTGAGGAACTGGTGCAGGAAGCAAGGATTTACATTCTTGGACCACTGGGGTATGTTTCGGGCTAAGGATGAATTGTACAAAAGGGACGGGTTGCACCTTAATAAGCGGGGCACCAGCATTCTGGCAGGCAGGTTTGTCTCTGCAACACGGGTGTGTTTAAACTAAGTAGTAGGGGGGAGGGGACGACCTGGAAACATAAGGATGGAGATAAAGGGAAAGTGAGAATAAGAAAAGTTAAGAATGACAGCAGAATCAACAGAACAGAAAGCTCAAGAAGGGATCGTACAGTATGGCCAAGTGAAATAGGAATTGATATGGGAGGTGAGGGGAGTAATGAATTAAAAGTATTGTATATGAATGCACGGAGTATAAAAAATAAAGTGGATGAGCTTGAGGCAAAGCTGGAAATTGGTAAGTATGATGTTGTGGGAATAACAGAGACATGGCTTCAAGTGGACAGGGCCTGGGAAATGAATATTCAAGGATATACGTCCTATTGAAAGGACAGACTGATGGGCAGAGGGGGTGGGGTGGCTCTGTTGGTGAGGAATGATATTCAGTCCCTTGCGAGGGGGGACATAGAATCAGGAGACGTAGAGTCAGTATGGATAGAACTGAGAAATTCTAAGGGTAGAAAGACCCTTATGGGAGTTATCTACAGGCCCCCAAACAGAAGTCTAGATGTAGGGTGTAAGTTGAATCAAGAGTTAAAATTGGTATGTCACAAAGGTAATGCTACAGTTGTTATGGGGGACTTCAACATGCAGGTAGACTGGAGGAATCAGGTTGGTACTGGACCTCAAGAAAGGGAGTTTGTGGAGTCCCTCCGAGATGGATTCTTAGAACAGCTTGTACTGGAGCCTACCAGAGAGAACGCAATTCTAGATTTAGAGTTGTGCAATGAACCGGATTTGATCAGGGACCTCGAGGTAAAGGAGCCATTAGGAGGTAGTGACCATAATATGATAAGTTTTAATCTACAATTTGAGAGGGAGAAAGGAAACTCGGAAGTGTCAGTATTATAGTTGAACAAACTATACTATGAGGGAGGAGCTGGCCAAAGTTCAATGGAACAATACCATAGCAGGGATGACAGTGGAACAGCAATGGCAAGTGTTTCTGGGATTAATGCGGAAGGTGCAGGATCAGTTCATTTCAAAGAGGAAGAAAGATCCTAAGGGGAGTAAGGGGAGGCCATGGCTGACAAGGGAAGTGATGGACAGTATAAAAATAAAAGAGAAGAAGTATAACATAGCAAAGTTGAGTGGGAAGTCGGAGGACTGGGAAACTTTTAAAGAGCAACACAAGGTAACTAAAAAGGCAATACGCGGAGAAAAAAATGAGGTACGAAGGTAAACTAGTCAAGAATATAAAGGAGGATAGTAAAAGCTTCTTTAGGTATGTGAAAAGGAAAAAAAAGTTAAGACCAAAATTGGGCCCTTGAAGACAGAAGCGGGTGAATTTATTATGAGGAACAAGGAAATGGCAGACGAGTTGAACAAGTACTTTGGATTTGTCTTCACTAGGGAAGACACAAACAATCTCCCAGATGTAATAGTGGCCAGAGGACCTAGGCTAATGGATGAATTGAAGGAAATTTATATTAGCAGGAAATGGTGTTGGATAGACTGTCGGGTCTGAAGGCTGATAAGTCCCCGGGACCTGATGGTCTGCATCCCAGGGTACTTAAGGAGGTGGCTTTAGAAATCGTGGACGCGTAAGTAATCATTTTCCAATGTTCTATAGATTCAAGATCAGTTCCTGTGGATTGGAGGGTGGCTAATGTTGTCCCTCTCTTTAAGAAGGGAGGAAGAGAGAAAACAGGGAATTATAGACCGGTTAGCCTGACGTCGGTGGTGGGAAAGATGCTGGAGTCAATTATAAAAGATGAAATTACGACACATCTGGATAGCAGTAACAGGATTGGTCCAAGTCAGCATGGACTTACGAAGGGGAAATCGTGCTTGACTAATGTTCTGGAATTTTTTGAGGATGTAACTATGAAAATGGACAAGGGAGAGCCAGTGGATGTAGGGTACCTGGATTTTCAGAAAGTCTTTGATAAAGTCCCACATAGGAGATTAGTGGGCAAAATTAGGGCACATGGTATTGGGGGCAGAGTACTGACATGGATTGAAAATTGGCTGGCTGACAGAAAACAAAGAGTAACGATTAACGGGTCCCTTTCGGAATGGCAGGCGGTGACCAGTGGGGTACCGCAAGGGTTCAGTGCTGGGGCTGCAGCTGTTTACAATATATATTAATGATTTAGATGAGGGAATTAAAAGTAACATTAGCAAATTCGCCGATGAGACAAAGCTGGGTGGCAGTGTGAAATGTGAGGATGCAGGGTGACTTGGACAGGCTGGGTGAGTGGGCAGATGCATGGCAGATGCAGTTTAATGTGGATAAATGTGAGGTTATCCACTTTGGTGGTAAGAACGGGAAGGCAGATTATTATCCAAATGGAGTCAAGTTAGTAAAGGGGAAGCACAACAAGATCTAGGTGTTTTTGTACATCAGTCACTGAAAGCAAGCATGCAAGTACAGCAGGCTGTGAAGAAAGCTAATGGCATGCTGGCCTTCATAACAAGGGGAATTGAGTATAAGAGCAAAGAGGTCCTTCTGCAGCTGTACAGGGCCCTGGTGAGACCACACCTGGAGTACTGTGTGCAGTTTTGATCTCCAAATTTGAGGAAGGACATTCTTGCTATTGAGAGAGTGCAGCGTAGGTTTACACGGTTAATTCCGGGATGGCAGGACTGTCATATGTTGAAAGATTGGAGCGAATGGGCCTGTATACTCTGGAATTTAGAAGGCTGAGAGGGGATCTTATTGAAACATATAAGATTATTAAGGGATTGGACACGCTAGAGGCAGGAAGCATGTTCCCGCTGATGGGTGAGTCCAGAACCAGAGGCCACAGTTTAAGAATAAGGGGTAGGCCATTTAGAACGGAGTTGAGAAAAAACTGTTTCACCCAGTGAGTGCTGGATATATGGAATGCTCTGTCCCAGAAGGCTGTGGAGGCCAAGTCTCTGGATGCTTTCAAGAAAGAGATGGCTAGAGCTCTTAAAGATAGCGGAATCAAAGGCAATGGGGATAAGGCAGGAACTGGATACTGATTGTGGATGATCAGCCATGATCACAGTGAATGGCGGTGCTGGCTCGAAGGGCCAAATGGCCTACTCCTGCACCTATTGTCTATTGTCTTTCCCATTCTGATGTTTGGTCTGAACAACAACAGAATCTCTTGACCATGTCTGCATGCTTTTTGCAATGAGTTGCTGTCAAATGATTGGCTGATTAGATATTTGCATTAGCAAGTAGGTGTGCAGGCGTAATTAGTGTAATGGCCACTGAGTGTATTTCCAATCTCTGTCCATTTAGACAACAGTCTGCTTTTTGATTCCTCTTACTGAAGATCTCATAAGGCTTTCCCACATTTAGTTTCATTTGTCAAATTTTCACTGAATCTTTCTGTGGCCTTTTGCAGATATCAAATATTCTCATTGCTACATGCCCTTCCACCTTCTTTTGTTTCATCAGCAAACTTAGATACCTCACACTCCACCCATCTTTTGACTCATGAATGTAAACTCTAAGGAACCAGTGATGAAATGTGATGAGTCTTTGCCTAATCTGTGACAACCAGTCTTTAATCCATATTAACCCACTTTTCTCAATACCATAAACTGTTATTTTATGCTCTAACGGTTTATGTGGCATTTTGTCACGTGCATCTGAGTATCCAATATACTACATCTATGCTTGCCCCAGAACCAGTTCTGTTTGATATATCCTTGAATAACTCTTGCTAATTTGTCAGGTGTGATTTGTTTTTCATTGAAGATTTGATTATCTAAATGATGAGCTATTTCTTTATTACAGATACTGGCACATTGCCAACAACAGACATGAAGCTAACAGGCTTATAGTTACCCACTTTTACAACTGCTTCAGTTGGGGATAGACAGGTATATGGAAGATTGTGGAATTGAGGATGATGGGTAACTGGGGAAGAAGAGTAGTTGAAGCCATTATAGATCAGGTTAATGGTGGAACAGAATTTAAGGGTCTGTTGACCGTCTCCTGTTCTGCTTTCTTTGTTCTTGTGCTCTTGAGTGCAAATTATGCTACAATTTAAAATAAGCAACACAAACTGAATATACATGATGACAAGGTTGCTCGTAAGTTAAGGTAGAAGGCAGTGGTTTTAAGTCCATGGTAGGGGTGATTGAACACTGAGAACTACAGTCAACAGCAGGAAAACTGTGACAATTGCATAGAGTCATGGTAGCGGGTCATTCAACCTACCATATCCACAATGACCTCTGAGCACCCATCCATATTAATCCCACAGTCCAACACCTGATCTGTAGTCTTCTATGCCCGGGTGATTCCAGTGCTTGTTGAGACACTTCTTCAATGCTGTCAGTAATAATGCTTTCACCACTCCCTCTGACAGTATATCCAAGGATGTTCACTTTCTGGTGAAGAAGATCCCCTTCAGGTCCCCTTTAAATCTTCTTCCCCTTCCTCTAATTCTGTTTTAGAGTCTTATTAATCCTGATCTAGGGTTAAGTTTTCTGCAGTCTACCCTATCTATACACCTCATTCCTGATACACCTCAATCATGACTCCTCTTTACCTCCTCCTCCAAGGAGGACAAACCCTGTTTTCAGTCTCTGCTTATAACTGAACTGCTCCATCTCAGGTAATGTCCTGGAGAATCTCCTCTGCACTCTCTCCAGTGCCATCACATTCTTCCTGCAGAGTGGTGACCAGAAATGCAGGCAGTACTCTACCTGTGGTTTTATGAAGTTGGAGCCTAACCTGCCTGCTGTTTTAACAAACATAGACATAGCACAGTACAGCACAGGGACAGGCCACAATGTTGTGCCAAACCAACTAAAAAAATTAAAAACACAAAAATAAATTCCTCCTATCTACACAATATCCTTATCCCTCCATCTTTCTCACATCCATGTGCCTATCTAAACGTCTCTTAAAAGCCTCGAAAGTATTTGCCTCTACCACCATACCAGGCAGTACATTCCAGGCATCCACCACTCTCTGAGTGAAATCCTTACTCCTTACCTTGAACCTACTTCCTCTTCCTAATTATCCTCTTGCTCTTGATGTATAGAAAACCTCGGGATTCACCTTAATCCTACTTGCCAAAGTCCTTTCATGGCCCCTCCTGGCTTTCCTAATTCCTTCTTTAGCTCTTTTCTGGCTTCTTTATACTCTTCATGTGCTCTGTTTGATCCTAATTTCCGAGGCTTTACATCCTTCTCCTTTTTCTTCTTGACTAAAATCATCACATCTGTGGATATCCAAGGTTCTCCTATCTTTCCATTCCCATCCTTCCTTCTAACAGGAACATACCTTTCTTGTACTCTGCAATTGATCTTCAATCACACTCCATGTCTGATGTGGACTTGCCAGAGAAAAGGTGTTCCCAATTAACTCTTTCTGCCTAATGTCCTTGTAATATTTCCTACTCCTTATCTATAGTTAGCCTGAAAATCAAGGAGCAGTTGTCACTGTTCCCTAAGTACTCACCCACTGCAAGGTGAGTCACCTGGCTGGGATCATTACCCAACACCAGGTCCAGTATGGCCCCTCCTCTCTTTGGACCATCATATATTGATTTAGTAACCTTCCTGGATACACATAACAAATTCTGCCCCATCTTAACCCCTTGCACTAAAAAGGTCCTATTTTATAGTAGGGAAGTTGATATCCCCCATGACAACAACTCTATTATTTTTACACTTTTGCTTAAAGTGTTTACATATCTTGAATATCTCAGCAGGACAGGCAGCATCTATGAAAAAGGGTAAATAGTCAAAGTTTTGGGCTGAGACCCTTCATCAGGACTGGAAAAAAAGATGAGAGAGCAAGAAGGTTGAGGAAGAGGAGGAAGAAATACCAAGTGGAAGGTGATTGGTGAAGCTGTTGGGGGGGGGAGGGCTGAAGTAAAGAACTGGGAATTTGATTGGTGAAAGGGCTGGAGAAGGGGATATCTGATAGGAGAGGGTTGAAGGCCATGGAATGGAAGAAAGGGAAGGGGGAGGAACACCAGAGGAAGGTGAGGCAGGTAAAGAGCTGAGATGATGGGCAAATAAGGAGTTAAGGTGAGAGAGAGGATAATGGGAATGAGAATGGTGAAGGTGGGGTGTTATTACCGGAAGTTTGAGAAATTGATTTTCATGCGGTCAGGTTGGAAGCTACCCAGTTAGAATATAAGGTGTTACTTCTCCAGTTACAAAATACACGTGGACTAAGATGTTAACTGTCCTGTGCTATCACCAGTGGGATCATCAGTTGATCTGCCACCTGTCTTCAGGAGTTTTACTTCTCCAAACTGAGTAAGGCCTCATCACAGCAGAAGGGGAGGCTATGGATTGACATGTCGGGACGGGAATGGGAAATAGAATTGAAATGGATGGCCACCTGGAGATCTGGCTTTTTCTGGCAGAGCTTTTTGGGTGCTTGGTGATGCAACCTCCCAATCTATGTTGGGTCTCACCGATATACAGGTAGCCATTCGAAGGAGCACCAGGTACAGTAGATAACACTAACAGATTCACAGGTGAAGTGTCACCTCACCTGGAGGGACTGTTTGGTGCTCTGAATAGGAGTGAGGAAGAAGGTGTAGGAGCAAGTATAACACTTGTTCCGCTTGGAAGGATAACTACCAGGAGGGAGATCAGTGGGGAAGCATGAATGGACAACGGAGTCACACAGGGAGTAATCCCTGCTGAAAGTGAAAAGTGGGGGTGGAGGGAAAGATGTGCTTAGTGGTGAGATGCTATTGGAGATGGCAGAAGTTCCAGAGAATTATGTGCTGGCCATGGATGGTCAAGAGGAACCCTATCCCTGGTGGGGTGGCAGGAAGATGGGTTGAGGACAGCTGTGTGTGAAATGGAAGAGATACCTGTGAGGGAAGTGTTGATGGTGGAGGAAGGAAATCCCCTTTCCATGAAGAAGGACTTCTTATTGGTTCTGGAATGAAAAGCCTCATCCTGAGAGCAGATGTAAATTTGAGGGCAGGGCAAAAGTTGGAGGCAAAGTTGATCAAGTTGAGGTCTACATAGGTGCAGGAAGCAGCACCAATGCAGATGTCGATGTAGCAGAGGGAAAGTTGTGGAGCCTCACTAGTGTAAGCTTTGAACATGCACTGTTGTAAGCAGCAGACAAAAGGGCAGGCATTGCTGGGACCCATGTGACTGCCCATGGCTACCTCTATGGTTTGGAGGAAGTGAGAGGAGCCAAAGGATAAATTATTCAGAGTGAGGACCAGTTCTACCAGATCGATGACAGTGATCGTGGAGGGGAATAGGTTGGTGCTGTTATCTGGAAAGAAGCTGAGAGGTTTGATGGGAGATGGAGGTATATGGGGACTGAACATCAATGGTGAAAATGAGATGACTGGGGTCAGGGAACTTGAAGCCATTGAAAAGATCCAGAAGTGTCATGAATATATGTAGGAAGGGACTTAACCAGGAGGAATAAAACAGGGGAAAACAGGGTCAACTCAAAGGTGTAGCAATGGGCACTCGCATGGGTCCCAGCTATGCCTGCCTTTTTGTTACCTACATGGAACAGTCTATGTTCCAAGCCTATTGTATCGCTCCCCAACTTTTCCTATGCTACATCAACGACCGCATTGGTGCTGTTTCCTGCACCCATGCTGCTCGTCGACTTCATCAACTTTGCCTCAAACTTCTACCCTGCTCAGAAATTTACCTGCTCCATTTCTGACACCTCCCTCCCCTTTCTCAATCTCTCTGTCTCTATCTCTGGAGACAGTTTATCTACTGATATCTTTTATAAACCCACTGATTCTCACAGCTACCTGGACTGGTGGGAAGATGTGCCTGGAGGTTGTGGAAGTGAGCAAGGTCCTCAATGAATACTTCTCTTCGGTATTCACCAATGAGAGGAAACTTGATGACGGCGAGGACAATATGAGTGAGGTTGATGTTCTGCAGCACGTTGATATTAAGGGAGAGGAGGTGTTGGAGTTGTTAAAATACATTAGGACGGATAAGTCCCTGGGGGCCTGACGGAATATTCCCCAGACTGCTCCACACGGCGAAGGAAGAGATTGCTGAGCCTCTGGCTAGGATCTTTATGTCCTCATTGTCTATGGGAATAGTACTGGAGGATTGGAGGGAGGCGAATGTTGTCCCCTTGATCAAAAAAGGGATAATCTGGGTAACTGTAGACCAGTGAGCCTTACGTCTGTGGTGGAAAAGCTGTGGAAAAGATTCTCAGAGATAGGATCTATGGGCATTTAGAGAATCATGACCTGATCAGGGACGGTCAGCATGGCTTTGTGAAGGGCAGATTGTGTCTAGCAAGCCTGATAGAGTTCTTTGAAGAGGTGACCAGGCATATAGATGAAGGTAGTGCTGTGGATGTGATCTACATGGATTTTACTAAGGCATTTGGCAAGGTTCCACACGGCAGGCTTATTCAGAAAGTCAGAAGGCATGGGATCCAGGGAAGTTTGGCCAGGTGGATTCAGAATTGGCTTACCTGCAGAAAGCAGAGGGTCATGGTGGAGGGAGTACATTCGGATTGGAGGGTTGTGACTAGTGGTGTCCCACAAGGATCGGTTCTGGGACTTCTACTTTCCGTGGTTTTTATTAATGACCTGGATGTGGGGTAGAAGGGTGGGTTTGCAGGTTTGCAGACGACACAAAGGTTGGTGGTGTTGTGGATAGTGTAGAGGATTGTCAAAGATTGCAGAGAGACATTGATAGGATGCAGAAGTGGCAGATGGAGTTCAACCCAGAGAAGTGTGAGGTGGTACCCTTTGGAAGGACAAACTCCAAGGCAGAGTACAAAGTAAATGGCAGAATACTTGGTAGCGTGGAGGAGCAGAGGGATCTGGGGGTAGATGTCCACAGATCCCTGAAAGTTGCCTCACAGGTAGATAGGGTAGTTAAGAAAGCTTATGGGGTGTTAGCTTTCATAAGTCAAGTGATAGAGTTTAAGAGTCACGAGGTAATGATGCAGCTCTATAAATAGACCATGGATCTGTGCCTGGAAAGTCTTCACTCTCCAGGGCGCAGGCCTGGGCAAGGTTGTATGGAAGACCAGCAGTTGCCCATGCTGCAAGTCTCCACTCTCCATGACACCAATGTTGTCCAAGGGAAGGGCATTAGGACCCATACAACTTGGCACCAGTGTCGTCGCAGAGCAATGTGTGATTAAGTGCCTTGCTCAAGGACACAACACGTTCCCTCGGCTGGGGCTCGAACTCACGACCTTCAGGTAGCTAGTTCAATGCCTTAACCACTTGGCCATGTGCTCACACAGCAGCTTTATAAACCTCTGGTTAGGCCACACTTGGAGTATTGTGTCCAGTTCTGGTCGCCTCACTATAGGAAGGATGTGGAAGCATTGGAAATGGTATAGAGGAGATTTACCAGGATGCTGCCTGGTTTAGAGAGTATGCGTTATGATCAGAGATTAAGAGAGCTAGAGCTTTACTCTTTGGAGAGAAGGAGGATGAGAGGAGACATGACAGAGGTATACAAGATATTAAGAGGAATAGATAGAGTGGACAGCCAGTGCCTCTTCCCCAGGGCACCACTGCTCAATACAAGAGGACATGGCTTTAAGGTAAGGGGTGGGAAGTTTAAGGGGGATATTAGAGGAAGGTTTTTTACTCAGTGTGTGGTTGGTGCATGGAATATACTGCCTGAGCCAGTGGTGGAGGCAGATACACTAGTGAAATTTAAGAGACTACTAGACAGGTACACAGAGGAATTTAAGGTGGGGGGGTTATATGGAAGGCAGGGTTTAAGGGTCAGTACAACATTGTGGACTGAAGGGCCTGTACTGTGCTGTACTATTCTATGTTCTATATGTTCTATACTCTTTCCATCCTGTCATTTGTAAAAATGCCATCCCTTTCTCTCAGTTTCTCCATCTCCACTGCATCTGCTTTCAGAATGAAGCTTTTCATTCCAGAAATAATGAAATGTCCTCCTTCTACAAAGAAAGTGGTTTCCCTTCCTCCAGCATCAACACTGCCTTCACCCACATCGCTTCTATTTTGCGCACATCTGCTCTCACTCCATCCTCCCGCCACCCCATCAGGGATAGAGATCCTCTTCTTCTCACCTACCACCCCAGTAGCCTTTGTGTCCAACATGTTATTCTCCATAATTCGCGCCATCTCCAATGGGAATACTTTTCCCTATCAACTGCACCCCCCTCCACATCTCACTTTCCACAGGGATTGCTCCCTACGCGATTCCTTTGTCCATTATCCTTCCCCACTGATCTCCCTCCTGGTACTTAATCTTCTAAGCAGAACAAGTGCCATACAAGTGTCATCTTCTCCCTCACTCCCACCGTCCTTCAGCAGTAGATGTAGTGTGTATGGATTTCAGCAAGGCATTTGATAAGGTACCCCATGCAAGGCTGATTCAGAAAGTAAGGAGGCATGGGATCCAGAACTGGTTTGCCCACAGAAGGCAAAGTGTGGTTGTAGATGGGTCATATTCTGCATGGAGGCTGGTGACCAGTGGTGTGCCTCAGGGATCTGTTCTGGGACCCCTACTCTTCGTGATTTTTATAAATGACCTGGATGAAGAAGTGGAGGGATGGGTTAGTAAATTTGCTGATGACAAAAAGGTTGGGTGTGTTGTGGATAGTGTGGAGGGCTGACAGAGGTTACAGCGGGACATCAATAGCATGCAAAGCTGGGCTGAGAAGTTGCAGATGGAGTTAAGTATGAAGTGGTTCACTTTGGTAGGTCAAATATGATGGCAGAATATAGTATTAATGGTAAGACTCTTAGCAGTGTGGAGGATCAGAGGGATCTTGGGGTCTGAGTCCATATGACACTCAAAGCTGCTGTGCAGGTTGACTCTGTGGTTAAGAAGGCATATGGTACATTGGCCTTCACCAATCATGGGATTGAGTTTAGGAGCAGAGAGGTAATGTTGCAGCTATATTGGACCCTGGTCAGAACCCACTTGGAGTATTGTGCTCATTTCTGGTCACTTCACTACAGGAAGTATGTAGAAACCATAGAATAGCTGCAGAGGAGATTTACAAAGATGCTGCCTGGACTGTGGAGCATGCCTTATGAGAATAGGTTGAGTAAATTCAGCTTTTTCTCCTTGGAGAGACGGAGCATTGAGAGGTGACCTGATAGAGGTGTATAAGATGATGAGAGGCATTGATCATATGAATAGTCAGAGGCTTTTTCCCAGGGCTGAAATGGCTAGCATGAGAGGGCACAGTTTTAAGGTGCTTGGAAGTAGGTACAGAGGAAATGTTAGGGGTAAGTTTTTTACGCAGAGAGTGGAGAGTGTGTATAATGGGCTGCTGGCGACGGTGGTGGAGGCAGATACGATAGGGTCTTTTAAGAGACTCCTGGACAGGTACATAGAGCTCAGAAAAATAGAGGGCTATGGGTAACCCTAGGTAATTTCTCAGGTAAATATAGAAACATAGAAAATAGGTGCAGGAATAGGCCATTCGGCCCTTCGAGCCTGCACCGCCATTCAGTATGATCATGGCTGATCATCCAACTCAGAACCCTGTACCTGCCTTCTCTCCACACACCCTGATCCCTTTAGCCACAAGGGCCATATCTAACTCCCTCTTAAACATAGCCAATGAACTGGCCTCAACTGTTTCCTGTGGCAGAGAATTCCACAGATTCACCACTCTCTGTGTGAAGAAGTTTTTCCTCATCTCGGTCCTAAAAGGCCTCCCCTTTGTCCTTAAACTGTGACCCCTCGTTCTGGACTTCCCCAATATCGGGAACAATCTTCCTGCATCTAGCCTGTCCAATCCCTTTAGGAAGGACATGTTCAGCACAGCTTTGTGGGACGAAGGGCCTGTATTGTGCTGTAGGTTTTCTATGCTTCTATCCTCAGTCCCATTTCCCTCTCTCACATTTTCTTCTTACCTGCCCATCACCTCCCTCTGGTGCTCCTTCTCCTTCCTTTTCTTCCATGGGCTTCTGTCCCCTACTATCAGATCCCCCGTTCTCCAACCCTTTATCTCTTTTACCAATCATCTTCCCAGCTCTTTACCTCACCCCTCCCTCTCTCCCAGCTTCACTAATCACCTACCGCCTTGTAGTTCTTCTTCTCCTCTCCTCACCTTCTTATTGTAACTTTTCATTGTTTTCTCAGATGTTTCCTGATGAAGGGTCTGGCATGAGACAGCAACCGTTTACTCTTTTCCATCCTCCTGAGTTCCTCCAGCATTCTTTGTGTGTTGTTTGGATTTCCAGCCTCTGCAGATTTTCTCATCTCTGTTTACATATCTGTTATCTGTTCCCAGTGTCTATTGGGTTGGTGGGGGGTGGGGTGGGGTTGGTATTACAATTCCATCAGTGTGTTTGCATCTTTCCTGTGGCACCAGAGATCACTACCTTGAAGGTTCTTCTCTTTGGGCTGTTTCCTAACTCTATATGCTCACTGCATAGGACCTCTTCCCCTTTTCTGCCTATGTCATTGGTGCCAATATGCACCACAACCTCTGACTGTTCACTCTCCCACTTGAGAATATCCTGCAGCTGTCTTCAATCTTGTTGTGGAGATGCTTGGTAACACACAAGAGGAAGATGTTAAAGAGCACTGGCGCTAGCACACACCCCTGTGCGTACAAGGAAGGGCTTGGACTCTTGTTCTCTGATGGTCACCCGAGCAGTCATCCCATCGTGGAACTGGAGGAGGATGTTAACAAATTTATTGGGACAGCCAAACCTGAGGAGGACATCCCATAAAAGCTCTCGTTGCACAGTGTCGAATGCTTTGGAGAGGTCGACAAAGGCCCCACACACACACACACAGTGATTGGTGTACAAACTCACACACACACATAATGATCAGTGTTTCAACTCACACACCCAAATGATCAGAGTACAAACTCATATACACACACACACACACAGACAGTGATCGGTGTACAAACTCTCTCACACACACACACAGACAGTGATCGGTGTACAAACTCTCACACACACACACACACACACACACACACACACAGTCACAATCATCGATTCGGCAGCGCAGCAGATACAGCAATTTCACTTGTGAATATGCACGTGTCAGCTAATTATTATTTCATTGTGATAGTACTTAACTCCATTCTCTTCGTCGTAGTGCTTGTTAAGACTTGAGCAAAGCATAGCCACAGTGTTGGCTTTGTTTTCCATTGGGAAGTTTAGTTAATGGTCCTGTTTGGCCGAGCATTTGTTGTTTTCTTTTCCCTCTAACTCTGTTCACATTAAAGTCTGGGAACTATCTACCCGCCTCACTGTCTCTCGCTCTATATGGGCCATATCCTAACGCAGTGACACATTCAGTGATCAGTGTACAAACTAGAGCGCGCGCGCGCGCACACACACACACACACTCTCTCTCACACACACACACAGACACACACACACTCTCTCTCTCACACACACACACACACATCAATGTACAAATTCACACACTCCCAAGGTACTGTTTAAATAGTGAGACACCTCATATCTTTGGTTTTCCAGACATTCTCTCGCGAATTTTGCTAAAATCTCCAAATGCTATTGCTGTTGCTTGAAACTCAGTATGTTGTAAGTGAACAGGTGGATGCACAAACCTGCTTTAATGATTGGCTTTGAGACTTTCTTTTCTTCAGGTACAAAACAATCTTCTCCTGTGGATGAGAAGATAATATTATTTCAGTATTTACGCTGAGCAGTTTTGATTCTTGTATGCTAGCTAAAGATCTGTTAATATTTCAACAGCTCAGTGAGATCCTGGAAATACTGACAAACACCCCGAATCACCACAATTATTGTTATTGTACAACTAAGGACTAATTGGTGTGATGCAGGAACTCTGATGGTTGTGCAGCATCTGCGGGAGGAATGGAATGATCAACGTTTTGGTTTGAAACGCTGTGTCAAGACTGAGTTTGGAGAAGGGTGATGGCCATTATAAAGAGAAGCAGAGGAATGAGGTTTAAAGTGATTGGTGGGCTGAGGCGGGGATGAGAACAAATGATGGGCAGATCAAACCAATTAAAGCAACACACACAAAGTGCTGGAGGAACTCAGCAGGTCTCTGGAAAAGAGTAAACGGTTGATGCTTTGGCCCAAGACACTCAGGACTGAATCATAAATAGAAAATAGAAAAATGGAAAGTAAGGTAGTGCAAAAAAACTGAGAGGCACGTCCGGATATTTGGAGGGTACAGTCCAGATCCGGGTCAGGATCCGTTCAGCAGTCTTATCACAGTTGGAAAGAAGCTGTTCCCAAATCTGGCCGTACGAGTCTTCAAGCTCCTGAGCCTTCTCCTGGAGGGAAGAGGGACGAAAAGTGTGTTGGCTGGGTGGGTCATGTCCTTGATTATCCTGGCAGCACTGCTCCAACAGCGTGCGGTGTAAAGTGAGTCCAAGGACAGAAGATTGGTTTGTGTGGTGTGCTGCGCCGTATTCATGATCTTCTGCAGCTTCTTTCCATCTTGGACAGGACAACTTCCATATCAGGTTGTGATGCACCCTAGAAGAATGCTTTCTACGGTGCATCTATAAAAATTAGTGAGGGTTTTAGGGGACAGGCCAAATTTCTTTAGTTTTCTCAGGAAGTAAAGGCGCTGGTGGGCCTTCTTGGCAGTGGACTCTGCTTGGTTGGACCAAAACAGGTCATTTGTGATATTGACCCCGAGGAACTTAAAGCTTTTGACCTGTTCCACTTGCGCACCACCGATGTAAATTGGGTCATGCAGTCCTCTACTCTTTCTGAAGTCAACAACCAATTCCTTCGTCTTGCTGACGTTGAGGGATAGGTTATTGTCTTCGCACCATGCCAACAGGTTCTTAATTTCCTCTCTGTACTCAAACTCATCGTTACCCGAGATACGGCCTACAATTGTGGTGTCATCAGAAAACTTATATATTGAGTTTGATGGAAACTTGGCTACACAATCATGGGTGTACAGTGAGTACAGCAATGTTGTGGTAGTCATGGGAGATTTTAACATGCAGGTCGATTGGGAAAATCAGGTTGGTAATGGATCTCAAGAGAGTGAGTTTGTTGAATGCCTAAAAGATGGATTTTTAGAGCAGTTTGTCATTGAGCCTACCAGGGGATCAGCTAAACTGCTTTGGGTGTTATGTAATGAACCGCAGGTAATTAGGAAGCTAAATGTAGAAGAACCCTCAGGAACCAGTGATCACAATATGGTTGCGTTCAACTTGAAATTTGATAGAGAGAAAGTAAAGTCTGGTGTAGCAGTATTTCAGTGGAGTAAGGGAAATTACAGTGGTATGAGAGAGGAGTTGGCCAAAGTAAATTGGAAGGAGCTGCTGGTAGGGATGTCAGCAGAGCAGCAATGGTGTGCGTTTCTAGGAAAAATGAGAAAGGTGCAGGACATGTGTATTCCAAAAATGAAGAAATATTCAAATGGTAAAATAGTACAACTGTGGCTGACAAGGGAAGTCAAAGCTATTTTAAAAGCAAAAGAAAGGCTATACAACAAGGCAAAAATTAGTGGGAAGATAAAGGATTGGGAAGTTTTTAAAAGCCTACAGAGAACAACTAAAAAAATGATTAGAAGGGAAAAGATGAAATATGAAAGCAAGCTAGCAAATAATATCAAAGTGGATAGTAAACATTTTTCAAGTTTGTTAAAAATAAAAGAGAAGGCCGGCTGGTGGCGCAATGACATCGGCGCCGGACCCGGGAGTGAAACCAGTCGGGTCCGCTCCTAAGTACAGTTTCCATCTGTGCCGGGTTGAGTGTCGAGATTTTAACTCGACTTCGTAAAATAAGGGGAAAAATACTGCGAAAATGTCAGTGTGAGGAGTGGGCACGCCACACAGTCCCTCTATTTTGCTCCGCGCCTTGTAAAAGCAATGAAGAAAACATCATCATCACGGACGCACGCACACGCACAGACTCGCATGCAAGCAGGCACACTCCAAAATAAAAGAGAAATAAGAGTGGATACGTTGAATTGGAAAGAGATTAACCCTCCCAAGGTATTTCATTGGTTTTCACAAACTATGGTGTGTTTGAATTCGGAGAAAATTAGAAGTGCAGTTTATGATCCTTCCATTAAGTTTGAAAAATCTTGGAGGCCATTCATTCAGCATTTTCATTTGATGTAATTTGATCATTTCCAAACTTGTTTTATCTCTCTGTACTGTTGTTGGAGGGGAATGGAGTCATCAACACTAAGGTTTTCTTCTTTTCCATTTTTAAGTTGTTAGTTTTGCTCAAGTCTTTTAGTTTAGTTGATTAATTTTGTTTTTCTTTAGGGATGGGGTTTTTTTTTTGGTTTTGTCTTTTTTTCTTTTTCATGATTTTTTTTTCAGATATTTTTGATTTGTATTATCCGTTGTCAGTTCTACGTGATTGGGAGCTTTGTTAACTTACACTATTTGATTTTGTAATTACTTTTCTTAAGTGTAACAATATATCTCCTACTATTTGTATTATTGCTATGTTTTGTTTCTATATTTCAAAATTAATAAAAAGATTGAAAAAGAAAAGAAAGAGTGGATACAAGATTGCCTGAAAATGAGGCGGGATAAATAATAACAGAGGACAAGGAGATATATGCAGAGTAAATATGAATTCGGACGGATTCAAGAGTCGACTGTGGTCGGGTGCTTCCAGAGTGCTGTAGCGGCAAGTTTGTGGCGCTGGAAGCTCATGGCAGAGAGAGTTTTTCTTCCTTCTCTGTCTGCATGAGATGATGGGACTTTTCAGAGACATTGAGACTTTTTTTTACCATGCCTATGGTCTGCTCTTCATCAAATTACAGTATTGCTTTGCACTGTTGTAACTATATGTTATAATTATGTGGTTTTTGTCAGTTTTTTTTAGTCTTGGTTTGTCTTGTGATTTCTGTGATATCATTCTGGAAGAACATTGTAACATTTCTTAATGTATGCATTACTAAATGACAATAAAAGAGGACTGTGTGTCCTCATAATCTAATCTAATATAAGAACATAGAACATAGAAATTTACAGCACATTATAGGCCCTTCGGCCCACAATGTTGTGCCGACCATGTAACCTACTCTAGAAACTGCCTAGAATTTCCCTAGCGCATAGCCCTCTATTTTTCTAAGCTCCATGTACCTATTTAAGAGGCTCTTAAAATATCCTATTGTATCTGCCTCCACAACCGTCACCGGCAGCCCATTCCATGCATTCACCACTCTCTGCGTGAAAAACTTACTCCTGACATCCCCTCAGTACCTATTTCCAAGCACCTTAAAACTACGTCCCCTCATGTTGGCCATTTCAGCCCTGGGAAAATGTCTCTGGCTGTCCACATGATCAACGCCTCTCATCCTCTGTCGCTCCAAAGAGAAAAGACCAAGTACACTCAACGTATTCTCATAAGACATACCCTCCAATCCAGGCAACATCCTTGTAAATCTCCTCTGTATTCTCTCTATAGTAACCACAGTGAGGTGACCAGAGCTGAACACAGTACTCCAAGTGGAGTCTGACTAAGGTCTTATACAGCTGTAACCTGGAACTTAGAACTTAGAACATTGAAGAACACACTACTGGAGAGGCTATTCAGCCCACAATGTTACGTCAATTTTGATGCTACTTTGCTTCTTTCAATACTCTAGGATACATGTCATCAACCCTGGGGACTTTTCCACCGTAATGCTTTTCAAAAGACTCAGTACTACCCCCTCTTTATTCTTAAAATGCTCAGCACTTTGCCTTTATTCTCTCATTCCTCCTTTTTGGTAGATACTGACACAGAGTGCTTATTCAGTGCCTCAGCCACTTGCTGTGACTCCAAGCACAAATTCCCTCCTTAATCCTTTAGCTGACCTACCCTCTCCTTAGTTACCTTCAGTTTCTTAACATAAGTATAAAATGACATGGAATTCTCACTGATCCTATCACCAAGTACATCTCATGGCCCCTTTAGGCCTTTCTTATTATCTGCTTGAGCACTTCCCTGCTACCTTTATCTTCACAAAAGCATAGTCTGATTTTAATTTTCTGAAGCATACTTATGCTTCCTTTAACTTTAGGGTCCTACATTATCATTCATGCCCTCGCTCCTTACAAGAACATGCCAATCCTGAACTTTGATCAGCTGGTCGTCAAACATGCCATACATGGACTTCTCCAGCAACAGCTCTATTAGCTCCTGTCTTATCCTCTTGCATCCCTATGACAATCTTAATTTATCCTTACTCATAACTATCTTAAAACGTAATGAGTTGTGGCTACTATTCCTAAAATGTCCACCCACTATCAGGTCTCTCATTTGATCTGGCTCATTTCTCAAAACCAGTTCCAGTATGTTTTCTCTTCTAACTGGACTTTCTCCACATTCTGTTTCAAGAATTCCCGTTAGATGAACTGAAGAAATCCCACTTCATTTAAGTCTCTTGCATTAAGGAAGTAAAAAGATGTAGACAGACTCTGACACACACTATAGGTTCATATTTACTCCATATATATCTGCAATGTGCCAATGAACTTTATAAATGACAGCACCCCAGTAAGACTTGGAAAACTAGGAGATTAAATGCTGTGTAACACAAACCTCTCTGACTGGTGTGGTGGTAAGATGGTTCCTGAAGATTCTTCTTGGTCTGTTTTCCTGCAAAAGATTCGATCATCAGCAGAAGTTTGGAAGCTGTGTGAGGCAGTACTGAGGCATATTATGGATGCCATATTTCGGTTAGATCATATGTTTATAAAAAAGCAAATGTCTGTGAGGGGGAAATGGAAGTTGTCAATCCATTTTACACTACGTCCACTGAAGAGTTAAAGAATGCTGAAAATCAAAAATAAAACCAGAAAATGCTGGAAATACTTAGCAGGTCAGACAGCATTTGTGTAGGTAGAATAAGGTGCAGGCCTATGATCTGTCATCTAATCCAGAAAGGTGAATGAACCAACATATGTGTTTTAAGTTACAGAGATGTGGATGTCTATCATCCTATTACACACATTCCTCTGTTCTCTCTAGCTCTCTCCTTCTGCAACTTAAATCACATCTTTCTTCTCACTTTGCCAGTCCATTGGTAATGAAGGTTCATTAACTTGGGAAATTAATGCTTGTTCTCTCTCTACAGGTGCTGACTGAGATCCCTGGCATTTTCTGCACTTGGATTCACAGTCACACAGCATGGTCCAATGAGCATCAATCACCCATTTAGACTAATTCTGCATTGATCCCACTTTAATTCTCTCCAATTTCTTAACTTTCTGACCCACCATCCTCCTGTCCACATTCATTTTAACGGAAAATGAAACTGCTCATCATCAACAAGGAAGCTGGCTGATGGGCAGGAAACAGAGAGTAGGAATAAAGGGATCCTATTCTGGTTGGCTGCTGGTCACCAGTGGTGTTCCACAGGGGTCTGTGCTGGGGCCACTTCTTTTTACGTTGTACATCAACGATTTGGATTATGGAATAGATGGCTTTGTGGTCAAGTTTGCTGATGATACGAAGATAGGTGGAGGGGCTGGTAGTGCTGAGGAAACAGAGATTCTGCAGAGAGACTTGGATAGATTGGAAGAATGGGCAAAGAAGTGGCAAATGAAATACAATGTTGGAAAGTGTATGGTTATGCACTTTGGCAGAAGAAATAAACGGGCAGACTATTATTTAAATGGGGAGAGAATTCAGAGTTCTGGGATGCAACGGGACTTGGGAGTCCTCGTACAGGATACCCTTAAGGTTAACCTCCAGGTTGAGTCGGTGGTGAAGAAGGCGAATGTAATGTTGGCATTCATTTCTAGAGGAATAGAGTATAGGAGCAGGGATGTGATGTTGAGGCTCTATAAGGCACTGGTAAGACCTACTTGGCAGTGGGCAGTTTAGGGTTCCTTATTCAAGAAAGGATGTGCTGACGTTGGAGAGGGTACAGAGAAGATTCACGAGAATGATTCCAGGAATGAGAGGGTTAACATATGAGGAACGTTTGTCCGCTCTTGGACTGTATTCCTTGGAGTTTAGAAGAATGAGGGGCGACCTCATAGAAACATTTCAAATGTTGAAAGGCATGGACAGAGTGGATGTGACAAAGTTGTTTCCCATGATAGGGGAGTCTAGTACGAGAGGGCATGACTTAAGGATTGAAGGGCGCCCATTCAGAACAGAAATGTGAAGAAATTTTTTTAGCCAGAGGGTAGTGAATCTATGGAATTTGTTGCCACGGGCAGAAGTGGAGGCCAAGTCATTGGGTGTATTTAAGGCAGAGATTGATAGGTATCTGAGTAGCCAGGGCATCAAAGGTTATGGTGAGAAGGCGGGGGAGTGGGACTAAATGGGAGAATGGATCAGCTCATGATAAAATGGCGGAGCAGACTCAATGGGCTGAATGGTCGACTTCTGCTCCTTTGTCTTACGGTCTTATGGTCTAAGTGTGTATTGTTGAGCTGATTTCACACAATCGACACAGAGCAGTTCCAGCTTCTCTTGGTACAGAATGAGGAGAACCAGTTATTGTCTGAGACATTGAAACAGCTGCGACAGAGAATCGGCAACTCTTGTTGGATGGATGTCAGAGGGCACACATACTCTGGCTGATAATAGAAAGAGAAGCAGAAATAAGGTATAATGAGCCCAGTCTGGCAGTGGGAGTCAACTGAGCTTACATAAACACTAAGCAACTGCATGAGGACATACCCGACCAAAACTTTTCCATGGAGGGCTTCCAGACCGTTCGGGCTGACCGGAAGTGCACTGAGAGTGGTAACCGTAAAGGAGTTGGGGGCTTGCTGTTCTGGTTAACAACGGATCTTGCAATCCTGGTCATATTACGATCGAGGAACGTATTCGTAGCCCGGATATTGAACTTTTTGCTATTGGACTCCGGCCATATTCCACCGAGATACAACACTGGGCGTCATGGGAGGTTGTTCCTGCCTGTGGCCATCGAACTTTGTAGCTTCTCCCATGGAGGGTCAGACACCTTGAGCCAATGGCTGGTCCTGGACTTATTTCCATCTGGCATAGTTTGCATATTGTTGTCCTGACGAAAGGTCTCAGCCTGAAACGTCGACTGTACCTCTTCCTAGAGATGCTGCCTGGCCTGCTGCGTTCACCAGCAACTTTGATGTGTGTTGCTTGAATTTCCAGCATCTGCAGAATTCCTCGTGTTTACATATTGTTGTTTGATTGTTTGTGGTTTTTGTATTGCTATATTTATGCTCTATTCCTGGTTGGTGCAGCTGTAACGAATCCAATTTCCCTCGGGATCAATAAAGTATGTCTATGTATCTATCTATGAAGCATGACCTCATGGAATAAGCAGGAAGTAAAGGAAAATATGAGGGAGAAAGATTGGGTATTTCACCATAACAATCCACCAATGTAAAGTCATAGACACAGAAACAGACCTCAAAAGGTGCCAGAATTTTTTTAGTTTGTATCAAGACTCATCAAAACCTTTCAAGTTACAGTAGGGGAGTTCTGCAAATAGTAGCAAACAATTTTAAAAGTTTGAAAATGAAACAGCGAAGTTTCAACAATTGAAGCACAGCCAAGTGAAGAGACTTACTTTCTGAAACCACAGTGATTTGTGATGTGGACTGTTCTGCCTCAGAGCGGGAAAGGAATGACTGATGCTGTAATTGCTTTCAAAAGAGAATTGGATAAATATTGGAAGGTGATGTGATGAGGCAGAGGGCTGGAGTATGACAAATTAGATGACTTCATCAGAGTGGTTGCAGCATATACAATGTGAGATTCAATATTGTTCTTTACTCTGCATTCCTACCTGAGCTGGGCAACTTGTTCACTGGCGTTTTGGACACCCTTTTCATCTGATCTGTTGGTGCTAGGGAAACAAAGTTCAATGTTAATTTCAGACATTGCTCAGTTATCAAAAGATGTTACAGGCTGAGACACTTAATCAGGACTGGAGAAAAAAAATGAGGAGTCAGAGTTAGAAGACTTCTAACTCTGACTCCTCAACTTTTTTCTCCAGTCCCAATGAAGGGTCTTGGCCTGATATATCAACTGTACTCTTTTCCACAGATGCTGCCAAGCCTGCTGAGTTCCTCCAGCATTTTGTGTGTTGCTCCCCATATCTAGTCTATGTAAGTATTCGGTAGGTTTTCATAAAACAACCCCCTCCCCATCCTCCTAATTCTGGTAAACTCCAGCAAGTACTAGCCAGAGCCATCAAATGATTTTCATACATTACCAGGATAATTCTTGAGAATCTCCTCTGGATCCTCTCCAATGCCAACACATCCTTAGATATGGTGCCCTAAACTGCTCACCAAACTCCAAATGTGGTCTGACTAATGCTTTATAAAGTCTTAGCATTACATCCTTGATTTTATATTTCAGTGCTCTTGGAGAGAAAGCCAACTTTGCATTTACCTTCCTTACTATAGTCTCAACCTGCAAGTTAACCCTTAGGGAATTCTACAGTAGGGCTTTCAAGTGCCTTTTGCACCTTCGATTTCTGAATTTGCTCCCCATTTAGAAAATAGTCTTCAGCTTTACTCCATCTACCAAAGTGCAGGAGCATCTGCTTCCCTACTTCCTTGCCTATTTGTGTAGTATGTCCAAGTCCTTCTGCGGACTTCCTGCTTCTTCAACACTACCTGCCTCTCCACCTTTCTTTGCATCATCTGAAAACTTGGCCACAAAGTTCCATCAAAGTTCCATCATCCAAATCTGTATTGGTTCAGCTTGGTGCAGCAGGTAGGGCAGAATCAAGTGGAAGTAAAGTATATATTATAAAGGAACTGTCTCCCCCTTTGCCCACCTCCAGGGTGCTCACTGCTCCATCAGTGTCACACTCAATGGCCATTCACACATGCATAGAAAGTGTCACTTCACCACCAAATGAGCTCAAAAGTCAGATATGAAACACAGAAAAGCAGTTAGACTTGAGCACATATTTTATTTTAAAAAGCACCTATTATTTTAAGCACAACCTATTTTTTTAAAGTACTGATCATTAGTTGAATGTTGGCAAATGAGAAAATGACAAAAGGTCATTACAGGTGTCCCCCGCTTTTCCAACGTTCGCTTTAAGAAACCTCACTGTTACGAAAGACCTACATAAGTACCATGTTTTCGCTTTCAGAAGGTGTTTTCACTGTTACGAAGAAAGGCAGCATGCGATAAAAAATCAGCACGCGCCCCGAGCAGCCGCTCTGCCCCGGATTCGGAACGGCAATGCTTAAACATGTTGCATTGAGCAGCCGCTAGCAAGATGAGTTCTAAGGTGTCGGAAAAGCCTGAAAGAGTAAGGGTGTTACACTTAGCGTAAAACTAGACATAATTAAGCGTCTCGATCGTGGTGAACAAAGCAAGGACAAAGTGAGTTTGGCTTGTGGAAGTTGACAAAGGTGATGTTGAAGAGGTTTTGGCATCCCGTGACCAAGAACTGATAGATGAAGAGCTGATGCAATTGGAAGAGAAAAGGATAACAATCGAAACTGAATGCAGAAAGTGAAGCAACTGTGTGAGATTTTCGCTGCAATGATAAAGTACGACTTTAATTTTGAAAGGGTACGTAGGTTTAGGGGATATTTCCAGGATGGTTTTAGTGCTTACGAACAACTGTATGATCTAAAAATGCGCGAGGCTCAGCAGTCAAGCAAGCCTTCCACATCAGCCACAGCAGACGACGAACCTCGACCTTTGACATCGAGGCGGGCAGTCATAGGAGAAGATGAGCTGCCTGCCCTGATCGACAATGAGATGACACCCCCGTGTCCTACCACCCCAACACCCGGGCCCCGGACAGATACTGTACCGATTCGCAAAGAGCGCAGCAGTAGCCGGGAGGCACACAGCACATCTTTAAGAAAAAAGCTGAAATAAACATGGTAATTAATTAGGTGCCGCCTAGCATGTAATTGTTGGCCCAGATCAGAGGCGATGCAATTGGCAATCGCCTCTGATCTGTGCCGACATTTACGTGGCGGGCAGCACCTAATTAATTAGTATGTTTATTTCAGCATTTTTCTTAACAATGTGCTGTGTGCCTCCCGGCTACTGCTGCGTTTTTCGCGGCAATGTATTGGGTCGGCGGCCCGGAGGGTGAGGGCCACTGCACCACCCAGCCTGCGACGACTCAGTCTAACACACCATCATCAGTGTGCTCGGCGCTGTTTTCCCAATTCCAGTAAGTGATACTACACTGCACATACATTATTTCTACTTTATATAGGCTGTGTATTTTTACGTGTTATTTGGTAGATTTGGCAGCTTCATAGCTTAAAGGTTACTGGAGAGCGCGTTCATGCCAACAGCGCTTGCGTGAGATTTTCTGCCGAGAGCGCTTGCGTGAGATTTTCGCTACGGAGATCTGTGCAGGCAATCATTGTAGAGAAGTATTTCTACTTTATATAGGCTGTGTATTTATCATATCATTCCTGCTTTTACTATATGTTACTGTTATTTTAGGTTTTATGTGTTATTTGGCATGATTTGGTAGGTTATTTTTGGGTCTGCGAATGCTCACAAAATTTTCCCATATAAATAAATGGTAATTGCTTCTTGGCTTTACGACATTTCGGCTTACGAACCATTTCATAGGAATGCTCTACCTTCGGATGGCGGGGGAAACCTGTAATTAGGTAGAAAACCTTTGAGAATACTCTCTTTTTACTGGCTTTTACAATAAGGGTACAGTGCTTTTTCTTATTTTATTGCAAATGAAGGCAGAAGCTTAAATAACTTGCATGTCTGTTCACAGTGCAATAATTCTTGTTATTTGTTCTGGAGAGATCCAGTGTGGATAGACTCTTGACTCTATCTTCATCTGTATAGCTTTCTCTCCAACTTCACCATGAATCCATGCACATGATTTGTAATACTTCTGTTAACATTACATTTTATTATTAAATAGCAGCAAATTCTAAATGATTTCTGTATCATGTTTGGGGATCTTTATGTCATCTGTGTGTGATACATTGATGTTCTGGCTATCATCCGCCTAGTTTAGGGATCAGTGGGAAACCAAGGGGATATAAATAATGCAGACCAAAAAGAAGGATAAATTTGACAATTTCATGCCACTGGGGAGGAAACTAAACTAAGTTGAGGAGCATTTGGAGTGTTGATAAATAACTGAATTAAATGCAGATAATGTTTGACCAACTTAATTCATCATAGTGGTGAAGTTACTTCAGGAGCTATGAAGGTAATGTGGTATGCCTGTTTAATATCAAAGGACATCTATTAAAGCATCACATCATTGACATTGTAGCAACATTAAAGCCATGGCTATTGTGCCATCATGAAGATAAAACTGGAAAAGGCATACATTGCCAAGATTTATGCCATAAGATTTCTTAAAATCAGAATGATCTGTCTGGTGTGGAACCTTAACAGTTGATAATAACGACCAGTGCTTTTACAGAGCTATGCAGGGTGCAGCATAAATGTTTAAAAGTCTTAGATCTTTGTCTGATAAGGCACCGTCCATACTTTCCACCATGTTTCTCCATTCCCTAGAACCTAGTTCAATTTCACAGGCCCAGAGTTTCCCAAACTTGTGGTAGGCCCTTCTTAGACCGACTGAGATGACCAAATGTATCTAGGAATTGTAGCAGCAACCTGGTAGCTTCTTCAGCTGTCAAATCTGTCAAGTAATATCTAATCTCGCTCTCATTCAGAAAAATTGAAAGAAATACATTAAAATGAAGTCAAAACACAAAGCAGCTTAAATAATAAAAACATTTAACAGTCCACATCACAAATCACTGTGAAAAAAGTAAAAACATTAAACATTTCCTTGGCAACACACACAAAATGCTGGAGGAACTCAGCAGGTCAGGCAACATCCATGGAAATGAATAGATAGTTGATGTTTTGGGTTGAGACCCTTCTTCAGGACACCATAAGACCAGAAGATATAGGAGCAGAGTTAGGCCATTTCATCATGCTGCTCGGTTTTCTCTCTAAGTCCCAATCTCCTGCCTTCTCCCCATATCCTTTCATGCCCTGACCAATCAAGAATCTATTAACCTCTATCGTAAATATACCCAATGACTTGTCCTCCGCAGCCATCTGCGGCAACAAATTCCACAGATTCACTACTCTCCGGCTAAAGGAATTTCTCCTCATCTCCATTCTAAAAGGACACTTCTCTATTTTGAAGCTGTGTCCTCTGGTCTTAGACTCCCCCACCACAGGAAACATCCTCGCCACATCCACTCTATTGAGGCCCTCCACCATTCGATAGGTTTCAACGAGGTCACCCCTCATTCTTCTGGATTCCAATGATTACAGGTCCAGAGCCATCAAACACTCTTCATATGACAAGCATTTCAATTTCGGAATATTTTTGTGAACCTCCTTTAAATCCTTTCCAGTGTCAGTGCATCCTTTCTTAGATAAGGGGCCAAAACCTGCTCACAATACTCCAAGTGAGGACTCACCAGTGCTTCATAAAGCCTAATATTACTTCCTTGCTTTTATATTCTAGTCCTTTAGAAATGAATTTTGCATTTGTCTTTCTCAACACAGACTCAACCTGCAAATTAACCTTTAGGGAATCCTGCACAAGGACTCCCAAGTCCCTCTGCACCTCAGATTTTTGATTTTTCTATCCATTCAGAAAATAGTCTATGCTTTTGTTCCTTCTACCAAAGTATGTGACCGTATACTTTCTGACACTTCCATCTGCCACTTCTTTGCCCATTCTCCGAATCTAAGTCTTTCTGGAAGTCTCTCTACTTCCTCAAAACTATTGCCCCCCACCCCCCGATCTATCTTTGTATTGTCTGCAAACATGGCCACAAGCTATCAATTCTATCATCCAACTCATTGGCATATGTAAAAAGTGGTCCCAGCACAGTCCCCTGAGTCACCTGCAGCCAACCAGAAAGGACTCCTTTTACTCGCACTCTTTGCCTCCAGCCGAACAGCCATTGCTCTATCCATGTCAGTATCTTTTTTTTAGATGAGATTATGAAGACACGCAGTCCTCTTTTATTGTCATTTAGTAGTGCATGCATTAAGAAATGATACAATATTTCTCCGGTGTGATATCACAAAACACAGGATAGACCAAGACTGAAAAAACTAACAAAACCACATAATTATAACATATAGTTACAACAGTGCAACAATACCATAACTTGATGAAGAAGTCCATGAGCATAGAAAAAAGTTCAAAGTCTGTCAAATGTCCCACATCTCACAGAGATGGGAGAAGGAAGAAAAACTCTCCCTGCCATGCCCGACCACAGTCTGACTCTGAGTCATCCGAAAACTTCGAGCCTCCGATCAACTCTCCGACACCGAGTACTGAACGCCATCTCTGTCCGAACGATTCGACCTCAATCTCAGTCGCCAACAGCAGGCAAAGCCGGGGATTTTGAGGCCTTCCCTCTGGAAGATTCCCAACTGCGCAGTAACAACAGCAGCGAACTGGCATTTCAGAAATTTCTCCAGATGTTCTTCTGTGCTTTCACGTCTAACTCCATCAAATCAGAATTGTCCACGGCCCCTACTTAACGGATACGATATCATTTTTCACTGGAGGGCTACACACGCACAGCGCACTGCTCTCTCTCCTCCCGCTTTTCCTGTAATACCACGGGCTCATAGCTTGTTAGGTAGCCTCACGTGCAGCAACTTGTCAAAGACCTTCTGAAAATCCAGGTGCACAACATCCACCAATTCTCTTTTGTATAAGTTGGTCTTTATTTCTTCGAAGAATTCCAACAGATTTGTCAGGCAAGATTTTCCCTTAAGGAAACCATGCTGACTCTGGCTAATATCATCATGTGCCTCCAAGTTCCCCAAAAACACATCCTTAACAATCGAATACAACATCTTCCCTACCACTGAGGTCAGATTAACTGGCCTATAATTTCCTTTCTTCTGCCTTTCTCCCTTCTTGAAGAGTGGAGTGACATTCGCAATTTTCCAGTTCTCCAGAAACATGTCAGAATCAATTGATTCTTAAAAAATCACCACTAGTGCCTCTGCAATCTCTTCAGCCACCTCTTTCTGAACCCTGAGGTGTACACCATCTGGTCCAGCTGACTTATCTACCTCCAGACCTTTCACTTTCCCAAGAACTTTCTCCCCAGTAAGGGCAACATCACACAGTTCTGCCGCCTGATACTCTCGAACTTCTCACATACTGCTGATGTCTTCTACAGTGAAGAACGATGCAAAATACTTATTCAGTCTGTCCGCCATTTCTTGTCCCCCTTTACTACCTCTCCAGCATCATTTTCCAGCGGTCTGATGTCTACCTTCACCACTCTTTTACACTTCATGTATTCAAAGAAACTTTTGCTGTCCTCTTTAATATTATTGGCTAGCTTACCTTCATTTTCCATCTTTGTGACTTTTCAGTTGCCTTCTGTTAGTTTTGAAAAGCTTCCCAACCCTCTAACTTCCCACTAGTTTTTGCTCTATTATATGTCCTCTCTAGCTTTTATGTTGGCTTTGTCTTCTCTTGTTAGCCATGGTTGTGTTATTTAGCCTTTAGAATATTTCTTCCTCTTTAGGATGTATAGATTCTGCTCCTTCCAAATTGCTCCTAGAAATTCCAGACATTGCAGCTCTGCTATCATCCCTGCTGGTGTTCTTTTCCAATCGATTTTGGCCAACTCCTCCCTCTTTCTTCTATATTTACTCCACGATACATCTGACTTTAGCTTCTCTTTCTAAAATTGCAAGGTGAATTCTTTCACATTATGTTCACTTACCCTGATGAGTTTCTTTGCATTAAGCCCACAAATCAATTGTGGTTCATTACGCAACACCTAATCCAGAATAGCTGATCCCCTAATGGGCTCAACCATGAGCTGCCCTAAAAAGTCATCTCATAGACATTCTAGAAATCTCCCTCTTGGGATCCAGCACCATTCTGATTTCTACAATCTGCCTGCATATTGAAATACCCCGTAACTATTGTAATATTGCCTTTTTGGCATGCATTTTGTATCTCCCATTGTACAAACGTTAATTTGTAGACCACATTTGTACTGTTACGTAATGCAACCCTGGAGAAAGTACGAGTTACATGCACGCAACACTAAAAGTATCAGCAGCAATAGTACACACCTGGAGTCTGTTTTGATGTTAAAATCCACTATCTTCATTAGTAACTACTAAATATAGTGACTTAACCAGGTAATCCGAAAGTTAGCAGTGTTATGCATATACAGGTGTATAGATAAAGTTCCCAAACTTATTCAAGCTCAGGTGGCAAGAGCTACAGTCTTACAATGATATGTAAGAAAGTTCAGTTGAATCTTCAGGTTAATTAATGCGAGATATTTGTAATCCAATGGCAAATGTTGTGAGAAGGCAATTACATCAATATTCCACAGATCCCATGACAGCAATACAAAATAACAAGAGCAATAGGCATTATCTCTGAAGTTGTTCCACTCCACACACGCAGTATCACCGATAGTGAACTTCAACGCATATCCTTTCAAACTAAGTGGTACCACAGCCGAATTCAGCTACGGGACATCACAAAGGGGATCCTCTTCCAGGGAAAACTACCACCCAGGCAAGGGTAGACACACTTGTAGATTCCACAAAGTTACCCCAAACACACAATGTGATAGTCACTTATCCAGTTCCACGACATATGAAATAAATCCAACAGTGATTTGCCGCAGGGGTGCCTTTCTCAGTGAACTATCACACCCAGACAAAGTGTAAACACACACGTGGTAATCACAAAGATCTCCCCTCACCAGAGAACCCAGTCCTGTGGATTAACTATGTGACAATCACACTTTCGTATTCGAATGGAATCAAACTCACCCTTACGGGCTACTTGGAAGAGAGTCCAAACAGTGATCACTAGGTTGCTTCTGTTTCAAACTTTTCTCTCCCCTCCGTTTTCTCCGCCAACTTTTTCTAGTTGCAGCACTTGTGAGAGTCAATTATCAATACTTTGTTTGAGACATAAGAGCGAAGTGCTTTCTAGACACTTGTCAGGAGATAGAACTTCCCTTGTAAGTAAAATAATAAATGCTTTATAATTTGATTCACTCTGAACTTGTTGTAGTTTGCTTCTGTATATTAGAAGATCTAGCTGAACAGTACATGACAGAATTTGGAGGTTCACTTGCCTAGGTGCAACTGCGACACGGGAAATTCCAAGGACAGAAGTACCGGGGAAATTCTTTGGGAGTAGCGGTCGCAGAAGGAAAAGTAAGTTTCATTTGCATCTGAGGATTTTTTTTTACCCTTGGCAGTTAGGCTTTGGTTTTGTGTTGCTTTCACCCTATACACTGTGATCAATGTGGTGTACATACTATAGTCTTGAGTGGATCAGTTTCTCTCATGATCCTGACGCATTCGGCCCAATGACAGAAATCTTAGATAAGAAAAGAGGCGAGCACTTTAGGTTGACCTAGCATCTAGGATGCGTGAAAGAGATGTGCGTAAACTTATTGGATGGTTTCAATGTAAGGGACACTTATAGAAGTCATTGGGGACACATGAAATTTTTCTGAGGTAGTATGAGAAAGGAAATTGTAAATCATCCAATAACGAAAGGGTGCCAGGATACTGAACTAAATACTGAAATCTATAGGATGCTGTAGTGAAAACTGGTAATTTGATAAAATATTGGTAAACGTAAATATATCAAAATAATGACAAAGTAAAAGATGGGGCAGGGTGCATATTTCCCTGATCCAGAAAGAGAAGAAAGGAACATGAAGAAAAAAATAATACTGGAAATCATACAAAGTGTTTAAAGCAGGTACAAAAGCTGCAGAGACAACTTGCTGCACAGAGAGGAATAATATGTGCTTTTGGATCTGAAAGATGGGAGGAGGATGAATAAGGAAGTAGGGAGTGGAATGATATATCAAATAAGGTGACGAGATATGGTTATGAAGAGGAGACTCCACTCGAGGATCCCACCCCCACTGATGTACCACCAAAGGGAGCCAGTATTACAGACTGCATAATTGGCCCCCTAGTTGCTATCAAAGAGGGAGGAACTCCGGCAGGAAATCAAAACCAGAATATAACATACATTACCCCATTCTGGGTATAGCAGCAGAGGGATATTGCTAAGGATATCCGGACACACAGTACATGCCTGTGGATGATTCTAGAGAGTTGTTCCAAGTAATTAGTTAATAAATGAGGAAAGGAGATTGATTATAATGTACTTGCATTTGAACATACTTTTCTAGAAGCACAGCGACATGCTAGGGGAATAAATGAAGAATTAAAGAATGTGATATGGACTGTTATGGGAAAGAACAATGGGGGCCTAATAGACCAGTTACAAAAATGTTGCCAGCGGACAGGAGAACACTCTTTTATGGCTGGTGTTCCAAGGGGTGTATGGATCAACATTAGATCAAGGTCACTTAGAGCCAGAACCCACAAATAGATGGTTAAGAACATTAGTGTCTCCTTGTACTGACCAGTCTAGGAAGCTATTAGAACTGTTTGATCCTAGTGATCCGACATATACTGAGGTCATGGTCTACACTTCACATACATGATCTTAGGAAAATTATTAGAGCACAGGAGAAGGAAGTGCAGGAATTAGAGTCTAACCTTAGGAATACTCAAGAGACAGCTGAAGTGTTTTCCCTTTGAGAAAATACATGGGATATCATGTGGGAATTGCAGATCAGGGGAGAAGCCAGCGGAGAGATTGCAGAAGGGAGGTAACACAGTGCTGGAATCCACCTTCACCCAATCAGGGAAGCTGCTGTTGGGGTAGTACTGCGCACAAATCTGCTCTTTCAGATATGGTCACATGGGTGATTATGCCCGGAACTGTAGGTCGGACAGTTCATTTAATCTAATTCCTAACATAGATCAGAGATTGGAGTTATAAGAGGATCAGAATATGTTGGAATTTTGGTTAACGTGGGAATTACATGCCTTAAGCTTGTTAAATGTTGTTTACTTGTGCTTGATGAATAATTTCCAATATTTCTTTGTTTTAAACTCTTAGAGTAACACATTTCCTCAATTATATCAAATTGTAACTGAATATTGTGGTGCAACACACACAGAATGCTGGAGGAAAATGATTAGAGCATGAAGGGTTTCGGCCCGAAACATGGACTGTACTCTTTTCTACAGATGCTGCCTGGCCTGCTGAGTTCCTCCAGCATTTCATGTGTGTTGCTTTGGATTTCCAGTATCTGCACATTTTCTCGTGTTTAAATCGGCGTTCAGAGAGGCGGGACTGCGCAGGCGTGTGGTGTCGGGCAGTGAAGCACGGGAGATTTAAAAGGACAGAAATCCTGATTCGGGTGTAATTCAGAGGAGGAAGTCTGAGAATCGGAGCGGAAGTGTGGAGGAAGTCATTTTTGAATGCTTCATTTTTTTTCATCAGCGTTCAGAAAGGCGGGACTGCGCAGGCGTGTGATGTCGGGCAGTGAAGTGTGGAAGATTTAAAAGAAACAGAGCCTTATACAGCGGGCAGCGTAGTTTGCGGGCTGCGGAATGAGCCGGGAGCAGAGCGAAGGCTTAAGGGCTTCGGCTCAACAGGCGTAGGTGGAAATGGGTGAGGCGAAGAGGGTTTAGTATTCATTTTATTGTTGGTATTTGAGGAGAGGGGAAGTATGAGTGTGAGGGCAGCTTGTTGTTCTCGGTGCCGGATGTAGGAGGTCCCAGAGTCTCCAGGCCTCCCGGATGTCCACATCTGCACCAGGTGCGCCGAGATGCAGCTCCCAAGAGACCTCGTTAGGGAACTGGAGCTGCAGCTCGATGACCTTCGTCTGGTCAGGGAGAGTGAGGAGTTGATAGAGAGGAGTTACAGGCAGGTGATCACACCGGGGCCACAGGAGGCAGACAAGTGGGTCACGGTTAGGAGGGGGAAGGGGAAGAGTCAGGTAATAGAGAGTACCCCAGTGGCTGTGCCCCTTGACAATAGGTACTCCTGTTTGAGTACTGTGGTGGGGGACAGCTTACCTGGGGGAAGCAACAGTGGCCTTGCCTGCAGCACAGAGTCCGGCCCTGTAGCTCAGAAGGATAGGGAAAGGAAGAGGAGGGCAGTAGTAATAGGGGACTCGATAGTAAGGGGGTCAGATAGGCGATTCTGTGGACGCAGTCCGGAGACCCAGATGGTAGTTTGCCTCCCTGGTGCCAGGGTCCAGGATATTTCTGATCGTGTCCAAGATATCCTGAAGTGGGAGGGAGAGGAGCCAGAGGTCATGGTACATATAGGTACCAATGACATAGGTAGGAAAAGGGGAGAGGTCCTGAAAGGAGAATATAGGGAGTTAGGAAGGGAGTTGAGAAAAGGACCGCAAAGATAGTAATCTCAGGATTACTGCCTGTGCTACGCGACAATGAAGAGTAGGAATGCAATGAGGTGGAGGATAAATGCGTGGCTGAGGGATTGGAGTAGGGGGCAGGGATTTAAGTTTTTCGATCATTGGGACCTCTTTTGGCACAGGTGTGACCTGTACAAAAAGGACGGGTTACACTTGAATCCTAGGGGGACCAATATCCTGGCGGGGAGATTTGCGAAGGCTACTGAGGTGAATTTAAACTAGAATGGTTGGGGGTGGGGAATCAAATTAAAGAGACTAGGAGAGAGGAGATTAGTTCACAAATAGAGAAAGCTAGTAGACAGTGTGTGAGGGAGGATAGGCAGGGGACAGAGATCAGGAGCACTCAGACCGAAGATGTAGGGGACAAGGAAGAAAAAGATAACAAAGTTGTTTGCTCCATTAAGGATAAAAAGAGAGTAAGAGGTGGAGAGTTTCTTAAATGCATCTATTTTAATGCTAGGAGCACTGTAAGAAAGGTGGATGAGCTTACAGCATGGATTGATACCTGGAAATATGATGTTGTAGCTATTATTGAAACGTAGTTGCAGGAGGGGTGTGATTGGCAACTAAATATTCCAGGATTTCGTTGCTTCAGGTGTGATAGAATAGGAGGGGCAAGAGGGGGAGGTGTTGCATTGCTTGTCAGAGAAAATATAACAGGGGTCCTCTGGCAGGATAGATTAGTAGACTCGTCCAGGGAGGCTATTTGGGTGGAATTGAGGGATAGGAAAGGTGTAGTGATGCTTATAGGGGTGTTTTATAGACCACCTGTCTAAGATGCTGTCTGAGTTGCATGCCATCTTGGTCAATGTCTCCCATCCACTATATAATGTACTGGGTGGGCACAGGAGTACATTCAGCCAGATCTTATTCCTCCAAGATGCAGCACAGAGCCTCATAGGAAGCCATTCCTGCCTGTGGCCATCAAACTTTACAACTCCTCCCTTGGAGGGTCAGACACCCTGAGCAAATAGGCTGGTCCTGCACTTATTTCATAATTTACTGGCATAATTTACATATTACTATTTAACTATTTATGGTTCTATTACTATTTATTATTTATGGTGCAACTGTAACGAAAACCAATTTTCCCCTGGGATCAATAAAGTATGACTATGACTATGACAATGACTAATGGGGACTGAGAACTGGAGGAGCAAATTTGTAAGGAGATAGCAGATATTTGTAGTAAGCACAAGATTGTGATTGTGGGAGATTTTAATTTTCCACACATAGACTGGGAAGCCCATTCTGTAAAAGGGCTGAATGGTTTGGAGTTTGTCAAATGTGTGCAAGGTTGTTTTCTGCAGCAATACATAGAGGTACCAACTAGAGAAGGATCTCATAGTCATAGCCATACTTTATTAATCCTAGGGGAAGTTGGTTTTCGTTACAGTTGCTCCATAAATAATAAATAGTAATAGAACCATAAATAAAAACCATAGAAACCATAGAAAAACTACAGCACAGAAACAGGCCTTTTGGCCCTTCTTGGATGTGCCGAACCATTTTCTGCCTAGTCCCACTGACCTGCACACGGACCATATCCCTCCATACACCTCCCATCCATGTATCTGTTCAATTTATTCTTAAATGTTAAAAAAGAACCCGCATTTACCACCTCGTCTGGAAGCTCATTCCATACTCCCACCACACTCTGTGTGAAGAAGCCCCCACTAATGTTCCCTTTAAACTTTTCCCCCCTCACACTTAACCCATGTTTTCTGTTTCTTTTCTCCACATGCCTCAGTAGAAAAAGCCTGCTTGCATTCATTCTATCTATACCCATCATAATTTTATACACCTCTATCAAATCCCCCTTCATTCTTCTACGCTCCAGGGAATAAAGTCCTAACATATTCAACCTTTCTCTGTAACTGAGTTTCTCAAGTCCCGGCAACAACCTTGTAAACTTTCTCTGCACTCTTTCAACTTTATTTAGATCCTTCCTGTAATTTGGTGACCAAAACTGAACACAATACTCCAGATTCGGCCTTGCCAATGCCTTATACAACCTCATCATAACATTCCAGCTCTTATACTCAATACTTTGATTAATAAAGGCCAATGTACCAAAAGCTCTCTTTACGACCCTATCTACCTGTGACGCCATTTTTAGGGAATTTTGTATCTGTATTCCCAGATCCCTCTGTTCTACTGCACTCCTCAGTGCCTTACCATTAACCCTGTATGTTCTACCTTGGTTTGTCCTTCCAATGTGCAATACCTCACACTTGTCTGTATTAAACTCCATCTGCCATTTTTCAGCCCATTTTTCCAGCTGGTCCAAGTCCCTCTGCAGACTCTGAAAACCTTCCTCACCGTCTACTACACCTCCAACCTTTGTATCATCAGCAAATTTGCTGATCCAATTTACCACATTATCATCCAGATCATTGACATAGATGACAAATAACAATGGACCCAGCACTGATCCCTGTGGCACACCACTAGTCACAGGCCTCCACTCGGAGAAGCAGTTCTCTGCTACCACTCTTTGGCTTCTTCCATTGAGCCAATGTCTAATCCAATTTACCACCTCTCCATTTATACCTAGCAACTGAATCTTCCTAACTAACCTCCCATGCGGGACCTTGTCAAAGGCCTTACTGAAGTCCATGTAGACAATATCCACTGCCTTCCCTTCATCCACTTTCCTGGTAACCTCCTCGAAAAACTCCAATAGATTGGTCAAACATGACCTACCATGCACAAAGCCATGTTGACACTCCCTAATAAGTCCCTGTCTATCCAAATGCTTGTAGATTCTGTCTCTTAGTACTCCCTCCAATAACTTACTTACTACCGACGTTAAACTTACCGGCCTATAATTTCCCGGATTACTTTTCGATCCTTTTTTAAACAACGGAACAACATGAGTCACTCTCCAATCCTCCGGCACCTCACCTGTAGACAGCGACATTTTAAATATTTCTGCCAGGGTCCCTGCAATTTCAACACTAGTCTCCTTCAAGGTCCGAGGGAACACCCTGTCAGGTCCCGGGGATTTATCCACTTTAATTTTCCTCAAGACAGCAAGTACCTCCTCCTTTTCAATCTGTACAGTTTCCATGATCTCACTACTTGTTTCCCTTAATTCCATAGACTTCATGTTAATAGTTAAATAGTAATATATAAATTATGCCAGTAAATTATGAAATAAGTCCAGGACCAGCCTATTGGCTCAGGATGTCTGACCCTCCAAGGGAGGAGTTGTAAAGTTTGATGGCCACAGGCAGGAATGACTTCCTATGATGCTCAGTGCTGCATCTCGGAGAAATGAGTCTCTGGCTGAATGTACTTCTGTGCCCACCCAGTACATTATGTAGTGGATGGGAGACATTGACCAAGATGGCATGCAACTTAGACAGCATCCTCTTTTCAGACACCACCGTGAGAGAGTCCAGTTCCATCCCCACAACATCACTGGCCTTACGAATGAGTTTGTTGATTCTGTTGGTGTCTGCCACCCTTAGCCTGTTATCCCAGCACACAACAGCAAACATGATAGCACTGGCCACCACAGACTCGTAGAACATGCTCAGCATCGTCCGGCAGATGTTAAAAGACCTCAGTCTCCTCAGGAAATGGAGATGGCTCTGACCCTTCTTGTAGAGAGCCTCAGTGTTCTTTGACCAGCCCAGTTTATTGTCAATTCGTATCCCCAGGTATTTGTAATCCTCCACCATGTCCACACTGACCCCCTGGATGGAAACAGGGGTCACCAGTACATTAGCTCTCTTCTGGTCTGCCACCAGCTCCTTAGTCTTTTGCACATTAAGCTGCAGATAATTCTGCTCAAAGTTTCCTACCGTAGCCCTGTACTCAGCCTCATCTCCCTTGCTGAGGCATCCAGCTATGGCAGAGTCATCCGAAAACTTCTGAAGATGACAAGACTCTGTGCAGTAGTTGAAGTCCGGGTGTAAATGGTGAAGGTAAAGGGAGACAAGACAGTCCCCTGTGGAGCTCCTGTTAGGGAATGAGAAAGGGCAGGTGATGGATGTATGTGTTGGGGAACACTTCGGGTCCGGTGATCACAATACCATTAGTTTCAAATTAATTATGGAGAAGGATATGACTGGACCCAGGGTTGAGATTTTTGATTGGAGAAAGTCTAACTTTGAAGAGATGCTAAAGGATTTAGAAGGAGTGGATTGGGAGAATTTGTTTTATGGGAAGGATGTAATAGAGAAATGGAGGTCATTTAAAGGTGAAATTTTGAGGGTACAGGATCTTTATGTTCCTGTTAGGTTGAAAGGAAATGTTAAAAGTTTGAGAGAGCCATGGTTTTCAAGGGATATTGTAAACTTGTTTCGGAAAAAGAGAGGGATCTTTAGTAAATATAGGCAGCTTGGAGTTAATGAGGTGCTCAAGGAATATCAGGAAAGTAAAAAGAATCTCAAGAAAGAAATTAGAAAAGCTAAAAGAAGAAGGTACGAGGCAGCTTCAGCAAGTAAGTTGAAAATAAATCCAAAGGGTTTCTATATTGATATAAATAGCAAAAGGATAGTGAGGGATAAAATTTGTCCTTAGAGAATCAGTGTGGATGGCTATGTGCAGAGCCAAAAGAGATGGGGGAGATTTTGAACAATTTCTTTTCTTCGGTATTCACTAAGGAGAAGGATATTGAATTGTGTAAGGTAAAGGAAACAAGAAGGGTAGTTATGGAAAGTATGACAATTAATGAAGAGGAAGTACTGTTGCTTTTAAGGAATATAAAATTGGATAAATCTCCGGGTCCGGAAAAGATATTCCCTAGGACCTTGAGGGAAGTTAGTGTGGAAATAGCAGGGGCTCTGACAGAAATATTTCAAATGTCATTAGAAACAGGGATGGTGCCGGAGGATTGGCATATTGCTCATGTGGTTCCATTGTTTATAAAGGGTACTAAGAGTAAACCAGCAATTATCGGCCTGTGAGTTTGACGTCAGTGGTGGGTAAATTGATGGAAAGTATTCTTAGAGATGGTATATATAATTATCTGGATAGACAGGATCTGATTAGGAACAGTCAACATGGATATGTGCGTGGAAGGTCATGTTTGACAAATCTTATTGAATTTTTTGATGAAGTTACTAGGTAAGTTGATGAGGGTAAAGTGGTGGATGTTGTCTATATGGACTTCAGTAAGGCCTTTGACTAGGTTCCACACGGAAGGTTAGTTAGGAAGGTTCAATCGTTAGGCATTAATAACGAAGTAGTAAAATGGATTCAGCAGTGGCTGGGTGGGGGATGCCAGAGAGTAGTGGTGGATAACTGTGTGTCAGATTGGAGGACAGTGTGTAGCGGTGTGCCTGAGGGATCTGTACTGGGTCCAATGTTGTTTGTCATATATATTAATGATCTGGATGATTGGGTGGTAAATTGGATTATTAAGTATGCAGATGATACTAAGATAGGTGGCGTTGTGGATAAGAAGTAGGCTTTCAAAGCTTGCAGAGAGATTTAGGCCAGTTAGAAGAGTGGGCTGAAAGATGGCAGATGGAGTTTAATGCTGAAAAATGTGAGGTGCTACATTCTGGTAGGACTTATCAAAATAGGCCAAAAAGGTAAATGGTAGGGCACTGAAGAATGCTGCAGAACAGAGGAATCTAGGAATAATGGTGCATAGTTCCCTGAAGGTGGAATCTCATGTGGATAGGGTGGTGAAGAAAGCTTTTAGTATGCTGGCCTTTATTAATCAGAGCATTGAGTATAGGAGTTGGGAGGTAATGTTGAAATTGTATAATTGTAAGGCCAAATTTGGATTATTGTGTACAGTTCTGTTCACCAAATTATAGGAAAGATGTCAATAAAATTGAGAGAGTACAGAGGAGGTTTACTAAAATGTTGCCTGGGTTTCATCTCCTAAGTTACAGAGAAAGGTTGAACAAGTTAGGTCTTTATTCTTTGGAGCGTAGAAGGCTGAGAGGGGACTTGATAGAGGTGTTTAAAATTATGAGGGGGATTGATAGAGTTGACGTGGATAGGCTTTTTCCATTGAGAGTTGGGGAGATTCAAACAAGAGGATATGAGTTGAGAGTTAAAGGGCAAAAGTTTAAGGGTAACATGAGGGGGAACTTCTTTACTCAGAGAGTGGTGGCTGTGTGGAATGAGCTTCCAGCAGAAGTGGTCGAGGCAGGTTCGATGTTGTCGTTTACAGTTAAATTGGATAGATATATGGACAGTAAGGGAATGGAGGGTTATGGATCGAGTGCAGGTCGGTAGGACTAGGTGAGAATAGGAGTTCGGCACGGACTAGAAGGGCCGAGATGGCCTGTTTCCGTGCTGTAATTGTTATATGGTTATGTGGTTAAATATTGTGGTAATGGTTTAACCCTTAGGAACAAGAGATTTTCTGAAATGGTTTGAAGTGTGAATGGTTTGCATGTGTGAAATGTGGGCTGCACTGTGAGTTAATTTGAGTAAATGTGTGTGTGTGTGTGTGTGTGTGTTTGTGAGAGAGCACTAAGGTACGTCAATATTAGACCAGATAATTCTGAAAACGCCGGTTTCGTGTAAAAACGATAGGCGTCCACACAAGGCGTTTTTGAAAATAACTTCGTCCATATTAAAACGGGTATTTCGGTGAATCGCCTCCTACTGGGCATGCGCAGGACACATCTACAGAAAACAAGTGAAGAGGAGACGGTCTACTTGGTGCGTGTTTTTCCAGTTACAGACTCGAAAAACTTAAAAGGAAATTGCCAAACGACAGACAGCTGTTGGCTCTCGCGCAGGAGGACTTAAAACTAAAAAAACAAATACTGGAGTGTATGGAGGCAACCGACAGGGAGTTCACGGACAGTATAACCCAGCTGATGATGAACACTGAAAAACTGACACAATACCAGCCTCACAGCCACTACAATAGCTACACATACCGACACACAGACCCCCGGGTGGCCCCACCAACATCTTCCCCACTCCCACAGGGGGGCCACCCTGGAAACATTTCCTACAGCCATAGTCTCCTCACCGATGAAAGGGGTGACAGGTTTTTTAAAACCTCCGGTTACCTTGTACACACTACAACGCCCAACCGGTGTTTTCAGATTTAAACACTCTGGAGAGTGTTTTAGAAAAGCTCTGTTTTCGGGGGATGAAAACTCCGTTTCAGTGTGGATAAAGGGTCAAAACGAAGAGAAAAAGCTTTGTTTTCAAAATTACCCAGCGTTGTGTGGACGTAGCCTCAGTCTGCTTTTAAACTGTGCCTTTAAGAGCTTGCATCAATGTGTTAATGTGTCAGGGGCTCCCATTCAGCAGCTTTTCTCCCTTCCTTGGTTCTTTGAAAAATGTGTGAAAGCTTTTCATGATGGGAAAAGCTGGGTTGTAAACAACACAATGGTATGTGGCTTCACCCTGATGGACTTATTGTGTTCCCTGGCAAATTGCCCAACGTGTTCACAAATTCACACATGCAGGCAAGAGGGGAGTGACTCATAAAACAAACCAAACTTGGTATGTCCCTGGAGTGCCTTAAGTTGCAGAACAAATCTAGAGGCAATGTATGATATGTGCCTTACGGAATCTGGGAAAACTGGTACAGGTACACATTTATCAGATGACCCTTTTTTACACTTACAGATGGACTTTATTGAATTATCTTAACATAAAGGGTCAGAGCCGTCTCTATTTCCTGAGCAGACTGAGGTCCTTCAACATCTGCCGGACGATGCTGAGGACGTTCTATGAGTCTGTGGTGGCCAGTGCTATCATGTTTGCTGTTGTGTGCTGGGGCAGCAGGCTGAGGGTGGCAGACACCAACAGAATCAACAAACTCATTCGTAAGGCCAATGATGTTGTGGGGATGGGGTTGGTCTCTGACGGTGGTGTCTGAAAAGAGGATGCTGTCTAAGTTGCATGCCATCTTGGACAATGTCTCCTATCCACTACATAATGTACTGGTTGGGCACAGGAGTACATTCAGCCAGAGACTCATTCCACCGAGATGCAGCACTGAGCGTCATAGGAAGTCATTCCTGCCTGTGGCCATCAAACTTTACAACTCCTCCCTTGGAGGGTCAGACACCCTGAGCCAATAGGCTGGTCCTGGACTTATTTTATAATTTACTGGCCTAATTCACATATTACTATTTAACTATTTATGATTCTATTACTATTTATTATTTATGGTGCAACTGTAACGAAAACCAGTTTCCCCCAGGATCAATAAAGTATGACTATGACTATGACAAGTATGTATTAGTGATTATTGAAGTGTTCTCACAGTGGGTGAAGCATTTCCTTGTAGAAAGAATGATGCAGTCACAGTAGCAAAATGTTTGCTAAAGGAAATAAACCTGTGATTTGGTATCCACGAAAACTATCTAGCGACAAGGGTACCCATTGCACTGGTAAAGTATGCAAAGCCTTACAGGTGGATCAACATTTCTACTGTAGCTACCATTCTCAGTCAGCGGACCGAGTGGAAAGGATGACCCAAGCTGCTGGGTTTGTATGGATGTCCAGGCGCATGTGGTGCACCCCTTTTACCCGTGCTCTTTAATGGAACAAAGATGAGGGGAAGGGAAGGAAGGGGAAGGGAGGGAGGGAAAGATGAACTGTTATTCTAATTGGTCCAAGTCCTTTGGCCTGGATATGTTGGTACAATGATGCTGGGACTCAGAAACATAGACCCTTCCTCCCCTTATCAGCACAGCCAGAATGTCACTGTAGGAAGATGGGAATATAACGTTGGAAACAACGAGTGTTTCAGAGGATTGTACATCTCTGTAAGGCAATGCTAACCTCAGAGTAAAACAACTTAGTATTCTGCCATGGGAAGGTTACATTTGCCTATGGAACTGGTAAAGCAGAATGGGAACTGATTAACATGGCATCAGCATTGGAAACTTTAGCTAGGAAGAGTATGTGGGCAACTATCCTACTTTACGGTATAATCACTGGTAAATAATAATTATTTTATTTGTTATTCTTTTGTGATATTTATGTAGGACTAAGAAGGAGAGGATATTGAAAATTGGTACCTGTTGGTCCGGACTAGGAAAAGAAGATTTTACTTAACTAAAGATCTGAGATTGTATCATTATATGAATGTTTGAATCACTTTGATTATTGTACTCATACGTTAACAATTGTGTTTTGGTGATTATGGTGCCGTCATGAGATGAGATAAAAGGAGGGAATGAGGAAATATATCTGTAACCCTGAAGTCTTTATAATTTGTAACTTTTGTAAAATGTAATGTGACAAAATGGAACCTATGAAATTTCAAGGTGCTTTGCTGGTTCAAGTGTACAAACTGTGTGTGTGTTTTTTGATTGGAAGCTGTGTGTCTTTATGACAGGAAAATGTGTGTTTTATGGTGGGGTGGATGTTTTGACAACAGAGGGAAACAGGACACAGCTTCTAAAGAACAAATGTCAGAACAAGATATTGGAGGAATGTTATAGAATGGAGCAACCTAATTACTGTTGGCTGTAAAAAGTATAAAAGTGCTTTGTTTGAAGCATAAGATCAAAGCCATTTCTAGACACTTGTCTGGAGTTAGAACTTCCCTTGCAAGTAAAATAATAACTTGATCAACTCTGAATTGATATCCGGACTGCCTCTCAGTTTTTTTTGCACTACCTTACTTTCCCTTTTCTATTTTCTATTTATGACTTATAATTTAAGTTTTTAATATTTACTATCGATTTGTACTTCAGGGAATGCGAAGCGCAGAATCAAATATCGCTGTGATGATTATACGTTCCAGTATCAATTGTTTGGCGACAATAAAGTATAAAGTATAAAGTAAAGTAATTGGTTTGTTCTGTGTATTAAAAGATCTAGCTGAACAACACCCTGAATCTGAGGACTGAGAACGAAGAGGGAAGATACCAGAATAAAAAGGTGGGGAGAGGGGAAGGAGGCTAGCTGGAAGTTGATAGGTGAAGCCAGGTGGGTGGGAAAGGTCAAGGGCTGGAGAAGAAGGAATCTGATATAAGAAGAGAGCGGATCATAGGAGAAAGGGAGACAGGGCCACCAGATATCTCTGCATGGTAGAAAGGATGTCGCATAGAAAGTGGAGGAGAAGAGCAGGAGAAGCAGTCAATTGAATGTAAGTACCTGGGATCCTCCGTGGGTCCAAATTGAGAGTCCTGAAAATGGATCTGGAAGCCATCAGGCACAAGATGGCAGTGAAGACAATCTCTCAGGATAGATATGTGGCTGTTGTAGTGGGTCTGGGTGAGCACATGGTTGAAGAGTCGGAGAGCAGCAGAGATCACAATGGGGGAAGCAGTGAGAAAGCGTTTCATTGACCTCTCATTGAAAAGGAGATTTGAACTTCTTCAGAGCAGGCATCCCTCGAAGAGACTTGAATGTGGTGTTGTACATGGACATCTCCTTTAAACTTTCCCATCTCGATATGACATTTTTAATCTGGGAAAAAAGACCCTATCTATCCTTCTCAGCCTCTAATATTCCAGAGAAAGCAATCCAAGTTTATCCAATCTCTCCATACAGCTAATACCCTCTGATCCTGATAAAGCTCGTCTGCATCCTCTCCAAAGTGTCACATCCTTCCTAAAACTAGATCGACTAGGCTTATACTTGCTGGAATTTAGAAGATTGAGGGGTGATCTTATTGAAAGGTGTAAAATTTTAAAAGGATTGGACAGGCTAGATGCAGGAAGATTGTTCCCGATGTTGGGAAAGTCCAGAACGAGGGGTCACAGTTTGAGGATAAAGGGGAAGCCTTTTAGGACCGAGATGAGGAAAAACTTCTTCACACAGAGAGTGGTGAATCTGTGGAATTCTCTGCTACAGGAAACAGTTGAGGCCAGTTCATTGGCTATATTTAAGAGGGAGTTAGGTATGGCCCTTGTGGCTAAAGGGATCGGGGGTATGGAGAGAAGGTAGGTACAGGGTTCTGAGTTGGATGATCAGCCATGATCATACTGAATGGCGGTGCAGGCTCGAAGGGTCAAATGGCCCACTCCTGCACCTATTTTCTATGTTTCTATGTTTCTAAAATGTGGTAACTATAATTGCACATAATACTCCAACATGACTTTCCAAATTTATACTCAACACCCAACTGAGGAAGACAAATATGCAGTATACTTTCTTTACTACCTTACCTACTTGTGTGGTCACATTTGGGGAGCTACAGACTTGGACTCTAAATTTCCCTCTGTATAATAGTCCTGTCATTTACTGTATATTGTCATCTTAGATTGAGATCATATGGGATTCAGGAGAAGCAAGTGAAGTTGATTCAAAATTCCCTCAGTAATAGGAAGCAGAGGGTGAATTTGAAGGTCAATTCTCCACTTGGAGGCCTGTGACTCATGGGACGTCCCAGGTGTCAGTGTTTGGACATCTGCTGTTCATTATCATGTAAACAACTTGGATATGAATATACATGGCATTATTAGCAAGCATGCTGATAATACTAAGGGTACGTCCACACTACGCCGGATAATTTTGAAAACAAAGCTTTTTTTTTCATTTTGCCCTCCCGTCCACACTGAGCCAGCGTTTTCAGCCCCTGAAAATGGAGATTTTCAAAAACACTCTCCAGATGAATAAATCTGAAAACGCTTAATATCCAGCGTAGTGTGTATGGGGTAAACAGAGAAATTTTAAAACGTTGTCATGACAACACCACAACAACAATGTTTTTTCTGCTTCTGCTTGGTACTGAGCAAGCTGTTATGATGCTCAGTCGGTGTGAACGGCGTGAGTGTTAAATTGTAAAGTGAGCTTTTTTTGACTATTTAAAAACGCTGTTATGACGTGCCGGAACAGATGTTCGTTGTTTTCTTGAACACCACCACCTAACAATTTCAGAACAGACAGACGAGACTGAAGCCAGAAGGGTTAGAAATGTACTCACCAAATACTTTGACCCATAGCTTACTGAATAAATAAGTATACTCACTTCGCCCTGTTTTCTGTCCTTGCTTGTATGAAGGTGGTTTACCTACTTATGCAAGTACTTCTCTGACAATTGATGTGTAACAGCCTAATGTAACATTGTATGGAAATACAAGATAACGCTGATGCAGACGTTTATACATTTAACAAGGTGCTTTATTAATGCAACAGAGTTAGTCAGTTTTTCAATGTTCGTTGTCAGCTGGGTCATACTGTCCGTAAACTCCCTGTCGGTTGCCTCCATACACTCCAGTATTTGTTTTTTTTTAAGTTTTAAGTCCTCCTGCGCGAGAGAAGTTTTTCTACTCTGTAACTGAACAAACACGCACTAAGTATATCGTTTCCTCTTTGCTTGTTTTCCGTGTGTCCTGCGCATGCCCAGTAGGAGGAGATTCGCCCAAATATCCGCCTAATGTGGAGGGAGATATTTTGAAAAACGCTTAGTGTGGATGTAGCCTAAATTAGAGGATCTTGTTGACAGTGAAGCAGGTTACAATTAATTATAAAGACATCAGTTAGGGAGATGTGTTGAAGAATGGCAAATGGATTTCAAGTTAAATAAGCATGAAACATTTTTAACAGTCAAACCAGGGAAGGACTTATATCATGAATGCATAGTACTGATGAGTCACCCAGGAGTACAAGTGCACATTTCACTGAACACTGTACACAAGTAGACAGGGTGGTGAAGAAGGTATTTAGTATGCTGGCAGTCATCGGATGGGGCATCAAGAGTAGGGACATTAAGCTGCAGTTATATAAATTGTTGGTAAGGCTGTACTTGGAGTATTGTGAACAGTTTTGGTCACCCAGTTATAGCAAAGATATTGTCAAGCTGGAGGGGGTGCAGAGAGATTTATGAGGATGCTGCCTGGACTGGAGAATTGTTGACCACACTTGATCTTTATTCTCTGGAGTACAAGAGAACAAGGGTGACTTCTTTGAAATTTATAGAATCATGAGAGGCGTGGATAAGGTGGATGGTCACAGTGTTTTCTGCAGACGGGGGTGGGGGGAGGCGCCCAAACCTAGAAGGCACAGATATAAGATAAGAGTGAGAGATTTAGAAGAGACCCAAGAGGTAACTACTTTACACAGAGAGCAATGAGTACTTGGAATAAGTGATTGAGACAGGTACAACTTCAAAATTTCAGAGTCATTTGGATTAGTACACGAAGGAGGGGTTTGGACGGCCACGGGCTGAACACAGGCAACTGGAACTAGTAGGGAGGTTGCTGTGGTCAGCATGGACCAGTTGGGCTGAAGGGCCTGTTTCTATGCTTTATTGCTGTATGACCCATGAACTCCTAAAGTGCAACATCTCACACTTGTCTGGATTAAACTCCATCTTCTAAGCTTATATCCATATCTCCAACTGGTATATTATTTGAAATCTTCCTCACTCTCCACAACTCTGCCAATTATTGCATCATCTTGCAACTTAGTAAAAAGCCCACCACATTTTCACCCAAATAATTTTTTTATGTCATGAACAAACCAGTTCCAATAGCGACAACACATTGGGTCACATCCTACCTTTGTATATTTGTATACAGATGATCTCCAGACACTCTCCAGCATAGGGCAATGCCCATTGCTGAGAACCGTTCCTGAGATGGTTTCAACAGGATATCATTCTATTTATGAAAAGAACAGATCTGTACTCATACAAGGATTGCAGCTCGAGATCACTATCCCTTTGGAACTTTTGGGATCAAGCATGGCCATGATTTTAACACACTTATTTTGGAGGCATGACAGTTCATATTTTAACACAGAAAATTGTCATGTTGTAAAGTTAAAAAAATGAGAACATACATTAGCAAATTGCTTAAAATTTGAAGAAATTACAGAAATTGTAGGAGACCAGAGTGGCTTTGTGTTTGTTCAGTTAACCGTTCACAAGTCTGACACCAAATTCTCGAACAAGGACTCTTTTCCAAACCCAGTCTTTGAAAAAGATTACCAGGTACATTTGGAAAATAGTCAAAGGTGTCATAAACTGTCCTTGAAGTAAAGCAACACCCGATGACTCCTGTTCCATGATTGCATAAAGTGAACCAGTGTCCTTTAAGGATATTATTCTGGGTCTTGACACCTTGCCCAAAGGAGCCCTGCGTAAAGGTGGAAGGAGTGCACCATGCACCACCTCACCTATCCCCTCAGCCACCTCCTGTCCACAAAATCATAGAGTACTACAGTACAAAAACATGCCCTCCAGCCCATCTCGTTCATGCTGAACGATATTCTGTCTTTCCCAACAATTTGCACCTGGACCATAGTCCTCCATTCTCCTCCCATCCATTAATTATTCTAAACTTCTCTTAAAAGTTGCTCCTAGAGCTTATGATCTAACTGAACCCACATCCACATTTCCATTGGCAGCGTGTTCCACATTTCCAGTACTCTTTTAATCACATTGATCTCTTTTGTAAGGGTAGGTGACCCGATATGCACACAATACTCCAAATCATGTCTCAACAATATCTTACACAAGTTCAACATAAAATCCCAGCTTCTGTACTGAATACACTGATTTATGAAGGACAATGTGCCGAAAGCACTCTTTGCAATCCTATCTACCTGTGGCATTACTTTTGAGGAATTATGGATCTGTATTCCCAGATCCTTCTGCTCTACCACACTCCTCAGTATCCTACTGAGCACTATTTAAATCCAGCCCTGGTCTGTCTGCATTAAATTCCATCTGCCATTTTTCCAGCTGGTCTGGATCCCACTGCAAGCTTTGCTAGCCTTTCTTGCCGTCCAGTATGCCCCCAATCTTGAAGTCATCTGCAAATTTGATGATGCAATTTACCACATTATCATACAGATTGTTAATATAGATGACCAAGCAAACAATGATGGAACCTGCACCAATCACTGCAGCACACCACTAGTCAGAGGCAACCATCTACTACCACATTCTGGCTTCATCCACTCAGCCAATGTGGAATCTAATTTGCTACCTCATTCTGAATACCAAGCAACTGAAACTTCTTGACCATCCTCCGTGGGACTTTCTGAAAACATTTGCTAAAATCCATACAGACAATGTCCACTGCCTTTTCTTCATCAACCTTCCTAGTAACCCCTCAAAATGCACTATAAGTCTAGTTAGACATGAACTACCATGCACAAAACCATATTGACTATCCCTAATCAGGCCTGGTCTATCCAAATGCTAATATACCCTATCTTTTAAAATACATTCCTATAACTTACCCACTTTTGACATCAGGCTATAATTCTATAATTTAAGTCTATAATTTCCCGATTTATTCTTAGAGACTTTCTTGAACAGCTGAACAACGTTAGCTATCCTCCAGCCCCCCAACACTTCTCTCATGGCTAAGGACATTTTAAATACCTCTGCCAGGGCCACTGCAATTTCTGCACTAGCCTCCCACAGGGTTAGAGGGGATGGTTTGATGGTTCTGTAATCCGTATCCAGTCCATAACCCAAAGCTGTTTTGCCAGAGCTCAATAAGACAATAGGTGCAGGAGTAGGCCATTTGGCCCTTCGAACCAGCACCACCATTCATTGTGATCATGGCTGATCATCCACAATCAGTACCCTGTTCCTGCCTTCTCCCCATATCTCTTGACTCCGCTATCTTTAAAAGTTCTATCTAACTCTTTCTTGAAAGAATCCAGAGAATTGGCCTCCACAGCCTTCTAAGGCAGAGCATTCCACAAATCCACAACCTTCTGTGTGAAAAAGTTTTTCCTCAACTCCGTTCTAAATGGTCTACTCCTCATTCTTAAACTGTGGCCTCTGGTCCTGGACTCCCCCAACATCGGGAACATGTTTCCTGCCTCTAGCGTGTCCTATCCCTTAACAATCTTATACGTTTCAATCAGATCCCCTCTCATCCTTCTAAATTCTAGTGTATACAAGCCCAGTCGCTCCAATCTTTCAACATATGACATTCCCGCCATCCCTGGAATTAACCCAGTGAACCTATGCTGCACTCACTCCATAGCAAGAATGTTCTTCCTCAAACCAAAACTGCACACAATACTCCAGGTGGGGTCTCACCGGGTCAGGGCCTTGTACAACTGCAGAAGGACCTCTTTGCTCCTATACTCAACTCCCCTTGTTATGAAGGCCAATATTCCATTAGCTTTCTTCACTGCCTGCTGTACCTGCATGCTTACTTTCAGTGATTGATGAACAAGGAGACCTAGATCTCATTGTACTTCCCCTTTTCCTAAATTGACACCATTCAGATAGTAATCTGCCTTCCTGTTCTTGCCACCAAAGTGGATAACCTCACAATTATCTACATTAAACTGCATCTGCCATGCATCTGCCCACTCACCCAACCTGTCCAAGTCACCCTGCATTCTCATAACATCCTCCTCACATTTCACACTGTCACCCAGCTTTGTGTCATCTGAAAATTTGCTAATGTTACTTTTAATCCCTTCACCTAAATCATTAATGTATATTGTACATAGCTGCGGCCCCAACACTGAGCCTTGCGGTACCCCACTAGTCACTGCCTGCCATTCTGAAAAGGACCCGTTAATCCCTACTCTTTGTTTCCTGTCTGCCAGCCAATTTTCTATCCATGTCAGTACCCTACCCCCAATACCACGTGCTCCAATTTTGCCCACTAACTTCCTATGTGGGACCTTATCAAAGGCCCTAGGGTCTGTGTCCATCTCCCAAGTAAACATAGATACAAAAATTCCATTTAGGGTCTCCCCCACCTTTTTGACACCATGCAGAAATGACCACACTGATCTCCAAGTAGACCAATTTTGTCCCTTGCTCTTAATATATCCGTAGAAGCCCTTGGGATTCACCTTCACTTTGTCAGAGCTATCTCATGCCTTCTTTTAGCCCTCCTGATTTGCCTCTGGAGTGTTCTCTTGCATTTCTTACATATGGCAAGTTCTTCAGCTCCCACAGCTGCCTCATCTACCACCTCAGAGCTGACAAAACCAGAATGGTAGCCTCCTTGATCCTGAGGTTCTGCCTAAGGAGAGGAAGATGCAATCCATTCATCAAAAGTGGCTTCAGGAGCTTTACATGCTTCAAAAGAGCCTACAAACGTGAGGCCATTGCAATGTAATACTGGTCTAGGCTCAGCAACATGTTAATGTTCTGTCCTGAACACAACTTAGGGAGAATGCTGCATCCTTTTCATCAGCTCCTAAGTCCTATTCTTATGCTCATTTGACTAGTGAGAAGGACCATGCCACGTACAATGTCCAGAGACCAAATAGAGAATTAAACTGGAATGCTAGAGAATGATTATGGACTGCATGTCATCCCTTTAGGAAGAGACACCTTTAGCCCAAATAGGAATGGGACTGGGTTGTCTTCAAGGAGGCTTCAATTGTGGAAAAGACTCCAGTGTTAGTTTAGTCAGATGATGTGGGACCTCATCTTTGTTATAATGTACAGTAATTATTTCAAGAAAGCATGCAAGATCATTTGGATTTGAATCATTATATTGCTGATTGCCAACTTTCACCAGGAAGAACAAAACTATCTGCATTCCCCACTTGTGAATTCTGACTGCAAACTAGCTGAGGTACCAAGCAGGGATTTTGCTGAGGAAAATTACAGAAGTTCTGATTTTTTTTTATCTTGTAGGGAAAGAAAAATGAGCCAAAGTGAGGATAGTCTCACTAAATGGTGCCTGGGGATAAAGTATACATTAAGTATAAACAAGCACATGTGGACAATGTCAGTGAACTCAAGAAGTGCGGCAGATGCTGGAAATCTTGAGCAACACTCAGAAAGTGCTGGAGGAACTCAGCAAGGCAGGCAGCATCTATGCAGGGGAATAAGAGGTCGATGTTTTAGGCCACGAGCCTTCTCAGGACTGAAAAGGAAAAGGGCTGAATCCAGAATAAGCCAGAAATCCTCCTTATTTTTACTTCTGACACCTTTCTTCCCATTCCTGATGAAAGGTCTCAGCCAAAAGCGTTGTTTATACCCCTTCATAGTTGCTGCGTGACTTAGACCATAAGATTATAAGATCTTAGAGCAGAATTAGGCCATTTAGCCCATCGAGTCTGCTTGACTGATCCAATTTTCCTCTCAGCCCCATTCTCCTGCCTTCTCCCCATATCACTTCATGTCTTGACCAATCAAGAATTGATCAACCTTTGCCTTAAATATATATATAAAGACTTGGCCATTCAATTCTGGAATAATATTTCATGAAACTTGGTTGAATCCTCTCCAGTTTCAGCTCATCCTTTCCGAGATAATGTCCCAAAACTGCTCATGATATTTCAGGCGATGCCTCCCCAGTGCTCAGCATTATATCCTTGATTATATATTCTAGTCCTCTTGAAATAAATGCTAACATTGCACTTGCCTTCTTCACCACTGACTCAACTTGCAAATTTACCTTTCGGGAATCCTGCACAAGGACTCCCAAGTCCCTTTGTGCCTCAGTTTTTTGCATTTTCTCTCCATTTGGAAAATAGTCTACCCGTTTATTTCTTCCACCAAAGTGCATGACCATACCTTCCTGACACTGTATTCCATCTTCCATTTCTTTGCCCATTCTTCTAATCTTTTACAGTCTTCTATTGCCACTCTATTTCCTCAAAACTTCCTGACCCTCCACCTAACTTCATTTCCTCTGGAAACTTTGCAACAAAGCCATCAATTCCATTATCCAAATCATTAACATACAACGTAAAAAGAATTGGTCCCAACACAGACCCCTGTGGAACACCACTAGTCGCCACTAGCCAACCAGAAAAGGTTCCCTTTATTCCCACACTTTGCCTTCAGCCAATCAGCCACTGCTTTATCCATGCTAGAATCTTTCCTGTAATACTAATGAGATCGTAGCTTGTTAAGCAGCTTCATGTGTGGCACCTTGTCAAAGGCCTTCTAAAAATCCTAGTACACAACATCAACCGATTCTCCTTTGTCTATCCTACTTGTTATTTTTTCAAAGAATTCCAACAGATTTGCCAGGCATAAGACCATAAGACCAGAAAATATAGGAGTAGAAGTAGGCCATTCAGACTGCTCCGTCATTCCATCATGGCTGATCCCGGATCCCACTCAATCCCACACCGCTGTCTTTTTGCCATATTCTCTGATGCCCTGACCGATCGGGAAACTATCAACTTCCAATTTATATATACTCATAGATTTGGCACCCACTGCAATTTGTGGCAGAGTATTCCACAGATTCGCTCCTCTCTAGCTAAAAATATTCCTCCTTACCTCTGTTCTAAAAGGGTAGCCCCTCAATTTTGAGGCTGTGCCCGCAAGTTTTGGATACCCCACCACAGGAAACATCCTCTCCACATCCACATTATCTAGTCTTTACAACCTCTCAGGACTCTGGGATGTAGTCCATCTGGTCCAGGTGAGTTCCTCCAGCAGTTTGTGTGTTAGAGAAATACCTATGCAACTGTTCAGAGCAACTCAGTGCTTTTCACAAGGAGAAAATCAGTCTACCATACCAAGTGGGATTTCTGACATCATGTGATAATGTTTGCGAAGTGATAATAATTCAACAGTTTGAATAGCAGCTCTCAATATTGAATTTCAATGGAAATTGAAAATGATGTAAATTGTTCTCTGAGTTACTCTCACCACTGGTACTCAAATATACAAAGGTAGGATGTGACACAATACATTTTGAGCTAATAGAGTACAACTCAGCAGCACAGTGACACAGCTATGAGAGCTCTTGCTTCACAGCTCCAGGGATCCAGATTTGACCCCAGCCTCCAGTGTTGTCAGGGTGAAGTTGGCATGTTGTCCTTGTGACCATGTGTGTTTCTGGTGTGCTTCAGTTTCTTCCCTAATCCCTAATGAACTAGATTAGCTTAGGGGGCTTATATTAAAGGAACACTCAGGAGGCAGTGATCATAGTATGGTAGAATTCACACTGCAATTGGAAAGGGAGAAACTAAAGTCAGATGTATTGGCATTAGAGTAAACAGAATGACAAAAGCATGAGAGAAGCTGGCCAAAGATGATTGGAAGGGAACACCAGTAGGGACGATGGCAGAGCAGGAATGGCTGCAATTTCTAGAAGCAATTTGGAAGGTACAGGATAGATACATCCCAAAGAAGAAGTATTCTAAAGGCAGGATGATGCGACGGTGGTGACAAGGGATGTCAAAAACAATAAAAAAAAAACAAAAAAAGGAGGGCATATCATAGAACAAAGAAGGGAAAAGACAAAATATGAAGGTAAGTTAGCCAATATTATCAAAGAGGATGCAAAAATATTTTTCAGATATAGAAAGAGTAAAAGAGAGGCAAGAGTAAATATTAGACTGATGGAAAAATGACTCTGGAGAGGTATAAATAGAACATAGAACATAGAAATTTACAGCACCTTACAGGCCCTTCGGCCCACAATGTTTTGCTGACCATGTAACCTACTCTAGAAACTGCCTAGAATGGGGGACAAAGAAATGGTGAACGAATTCAGTAAGTATTTTGCAAAGTCTTCACTATGGAAGGCACCACAATGACACCACAGCATAAGATGTGCTGGAAATTCGAGAGTATCAAGGGGCAGAAGTGAGTGCAGTCGCTGTTACTAGGGAGAAGGTGTTTGGGAAGCTGAAAGGTCTTAAGGTAGATAAGTCACTTAGACCAGATAGACTACACCCCAGGGTTCTGAAACTGGTAAATGAAGAGATTGTGGAGACATTATTAATCATCTTTCAAGGATCAATGGATTCTGGCATGCTTCCAGAGGACTGGAAAATTGCAAATGTCACTTGACTCTTCAAGAAGGAAGAAAGGCAGAAGAAAGGAAATTATGTATCGATTAGCTAACCTCAGTAGTTGGGAAGTTGCTGGAGTCAATTGTTAAAGATGTGGTTTTGGGGTACTTGGAAGTACATGATAAAATAGGCCGTAGTCAGCATGGTTTCCTTAAGGGAAAATCTTGCTTGAAAAATCTGTTGGAATTCTTTGAAGAAATAATAAGCAGGATAGACAAAGATGAATTGGCGGATGTTGCATTCATTTAGAATGGAGATGAGGAGGAATTTCTTTTGATCATTAGACAATAAGATATAGGAGCAGAATTAGGCCATTTGACCCATCGAGTCTGCTCCACCATTCCATCATGGCTGATCGATTTCCCTTTCAGCCTCAGTCTCCTGCTTTCTCCCCGTATTCCTTCATGTCCTGACCAATCAAGAAACTATCAACCTTGCCTTAAATATATGTAAAGACTTGGTTTCCACAGTCATCTACAGCAACAGAAATTCCTCCTCATCTCCCTTCTAAAAGGATGTCCCTCTATTCTGAGGCTGTGTCCTCTGGTCCTGAACGCTCCCATCAAAGGAAACATCTCCACATCCACTCTATTGAGGCCATTCAACATTTGATAGGTTTCAATTAGGTCATCTCTCATTCTTCTGAATTCCAGTGAATACAGGCTCAGAACAAACAAATGCTCTTCACAGGACAAGCTGTTCAATCCTAGAATTACTTCTGTGAACTTCCTTTGAACCCTTTCCAGTGTCAGCACATCCTTTCTAAGAGGACCAAAACTGCTCATAATACTCCAAGTGAAGCTTCACCAGTGCTTTATAAAACCTCAACATTACATCTTTGATTTTATATTCTAGTCTTCTTGAAAAGAATGCTAACATCACAATTACCTTCCTCACCACAGACTCATTTAGGGAATCCTGCACAAGTACTCCCAAATCCCCTTGTGCCTCAGATTTTTGAATTTTCCCTTCATTTAGAAAATAGTCTACTCTTTTATTTCTTCTACTAAAGTGCATAACCATACACTTTTCAACATTGTATTCCATCTGCTACTTCTTTGTCCATTATCCTAATCAGTGTAAGTCCTTCTATAGTTTCTTTACTTCGTCAAAGCTACCTGCCCCTCCACCTATCTTCGTTTTGTCTGTAAACTTTGCAACAAAGCCATCAGCTCCATCATCCATGTCATTGATATATAGCATAAAAAGAAGTGGTCCTAACACAGACCGTTATGGAACACCACTAGTCACTGGCAGCCAAACAGAAAAGGCTCCCTTTATTGCCACTCTTTGCCTCCTGCCAATCAGCTTTATCAATGCTGGGATCTTTCCCGTAATATCATGGGCTCTTAACTTGTTAAGCAGCCTCATGTGTGACACCTTGTCAAAGGCTTTCTGAAAATCGAAGTACATAACATCCACCAATTCACCTTTGTCTATCATGTTTGTTATTTTTTCACTGAATTCCAACTGATTTTTCTGGTAAGACTTTCCCTTGAGGAAACCATGTTGACTATGGGCTATTTTGTCATGAGTCTCCAAGTACCTCAAAACCACATCCTTAACAATTGACTTCAACATCTTCCCAACCACTGAGATCATGCTAACTAGCCTATAATTTCCTTTCTTTTACTTCTCTCCCTGTTTGAAGTCTGGAGTTACATTTGCAATTTTCCATTCTTCTAGAACCATTCCAGAATCTAGTGATTCTTGAAAGATCATTCCTAATGCCTCCAGAATCTCTTCAGCCACCTCTTTCAGAACTCTAGTGTGAACACCAGGTGACTTACCTACCTTCAGTTCTTTTAGTTTCCCAAGCACCTTCTACCTAGACAACTTACAACACCATACTTACCATACTTCTGACCTCTGACACTCTGGACTTTCCAACATACTGCTGGTGTCTTCCACAGTGAACACAGATGCAAAATACTTATTCAGTTCATCCGCCATTTCCTTCTCCCCCATTACTACCTCTTTAGCGTTGTTTTTCAGTGGTCTGATATTTACTCTCTCCTCCCTTTTACACTTTATGTACTTCAGGAAACTTTTGGCATCCCCTTTGTGTTATTGGCTAACTTACTTTCATCTTCCATCTTTTCCTTCTTAAAATCATTTTTTTAGTTGTCTTCTGTTGGTTTTTAAAATTTTCCCAATCCTCTAAATTCTCACTAATTTCTGCTCTATTATATGCTCTATCTTTGGCCTTGACATTTCTTGTTAGCTACGGTTGTGTCATCTTGGCTTTAGAATAGTTTTTCCTTTTTGGGATCTATATAACCTGAGCCTTCTGAATTCCTTGGAGAAATTCCAGCTATTGCTGCTCTGCCATCATCCCTGCTAGTGTTCTTTTCTAATCAATTGTGGCCAACTCCTCTCTCATGCCTCTGTAATTCTGTTTACTCCACTGTAATATGACTTTAGCTTCTCCTTCTTAAATTTCAGGTTAATTAATAGACAATAGACAATAGGTGCAGGAGTAGGCCATTCGGTCCTTCGAGCCAGCACTGCCACTCACTGTGATCATGGCTGATCATCCATAATCAGTACTCCATTCCTGCCTTCTCCCCATATCCCTTGACTCCGCTATCATTAAGAGCTCTATCTGAGGAGTGGCTGAGGAGTTGGTGCAGGGAGCAGGGTTTTAGATTTTTGGATAATTGGGATCCCTTCTGGGGAAGGTGGGACCTGTACAGATTGGGTGGGTTGCACCTGAACTTGAGGGGTAGCAATATCTTTGCAGGTAGGTTTGCTAGCATGGTTCGAGAGGGTTTAAGCTAATTTGCAAGTGAAAGAAGTGCATGGTGTAAAGCCAGATCTAACATATAGAGAGGCTTTGAGGAAAGAGAAGCAGAATAAACGGTGTAAAGATAGTAAGGTAGAAGGGCTGAAGTGTGTGTACCTCAATGTAAGAAGCATCAGGAACAAAGGTGATGAACTGAGAGCTTGGATACATACACGGAATTATGATGTAGTGGCCATTACAGAGACTTGGCTGGCACCAGGGCAGGAATGGATTCTCAATATTCCTGGATTTCAGTGCTTTGAAAAGGATAGAGAGGGGGGAAAAGGGGAAGAGGGGTGGCATTACTGGCCAGGGATACTATTACAGCTACAGAAAGGGTAGGCAATGTAGCAGGATCCATTTTTGAGTCAGTATGGGTGGAAGTCAGGAACAGGAAGGGAGCAATTACTCTGTTGGGGGTATTCTATAGGCCCCCTGGTAGCAGCAGAGATACAGAGGAGCAGATTGGGAGGCAGATTTTGGAAAGGTGCAAAAATAACAGGGTTGTTATCATGGGTGACTTTAATTTCCCTAATACTGATTGGCACCTGATTAGTTCCAAGGGTTTAGATGGGGCATTGTTTGTTAAGTGTGTCCAGGACGGATTCCTGTCACAGTATGTGGACAGGCCGACTAGGAGGAAACCATAGAAACCATAGAAACTACAGCACAGAAACAGGCCTTTTGGCCCTTCTTGGCTGTGCCGAACCATTTTCTGCCTAGTTCCACTAACCTGCACACGGACCATATCCCTCCATACACCTCCCATCCATGTATCTGTGGAATGCCATACTAGATCTAGTACTAGGTAATGAACTGGGTCAGGTCACAGATCTCTCAGTGGGTGAGCACTTGGGGGACAGTGACCACCGCTCCCTGGCCTTTAGCATTATCATGGAAAAGGATAGAATCAGGGAGGACAGGAAAATTTTTAATTGGGGAAGGGCAAATTATGAGGCTATAAGGCTAGAACTTGAGGGTACGAATTGGGATGATGTTTTTGCAGGGAAATGTACTATGGGCACGTGGTCGATGTTTAGAGATCTCTTGCAGGATGTTAGGGATAAATTTGTCCCGGTGAGGAGGATAAAGAATGGTAGGGTGAAGGAACCATGGGTGACAAGTGAGGTGGAAAATCTAGTCAGGTGGAAGAAGGCAGCACACATGAGGTTTAGGAAGCAAGGATCAGATAGGTCCATGAGGAATATAGGGAAGCAAGAAAGGAGCTTAAGAAGGGGCTGAGAAGAGCAAGAAAGGGGCATGAGAAGGCCTTGGCGAGTAGGGTAAAGGAAAACTCCAAGGCATTCTTCAATTATGTGAAGAATAAAAGGATGACAGGAGTGAAGGTAGAAACGATTAGAGATAAAGGTGGGAAGATGTGCCTGGAGGCTGTGGAAGTGAGCGAGGTCCTCAATGAATACTTCTCTTCGGTATTCACCAATGAGAGAGAACTTGATGATGGTGAGGACAATATGAGTGAGGTTGATGTTCTGGAAAATGTTGATATTAAGGGAGAGAAGGTGTTGGAGTTGTTAAAATACATTAGGACGGATAAGTCCCCAGGGCCTGATGGAGTATTCCCCAGGCTGCTCCACGAGGTGAGGGAAGAGATTGCTGAGCCTCTGACTAGGATCTTTATGTCCTCGTTGTCCCGGGAATGGTACTGGAGGATTGGAGGGAGGCGAATGTTGTCCCCTTATTCAAAAAAAGGTAGTAGGGATAGTCCGGGTAATTATAGACCAGTGAGCCTTATGTCTGTGGTGGGAAAGCTGTTGAAAAAGATTCTTACAGATATGATCTATGGGCATTTAGAGAATCATGGTCTGATCAGGGACAATCAGCATGGTTTTGTGAAGGGCAGATGGTGTCTAACAAGCCTGATAGAGTTCTTTGAGGATGTGACCAGGCATATAGATGAGGGTAGTGCGGTGGATGTGATCTATATGGGTTTTAGTAAGGCAGTTGACAAGGTTCCACACTATTCAGAAAGTCAGAAGGCATGGGATCCAGGGAAGTTTGGCCAGGTGGATTCAGAATTAGCTTGCCTGCAGAAGGCAGAGGGTCGTGGTGGAGGGAGTACATTCAGATTGGAGGATTATGACTAGTGGTGTCCCACAAGGATCTGTTCTGGGACCTCTATTTCTCGTGATTTTTATTAACGACCCGGATGTGGGGGTAGAAGAGTGGGTTGGCAAGTTTGCAGACGACATAAAGGTTGGTGGTGTTGTAGATAGTGTACAGGATAGTGCAAGAGCACCATGTCCTAAAGATCAGCGTGTCCTAAGCCTTATGCAAGGAAACAACTGTATCATTATCAGTCCTCGCTGCATTTCTGATCGTACACAGGGGAGTCCATAAATACAAATAACCGATTGCACACAGTGATGGGCTAATTGCCACCACGGTACCATATCATTTCATTCATTCATAAGGAGATCTATCACTGAAACAGATCCTTTGGACCACCAAGGCCGCACTGATCCTTACACTCATCTTACCGCAACCCATTCCTATCAACTGCCGTCAGATTCCGGCACTCACCAACGCACTGGCAATAGATCAACCCACATGGTCTCTGGTAGAATGTGCCAACCTCACATAGATAGGGTCAGGACTGAAGCCAGTTCACAGGATTAGTAGACGTTGTGCTGGTAATTGACCTAAGCAAACTGATATTACCCAATCAACCACTGTGACATAAAAGTACAAACCACGTGATGAAAACATTGCCCACTCATTTGTATCTGGATCTCTGATAGTGCAGGTATCAGATGCCCATTGACACCCAGAACATAGATGCAAGTATCTCCTGGATGGCATCAACACTCTCATTCAATATCTGGACAGCAGCCATCAGCACAGATGCACCACAAAGCTGGTCAGACCTCACTTGGAGTACTGTGCTCAGTTCTGGTCGCCTCACTACAAGAAGGATGTGGAAGCTATAGAAAGGGTGCAGAGGAGATTTACAAGGATGTTGCCTGGATTGGGGAGTATACCTTATGAAAACAGGTTGAGTGAACTCGGCCTTTTCTCCTTGGAGTGACGGAGGGTGAGAGGTGACCTGATGGAGGTGTATAAGATGATGAGAGACATTGATCATGTGAATAGTCAGAGGCTTTTTCCCAGGGCTGAAATGGTTGCCACAAGAGGACACAGGTTTAAGGTGCTGGGGAGTAGGTACAAAGGAGATGTCAGGGGTAAGTTTTTTACGCAGGGAGTGGTGAGAGCGTGGAATGGGCTGCCGGGAACGGTGGTGGAGGTGGATATGATAGGGTCTTTTAAGAGATTTTTGGATAGGAGCATGGAGCTGAGAAAAATAGAGGGCTATGGGTAAGCCTAGTAATTTCTAAGGTAGGGACATGTTTAGCACAATTTTGTGGGCCGAAGGGCCAGTATTGTGTTGTAGGTTTTCTATGTTTAAAGCTGTGTGCTTAGCCCCCTAATCTATTTGCTTTACACTTATGACTGTGTGGCTAAGCACAGCTGCAATGCCCGTATTCAAGTCTGCTGACAACACCACTGTCATAGGCTGAGTCGAAGGTGGTGATGAATCAGCATAAAGGAGAGAGATTGAAAATCTGGCTGAGTGTTCCCACAACAACAACTCTTACTCAGAATCAGCTGATACTGACTTCAGGAGGAGGAATCTGGAAGCCCATGAGCCAGCCCTCATGGGGGAATCAGAGGCGGAGTGGGTCAGCAACTTTAAATTCCTCAGTGTTAGCATTTCACAGGACCTGTCCTGGACTCAGCATATAAGTACAATTATTAAGAAAGCACGGCCACACATCTACTTCCTTAAAATCAGAATCAGAATCAGGTTTAATATCACTGGCATATGTCGTGAAATTTATTAACCTTGCAGCAGTGGTACATTTGTGTGCATGCACCGGTCGTGCATGCAGCTGGATACAGTTGCTCCGCAGTTTCTTACTTTTAAACTTTTTAACTTAGTTATTTGTTGTATCTTTTTCTCTTACAGTAATATGATGAAGCTGCACCCTCTCCAACATGCTGGTGGAGAGAGTTTTACTTGTTTTTTTAGCGCTGGAATTAGTTACATTCGGACACGTCTCGTTAGCGTGGCAGCAGGGTGGCCGCATTGTGTATTCCAGGGACCAATTGATTGCGCTCATGCCCGCCGGTTTAGCGAACATAGCAGCGGACATACTGGCTGAAATCTGGAGGAAAACACACAGAGGATGCAGAGGGGGATCAAAAAGGCGAGGGAAGAGGAACGGTTCGAGAGAACAGAGGCTTATGGAGAACAGAAGTTATAAACCATGTCTCCCCTCTCTTATCATCAGAAATGTGAGATCGCTGAGGAATAAAATGGACGAACTGACTGCGCTTGTCAGGAGTCAGAGTACATTTCGGGAGAGCAGGTTCATGTGCTTCACTGAGATGTGGCTGCACGAGGACATACCCGATCAAAGCGTTTCCATAGAGGGCTTCCAGACCATTCGAGCTGACCGGAATTGCACTGAGAGCAGTTAGCGTAAAGGAGGGGGGCTGGCGGTTCTGGTAAATAACAGATGGTGCAATCCTGGGCATATTATGATCAAGGAGCGTGTCTGTAGCCCGGATATTGAACTTTTTGCTGTTGGACTCCGGCCATATTATTTACCAAGGGAAATCTCGCATGCAATTGTGGTTGTTGTGTACATCCCTCCCTCTGCCAACCCAACGTCGGTGTGTAACGTCATTTACACCGTCATAGCCAGACTACAAACCCAGCACCCGAGTGCCCTCATTACCATCTCGGGTGACTTCAACCAGGTTATCATGGCTAGAACACTGCCCAACTTCACGCAGTATGTGAGCTGTACAACCAGAGGGGAGAGGACTCTGGATTTGATGTATGCTAACATTAAGGATGCATACAGCTCCTCTCCCCTCCCCCCACTAGGAAGGTCAGATCACAACCTGGTGCATCTAAAACCCTGCTACGTGCCTCTGGTGAAGAGTAAACCTGTAACCTCGAGGACAGTGAGAAAATGGTCAGAGGAGGCTCATGAGGCACTCCAGGGTTGTTTTGAGGTGACAGACTGGCAGGCACTCCGTGAGCCACATGGAGAGGACATTGATGGGCTCACAGAGTGCATCACTGATTACATCAACTTCTGTGTGGACTGCAATGTTCCGACAAGAACTGTCCTTTGTTATTCAAATAACAAGCCATGGGTGACAAAGGACATTAAGGACATCCTGAACGCTAAAAAGAGGGCGTTTAGAGATAGAAACAGGGAGGAGCTGAGGGCAATACAGAGGGACCTGAAAGCCAGGATCAGGGAGGCTAAAGACAGGTACAGGAGGAAGCTTGAGTGGAAACTCCGGCAGAACAACATGAGAGAGGTCTGAAGGGGGATGAGGACCATCACTGGGTTCCGGCAAACTAGCAACAGAGGAGCGGAAGGCAGTGTGGATAGGGCCAATGAACTTCACCTGTTCTTTAACAGATTTGACAGTGTGGCCTCTGCCCATCCCACACATGAGCCATCTGTTGTCGGCCCCCAACCAACACATATTCCACTCTCCCCTCCTACCCCTCCTCACAGTCCCCCACCCTGCTCTCATGACTATACCCCTTCCCCACATCAAACCACCACGGTGGGCTTCACAGCTCTACAGGTGAGAAGACAGCTGAAACGTCTCAACCCAAGCAAGGCTGCATGACCGGATGGTGTCAGTACCAGGGTGCTCAAAGCCTGTGCCCCTCAGCTATGTGGAGTACTTCGCCATGTATGCAACCTGAGCCTGAGGCTCCGGAGGGTTCCTGTGCTGTGGAAGACGTCCTGCCTCGTCCCTGTGCCGAAGACGCCGCGCCCCAGCGGCCTCAATGACTACAGATCGGTGGCATTGACCTCCCACATCATGAAGACCCTGGAGAGACTTATTCTGGAGCTGCTGTGGCCTATGGTCAGGCCACACTTAGATCCCCTCCAGTTCGCCTACCAGCCCCGACTAGGAGTTGAGGATGCCATCGTCTTCCTGCTAAACCGTGTCTACACCCACCTGGACAAGCCAGCGAGCACTGTGAGGGTCATGTTTTTTGACTTCTCCAGTGCGTTCAAAACCATCTGCCCTGCTCTGCTGGGGGAGAAGCTGACAGCGATGCAGGTGGATGCTTTCCTGGTATCATGGATTGTTGATTACCTGACTGGCAGACCACAGTACGTGTGCTTGCAACACTGTGTGTCCGACAGAGTGATCAGCAGCACTGGGGCTCCACAGGGGACTGTCTTGTCTCCCTTTCTCTTCACCATTTACACCTCGGACTTCAACTACTGCACAGAGTCTTATCATCTTCAGAAGTTTTCGGATGACTCTGCCATAGTTGGATGCAGCAGCAAGGGAGATGAGGCTGAGTACAGGGCTACGGTAGGAAACTTTGTCACATGGTGTGAGCAGAATTATCTGCAGCTTACTGTGAAAAAGACTAAGGAGCTGGTGGTGGACCTGAGGAGGGCTAAGGCACCGGTGACCCCTGTTTCCATCCAGGGGGTTAGTGTGGACACGGTGGAGGAATACAAATATCTGGAGATACGAATTGACAATAAACTGGACTGGTCAAAGAACACTGAGGCTGTCTACAAGAAGGGTCAGAGCTGTCTCTATTTCCTGAGGAGACTGAGGTCCTTTAACATCTGCTGGACGATGCTGAGGATGTTCTAAGAGTCTTTGGTGGCCAGTGCTATCATGTTTGCTGTTGTGTGCTGGGGCAGCAGGCTGAGGGTAGCAGACACCAACAGAATCAACAAACTCATCTGTAAGGCCAGTGATGTTGTGGGGATGGAACTGGACTCTCTCACAGTGGTGTCTGAAAAGAGGATGCTGTCTAAGTTGCATGCCATCTTGGTCAATGTCTCCCATCCACTACATGATGTACTGGGTGGGCACAGGAGTACATTCAGCCAGAGACGCATTCCACCGAGATGCAGCACTGAGTGTCATAGGAAGTCATTCCTGCCTGTGGCCCTCAAACTTTACAACTCCTCCCTTGGAGGGTCAGACACCCTGAGCCAATAGGCTGGTCCTGGACTTATTTCATAATTTACTGGCATAATTTACATATTACTATTTAACTACTTATGGATCTATTACCATTTATTATTTATGGAGCAACTGTAACGAAAACCAATTTCCCCCGGGATTAATAAAGTATGACTATGACTATGACTATTGCAATACATGATAAATACAGAAAAAACAGTGAATTGCCGTAAGTACATGTATGTATATTAATAGTTAAATTAAATAAGTAGTTCAAAAACAGAAATAAAAAGTAGTGAGGTAGTGTTCATGGGTTCAATGTCCATTCAGAAATCGGATGGCCGAGGGGACGAATCTCTGAGTGTATGACTTTAGGCTTCTGTACCTCCTTCCTGATGTTAACAATGAGCAGAGGGCATGTCCCGGGTAGTGGGGGTCCTTAATGAGGCACCACTCCTTGACGATCTTGGATACTGCGGAGGCTATCACCCTTGATGGAGCTGACTGACTTTGCAACTCTCTGCGGCTTACTTTGATCCTGTGCAGTAGCACCCCTCCCCCACATACCAGCCCATGATGCAGCCAGTCAGAATGCCCTCCATGGTCATTTGCAGAAACTTTTGAGTGTTTTAGGTGACATACCAAATCTCCTTACACCCCTCGGAGTTTGTGGAGATTTGGCATGACATTTAAAACTTTGACAAACTTCTATAAATGTGTGGTGGAGAGTATATTGACTGGCTGCATCATGGCCTGGTATGAAAACACCAATGCTCTTGAAAAGCAAACCCTGACAAAAAGTAGTGGATACAGCTCAGTTCATCACGGGTAAATTCATTCGCACCATTGGTCTATCACGGGAAAAGTCGTCCACACTATTGGTCCATCACGGGTAAAGCCATTCCCACCAGTGAGAGCATCTACATTGAGTGCTGTCACAGAAAAGCAGCATCCATCATCAGGGACCAGCCTATGCTTTCCTTTCGCCTCTGCCATCAGGAAGAAGGTACAGGAGCCTTAGGAATCACAACACCAGGCTCAGGAACAGTTATTACCCCTCAACCATCAGACACCTGAGCTTCACTGAACTGTTCCTATAATCTATGGACTCATTTTCAAGAACTCTCAATATTTTTTGCTTAGTTGTTTATTATTAATATAATAATAATAATTATTTATTTTTTTCTTTCTTTTTGTATTTGCACAGTTTGTTGTCTTTTGCATACTGGTTATCTGCCCTGTTGGTTTGGTCTTTCATTGATTCCATTTTAATTAATTGATTTGTTGAGTTGCCCGCAAAAAATGAATTTCAGGGCTGCACATGATGACAGATATGTACTTTGATAATAAATTTACTTTGACCTTTTAATCAAGCATGACAAGCCTCTTCCTGGGTGTCCTGACTAGAGTCTCTATCAGATTATCCCTCAGTCTCCTCCAGGGAAAGCAAATTCAGCCATAATCAGTATCCCCATAACCAGTGACCTCCAATCCAGGCAACATTCCTGCTGAATTTTCTCCTCATTCTCTCCAATACAATTATAATACAAAGGATTGTGCTGATGTGAGTGCACAGCTGAATTAAGGAGTGCCCAACAACCACAAACTATCAGATTGCTTTGTGAGGAGAAAGCACATTAAAGTTCCTGTCAACGAAGCCTGCATGCTTTCTTCATGCAACAACCCCTCAGCTCCAGTGGGGTAAGAGTCTGAGTTACCTGTATGTTTGTGTGTGTGTGTGAGCGTGCGTGAGAGTCTATGCGTGTGTGTGTGCGACAGAGTCTGTGTGTGTGTGTGTGTGTGTGTGTGTGTGAGTCTATGTCATAGGATGAAGCTCTTTGCCGGAACCCTAAGAATGATAAGATCCTTTTGCTTGGGGACTTCAACACTCGGGTGAGACAGAACAACAGGGTATGGAGTGGAGTGCCAGGTAGGCATGGTATTGGCAAGGTGAATGCAAATGGCATGAGGCTACTTACTCTTTGCTCTGAGCATAACCTTACCATAACCAACACCATCTTCCAGCAAAGGCAAAATATAAGACCTCGTGGATGCACATGATCGACTTCATCATTGTGAGACATGATGAAGGGTGTTCTCATCACCTGTGCCATGAGAGGTGCAGAGTGCTGGACTGGCCACCGTATGATTGTGGCCAAGCTCCATATGAAAGTGCGTTCCCCCCCCCCACCCCGTGGCTGCAAAAACCCAATAAAAGGTGGCTAAATTGCAACCGCCTGAGAAACACAGAAACAAGAAGTGAGTTTTAACGTATCCTAGCTGAGAAACTAAGGGAGCTGGAACCTTGTCTGAGCTCAGAAAATATTATGGAACAACAGTAGACCTATTGCATCCGGTGCTCCCGGGGCAGTCTTCTCTACATCGGTGAAACCCGACGCAGATTGGGGGACCACTTCATCGAGCACCTCCGCTCTGTCCGCCATAACAGACAGTATCTCCCGGTAGCCACCCACTTCAACTCTGCTTCCCATTCCCATTCAGATATATCCATACATGGCCTCTTCTACTGCCATGATGAGGCTGAACTCAGTTTGGAGCAGCAACACCTCATATACCGTCTAAGTAGTCTCCAGCCCCTTGGTATGAACATAGAATTCTCCAACTTCCGGTAATTCCCTCCCCCTCCCTTCCTCTATCCCTATTTCACTCTGCCCCCTCCCCCAGCTGCCTATCGCCTCCCTCATGGTTCTGCCTCCTTCTACTACCCATTGTGTTTTCCCCCATTCCTTCTTCACCTTTCGTGCCTATCACCTCCCTGCTTCCCCTCCCCCATTCCTTTAACCCTTACTGGTTTTTCACCTGGAACCTACCAGCCTTCTACTTCCCACCCTCCCCCGACCTTCTTTATAGGGCCTCTGCCCCTTCCCTCTTCAGTCCTGATGAAGGGTTCCGACCCGAAACATCGACTCATGGTTCCCACGGATGCTGCCCGAGCTGCTGAGTTCCTCCAGCGTGTTGTGAGTGTAACAGTAGACCTATATCAGCCATAAGAGCAGGAACCACCAAAACTGGTTTGACGATAACTCAGACACCATCCACAACTTGTTTAAGGACATGCACAAAGCACACCGGGCAACTTTAGACAACCCATCATCCACCAGCATCAGGCAGCTTTGGTAGGCAGCTCGGAGGAAAGTGTAAAAGGCAATACAGGCTATACAAAATGAATGGTGGACTGAAAAGGCACATGAAATCCAGTCCTTTGCCGATAATAATGACATGCATAAATTTTACAATACTGTCAAAACCATCTATGGCTCAATAAATCGGGCATTACTCCCATGAAAACAGTAGGTGGGTCTAACACTTCTGAAGAATCAGAATACCATTCTGCTGAGCTGGGCTGAGCACTTTAACACCCTGCCTAATCAGGACTCTGACGCAGACCACCATCCTGGACGAACTGCCTGAACTTCCTCCTATCCACGACCTCAGTCAACCACCAACCTTCCAGGAGGTTCTATCAGCTGTCCATTCCCTTAAGAACAAAAAGTCCCCCGGCACTGATAATACCCCTGCTGAGTTACTGAAGAACGGAGGGTACATGTGTATATGCACCCTCTACCAGTACATTACCAAGGCCTGGACTGATGAGAACATCCCACAGCAATGGAGAAATGCAAACATCGCTGTCATTTATAAGAACAAGGGTGACAACGCCATCTGCGGCAATAGTAGTGGCATATCACTCCTTTCTGTTGCTGGAAAGGTCCTGGCTAAGGTGATGCTTCAGAGACTCATCAGCAACATCACCGAGTCAATGCTGCCTGAATCGCAGTGTTGATTTAGGAAGAACAGGAGCACGATCAACATGATCTTCACAGCCCGGCAGCTTCAGGAAAAGTGTTGGAAGCATCATCAGGACCTGTTTATGGCCTTTGTCGACCTCTCCAAAGCATTCAACACTGTGAAAAGAGAGCTCTTATGGGATGTCCTCCTTAGGTTTGGCTATCCCAGTAAATCTGTTAACATCCTCCACCATTTTCACGATGGGATGACTGCTCGGGTGACCATTAGAGGACAAGAGTCCAAGCCCTTCCTTGTACACACAGGAGTGTGTGCTAGCGCCAGTGCTCTTTAACATCTTCCTCTTGTGTGTTACCAAGCTTCTCCACAACGAGATTGAAGACTGCAGCAGTATGGCAGCAGACGTCAGATTAGATGGCAACCTCTTTGACATCAGGAGACTCCACGCAACCACCAAACTGCATAGAGAGCGGGTCCTGGAGCTGCAGTATGCAGACGACTATACTCTTGTGGTCCATACTCCGGAGGATCTTCAGACTGTCCTTGTTGTGGCGGTGAGAGTGTACAGCAGGATGGGGCTGACTGCCAATACCACCGAGACAGAAGTGGTTTGTCAATGGAGTACCAGTGTCCCACCCACTCTACCTTCCTTCACCTTTGGTGATGAGAAGCTGTCAGTAATGCCATCTTTCAAATATCTGGGGAGCATTCTCTCTGAGGATAGCGGCATTGACAATGACATCCAGAGCCGCATTAAACAGGCATCAGCTGCCTTTGGGAGACTTCGTCCCTCCACAAAGGTCGCTGTATACCAAGCGGTCTGTGTCACCACCCTCCTTTATAGCTGCGAAGCTTGGATAACCTACAGCCGTCACATCAAGTCCTTGGAGCGCTTCCATATAAGCTCCCTCCAGCGCATCCTGGGAATTACCTGGTGTGAGCGGGTGCCTCACACTGAAATACTTGTAAAGACCAACTGCAGAAGTATTGAGGCCATGATTACCCAGCGTCAGCTGCTGTGGCTGGGGCACGTGATAAGGATGCTCCCATGTTGGCTACCCCACAGAGGGTTATACAGCCAGCTACATCATGATAGACGCTCAGCTGGAAGGCTGAAGAAGCACTGTAAGGATCAGATGAAGAATGCTTTAAGGAAGTGCAAGATCAGACCTGAGGACCTGGAGGAGGTTGCTGCTGACCGTACCACTTGGTGACAGCTGTGTAGGGACGGGGTTCATATTCTGGAGATGGAAAGAACAACCAGAAGACAGCAGAAGAGAGCCAGGAGAAATGCAGCCATGGTTGCCACCACTACTACATATACATGTCCCACCTGCAATAGAGCTTGTGGGTCCAGGATAGGACTGTATAGTCATCAAAGATCTCACCGTTGAAGGAGTGGACGTCGTCTTCAGACTTCGGATTTCGATGGACAACCGAAGATGTGTCTGGTGTGTCTAGTGTGTGTTGTGTGTGTGTGTGTGTGTGTGTGTGTGTGGTTTTCTGTATGTGTGAGTAAGTGTGAGGGGGAGTCTATGTGTGTGAGTGTCTATGCATGTCCATCTTGTGAAGATGTGCTAAGGGGCAGGAGTGTATGAATGCATTCAGCAGACTTGGCTTCTATTATAGGATGTCTTTTTGTAAGCTGAGCTGTAAGAAACCTAAGTGCTGTATCGTTTTCAAGCCTGTACTTGCCAGTTAATGTTTTAAAGGCTGCATTAAGGTTACTGAAAGTTCGTCAGCTCTGCTAACAGATGTGCCCTGGCCCTTTCCTCTCCTGGCCCCTTGGTACAGAGGACATATCACCCTCCCGTTTACCTCTGTACACCTTTGTGCAGTGGCACCACTCTTACTGTTACTTAGTATGAGCAGTACTAATGCTTCTGGCTATGCTGGACTTCTGACACTCCTTGATGAAGTCTGTTTAGGACTCTTCTCTTGGAGCAACCCAATTTTTAAATAGTTTTCAGTCTTGGTAAAGAATCATTCCATAAGCTAAATGAAGGTCACACAGGAAGAGAAGATCGCAAGCCATGGCGCTGGAACTTGGAGACAGAGATTAAAGGCTAGATGAATTGGGACAGCCTCCAAACAAACATTGTCACTGAGCTGAGAATGATGGATTTAGTGTCTAAAACCACATTCTCATTTGCAGAGGAACCAATTGATTGCCTGACAGACTGTGCTGGACAGTAAACTGCAATCTGTATTCATGCTTATCAAAATATGGGACAGTAATTCCCAGCTTAGCTTACACTGGAAGCTTCAGGTGGGTCTGTATCCTGAACTGGGCATACACAGAACATACACAGCAGCAGTTCAAGGTGATAACACCTTCCCAAATGTAACGAGGAATGGCAATAAAGGTTGACCTTGGCTATGATGCCCAAGTTTCCAAGAATGAGCAAGGTCCACCTCCACACATGGAGAGTGAATCCTTGAACCAATCCTTCATGTGAGAGCTTATTAATGCCCGCACCCCAGATAATGCCATTGCCTTTGATTTTTTAATCAATTATGAAAGAACATTTCCTTAAATATCCCAAGGTTGTATAACTTGAGCAGAAAATGACAAGCGGTTCCAGCTGATGCAAAGACCTCCCTCCAGGAATTCATTTTCCCATGGTACAGCTTGGTGTTTCCCTTATGGTGGAGAAGATAACATGCACAATGAGATGAGGAAGTCAGAAAGATACCTACCTTCTGGCTTAGAGGTAATAGAAGCCTCCAGAGTGGAAACTAGATGAGAAGGGATGGCCAAGATCAGAGGTACCCAGGATGGGACCGATAAAGGCAAACTATTTCTCCAGGGTAGGGAAGCATCTGGACACAATTCTCCAAACTGTTTTGTTTAAGAAGTGAGATCATCTCTTAATATGTCTTGCCTTAACTGTTCACCAGCTGTCTACTTCTTTCCAATGTTCAGAACTGGCCATAGTGCAAGGTACTCCTTTGATTGAAAATCTGGTTGAATGATCCCACAACAACAACCTCTCACTGAAAATCAGCAAAACCAAATTTAATATTTAATATTTCAGTAAAATTTGAATAATATTGTAAGCATACTGCTTGATTAAGAATTCTTATTCATTTAAATAATTCATTATGGTTATAGGTAATAGTATGTGGAGGTACACATCATCATGTCACTCTGTCATATGTGCACACCTTGCTTAAAGTAAAAATGAAACCAACATACGAGTAATCCCAGCTTCGTGCTTTCTTCCAATTAGCTTTAGGTTTTGGAGTTACAGTGGTGATGAGGAAGTTTTAAACAAACCTGAGTGAGCTACCTACCTGTTAAAGAGCAGTGAGACATTCGATTTAAAAAAAAAATCACATCATTGCTTCTTTTGAAGGGACAGATAGAACCGAGTTTAAAAATGGCAGAAAATGGACAAATTCACAGGTTCACGGAAAAAATACCAGGTGATAATAATCATAAAAAATAGCAGAAATGGCTGGCTACACTGGAAAGATGGATGTGTTCAGTTGCACAAGAGTTAACTAGGTATTGTATACTAAGCAAATTGCGCAGTATTTGGAAGCAAAAGAAATAACTAAAGAGAGGCAAGTGCCAATTTTGCTGAGTGCATTGGATTTTAATCCATATGATTTGCTTAGAAGTTTGACTGTTCCAACTAAACTAGCTGAAATGAGCTTTGCTGCAATCATGAAAATAAGGCAGGAACATTTTGAACTGAAATCATTGTTGATTACACAACACGTTCAGTTTCATAAGCAAAATCAAATGGAAGGGGAGTCCATTTCAACATATGTGGCTGATTGAAGAGATTGTCTGAGCATTGCCAGTTCAGTGGAGCTTAATGATGCCCTGAGAGATCATTTAGTTTGTGAAATCTTACAAAAATGCATATAAAGTTATGGTATTGTTGCATTGTTGTAACTATATGTTATAATTACATGGTTTTGTTAGTTTTTTCAGTCTTGGTCTGTCCTGTGTTTTGTGATATTGCACCGGAGGAAATATTGTAACATTTCCTAATGCATGCATTACGAAATGACAATAAAAGAGGACTGTGTGTCTTCATAATCTAAAATGGCTCCTAACTGAAGACGATTTACATTTAAAAGAGAAGTTAAAATCTGTATCAATGGAATCAGCAGACAGAAATAAAATTGAGTTGCAGTCAGGAATGAAGGTGAATGCGATCAAAATTGTAGGAGGCCTGCCTGGCCAAACAAGCAGTGTCACTGTTGTGGCAGGGGCTCACATATGACCATAAGATCATAAGACATAGGATCAGAATTTGGCAATTTGGCCCATCGAATCTACTGTGCCATTAGATCATAGTTGATCTATTTCCCTCTCAACCCCATTCCCCTGCCTTCTCCCCATATCATTTAATGTCCAGACTTACCAAGAATCTATCAACCTCTGCCTTAAATGCACTGAGTGACCTGGGCTCCACAGCTGCCTGTGGCAACAAATTCTAGATTCACGACCCTCTCGGTAAAGAAATTCCTCCTTATCTCTGTTCCAAATGGACGTCCCTCTATCCTGAGGTTGTGCTATCTACTCCTAGACTCCCCCACTACAGCAGATGGACTTTCTCTTGCCTCAGATGCCTCAAAAACTACCTAAGAAATAGCAGCGGTGATGCTCGGAACAGCAATCTGGCCCTGTTGGCCAAAAACAGCCCAAGGACCAAAGCACTTGACATCCAGAAAATCATTGATGCCAATCACAACCACAACAACAACAGACAGATTGTGATTCTCTGAAAACATGAATGGTGAGTGCAGTTTATCTTTTTAAAATTTGGTCCAAGACTAATGTGATTATCATTATTTTGAGGTGGATACCCCATAGTCTTCATGTTTCCTGCAAATCCCAAAATATTACATTTACTGCTATTAAGCCTACTGGTTTTGCTTAGACTTCCAAGCGGTGATTCTGTTGATTTTTGTCTTAAATTCAGTAGCCGAATTAACTGAGGTATTGCATGGTCAGAGTACGATTTGTCCAACTCCTGGTAAAGCCTTGCATCTGTTGTTTGTCTTATTTGACTTTAATAACGGCGTATCTTTTGGCATTGTCTGTCTATGTAATGCGAATAGCAGTGGACATTGTGGGTTAGTGTTGTGTTTTTCAGTTGAAAAGCACACATTTGACGCTGATTGCGGGATGGATGCGTGATTCACACTGTGCGCTGTGGATCGGATGCTCTGTTGGTTTGTTTGCTTATGTTCTTTGTAAATCCGGGTTGTCCCTAATACTATTGACACTGTCACAGTGTACATCCCTCAGCACCATCACTGAATAATTCAGCCCCACTGTAGCACCAGCAAGAAAAAAATCTCTGGTGCCGCCACTGTCTTGGCCCATTCTCCTTCTGCAGCCACCCTGCTTCCTCAACACTACCTGTCCCTCCACCTATCTTTTTATCATCCACAAATAAGCCACAAAACCAGCAATTCTGTCATCCAATTGATTGACATATCATGTAAAAAAAGAAGTGGCTCGAACTCTGAGCTCTGTGGAATATCATTAGTCCCTGGCAGCCAATCAGAAATGGCTCACTTTATTCCCACACTGCCAGTCAGCCAGTGTTTCATCCATGCCAGTACCTTTCTTGAAATACCATGGGCTCTTAACTTATTAAGCAGCTTCATGTGTAGCACCTTGTCAAATGCTTTCTGAAAATCCAAGTATGCAACATGAACCCATTCTCCTTTGTCTATCCTGCTTGCTATTTCCTAAAAGAATTCCAACCGATTTGTCAAGCAAGATTTTCCCTTAAGGAAACCATGCTGACTTAGGCCTATTTTACATGTTCCTCCAAGTACCCCAAAACCTCATCCTTATCAATTGACTCCAACATCTTCCCAACCACTGAGGTCAGGATAACTGGCCTTTAATTTCCATTTTTTCCCTTCCTTTCTTGAAGAGTGACATTTACAAATTTCCAGTCCTACAGAACCATGCGAGGATCTAGTGATTCTTGAAAGATCATTACTAATGCCTCCACAATCTCTTCAGCCACCTCTTTTAGAAATATGGGATGAAGTCCATCTGGTCCGGGTGACGAATGAGGCGAACCCAAGTGAAGGACACAGGCGTGGGGATTTAGTTAGGATGCAGATGTGAACGGCAAACAGGAGGGAGAGCAGGAAGGCAGGAAGCAGGCAGAATTAGCTTGACATTGAGCGTAGAAAAGAAATCGGCAGACAAAACTCTTCTTAGCACAGAGAGACGGAGTTACGCAGGCAAACCTCGGTGCTGAAGTAAAACCTTAGAAGACTTATCTTGATGCAGAGAGGCTGGGTTTCACAGCTAAACCTCGGTACTGGAGCAAAACTTCGAACACACAGTCCTAAGCGGCCAGGAAACGTTCACAGGCAAAACCAACGATCTGGCAACTAGTGGTTGTAAAGCCAGAGTTCATATGCTGCAGGTCTTGATGGAAACCAGCTGTGTCGTCATCAAAGAGAATGAGAAGAAAATAGGGAATTAGCGTTCGGGACTGTGACAATACCTCCTCTCAACGGGAGCCTCCAGGTGAATCACCAGGCTTGTCCGGATTGTCTCGATGGAAATCACGGATGAGGGAAGGGAACAGGATGAAGGAGCAGGGAATCCAGGAGTGTTCCTCCAGGCCGTATCCCTCCCAGTCAACCAGGTACTGGAGACCCTGCCTCAGTGGCACACATCCAGTATCTGTTGGACGGTGTACGCTGGGTGGTCGTCAATGATCTGGGCAGGCGGAGGGGGTTTGGCAGGAGGGCACAAAGGGCTGACAGACACAAGTTTCAATTGAGAGATGTGGAACTTGGAATGAGTGTGCATGGATCCGGGTAGTTTGAGTCTGACCGCCGAGGGGTTGACTATACTCTCAATCTCGTATGGTCCCAGGTAGCGAGGGGTGAGTTTCTTGGGTTAATTCTTAAGGGGGATGTCTTTTGACGAGAGCCAAACCTTCTGCCCAGACCGATAATTGGGTGCAGGAATTCGATAGCAATTGGCAATCCTCTGGTTGCTGTCGGCTGAAAGGAGCAGGGCCGCGCTTGCATCCTTCCAGATCTTGCGGCACCAGCGGGGATGGGCCTGAACTGAAAGCACAGCAATGTTGTCTCCATGTGCAGGAAACAGAGGGGGTTGGTAACCGAGGGAGCACTCGAGGGCGACATTCTGGTGGTGGTGCTGATCAGGGAGTTGTGGGCGTACTGTACCCAAGTGAGATGGGTGCTCCAGGATGACGGGTTGTTGACAGTTATGCAGCACAGTGCTGCTTCCAAATCCTGGTTTGCTCATTCTGTTTGACCGTTAGTCTGTGGATGGAAGCCAGAAGACAGACTTACTGAGGATCTAAGGGCTTGACAAAAGGATCTCCAGACTTGAGAGATGAATTGGGGGCCCCGGTCAGAAATAATGTCAGAGGGAATTCCATGAAGGCGGAAGACGTAATGAACAAGGAGGTCAGCTGTTTCATGGGCTGTAGGGAGTATGGAAAGGGCTATGAAGTGCACGGCTTTGGAGAAGCGGTCCACGACGGTGAGTACAGCAGTGTTCCCATGTGACGGGGGTAGTCCGGTAACCAAATCCAGAGCAATGTGTGACCAAGGGACAGGTAGGGGACGAAGCAACCCAGCAGGTGGCTGATGGGAGGCTTTTCCGCGGGCACACACAGAACAGGCAGAGATGAAGCAGCGAGTTCAGCATCCATGGAGGGCCACCAGAAATGTCTCTTCAGAAGAGACAGAGCTCGATCGATTCTTGGATGGCAGCCGATACGGGAAGTATGCCCTGACTGGAGAACCTGAGACCGGACAGAGTCGGGCACGAAGAGGTGATTGGGGGGTCCACTGCCTGGGTCAGGTTGAGTCCGTTGGGCCTCTTTGACTATGGATTCAATCTCCCAAGTGAGGGCAGCCACAACACAGGATAGTGGAAGGGTTGGAAGAGTCCTCTTCGGAGACGTATTGACAAGAGAGAGCAACTGGCTTCCCATTCCTGGACCCCGGACGATAAGTGAGTGTGAATCGGAAATGGCCAAAAAATAATGTCCAACGGGCTTGGCGGGAATTCAGGCGTTTGGCGGTTTGGATGTATGCGAGGTTCTAGTGGTCTGTCCAGACGATGAACAGATGCTCAGCTCCCTCCAGCCAGTGCCTCCACTCCTCCAAAATGAGTTTGACAGCCAGTAACTCCCGGTTCCCTGCTCCGGTCACTGGGGAATAGACGGCGAGAGAAGAAGGCGCAGGGATGGAGCTTTTGGTCTGGGCTGGAGCGTTGGGAGAGGACCGCTCCTACCCCAGAGTCGGAGGCATCGACTTCCACAATGAATTGGTGAGAGGGGTCAGGTTGGAGCAGGATGGGAGTGGAAGTGAAGTGTCTCTTCAGCTCCGAGAAGGCTGAGTCCACTTCGGGGGTCCAGTGAAAAGGAGAAGTGAGTCAAGTAAGGGGTGCTGCCACCCGGCTCTAATCCCTGACGAAGTGATGGTAGAAGTTTGCGAACCCCAGAAATCGCTGGAGTTGCTTGAGTGTCTGGAGGGGGATGAGGACCATCACTGGGTTCCGGCAAACTAGCAACAGAGGAGCGGAAGGCAGTGTGGACAGGGCCAATGAACTTCACCTGTTCTTTAACAGATTTGACAGTGTGGCCCCTGTCCATCCCACACATGAGCCATCTGTTGTCGGCCCCCAACCAACACATATTCCATTCTCCCCTCCTACCCCTCCTCACAGTCCCCCCACCCTGCTCTCATGACTATACCCCTTCCCCACATGAAACCACCATGGTGGGCTTCACAGCTCTACAGGTGACAAGACAGCTGAAACGTCTCAACTCAAGCAAGGCTACAGGACCGGATGGTGTCAGTACCAGGGTGCTCAAAGCCTGTGCCCCTCAGCTATGTGGAGTACTTCGCCATGTATTCAACCTGAGCCTGAGGCTCTGGAGGGTTCCTGTATTGTGGAAGACGTCCTGCCTCGTCCGTGCCGAAGACGCCGCGCCCCAGCGGCCTCAGTGACTACAGACCGGTGGCAATGACCTCCCACATCACGAAGACCCTGGAGAGACTTGTTATGGAGCTGCACCGGCCTATGGTCAGGCCGCACTTAGATCCCCTTCAGTTCGCCTACCAGCCCCAACTAGGAGTTGAGGATGCCATCGTCTTCCTGCTGAACCGTGTCTACGCCCACCTGGACAAGCCAGTGAGCACTGTGAGGGTCATGTTTTTTGACTTCTCCAGGGTGTTCAACACCAACCGCCTTGCTCTGCTGGGGGAGAAGCTGACAGCGATGCAGGTGGATGCTTCCCTGGTATCATGGATTGTTGATTACCTGACTGGCAGACCACAGTACGTGTGCTTGCAACACTGTGTGTCTGACAGAGTGATCAGCAGCACTGGGGCTCCACAGGGGACTGTCTTGTCTCCCTTTCTCTTCACCATTTACACCTCGGACTTCAACTACTGCACAGAGTCTTGTCATCTTCAGAAGTTTTCGGATGACTCTGCCATAGTTGGATGCATCAGCAAGGGAGATGAGGCTGAGTACAGGGCTACGGTAGGAATCTTTGTCACATGGTGTGAGCAGAATTATCTGCAGCTTAATGTGCAAAAGACTAAGGAGCTGGTGATAGACCTGAGGGGAGTTAAGGTACCGGTGACCCCTGTTTCCATCCAGGGGGTCAGTGTGGACATGGTGGAGGATTACAAATACCTGGGGATACGAATTGACAATAAACTGGACTGGTCAAAGAACACTGAGGCTGTCTACAAGAAGGGTCAGAGCCGTCTCAATTTCCTGAGGAGACTGAGGTCCTTTAACACCTGCCGAACGATGCTGAGGATGTTCTATGAGTCTGTGGTGGCCAGTGCTATCATGTTTGCTGTTGTGTGCTGGGGCAGCAGGCTGAGGGTAGCAGACACCAACAGAATCAACAAACTCATTCGTAAGGCCAGTGATGTTGTGGGGATGGAACTGGACTCTCTCAAGGTAGTGTCTGAAAAGAGGATGCTGTCTAAGTTGCATGCCATCTTGGACAATGTCTCCCATCCACTACATAATGTACTGGGTGGGCACAGGGGTACATTCAGCCAGAGACTCATTCCACTGAGATGCAACACAGAGCGTCATAGGAAGTCATTCCTGCCTGTGGCCATCAAACTTTACAACTCCTCCCTTGGAGGGTCAGACACCCTGAGCCAATAGGCTGGTCCTGGGCTTATTTTATAATTTACTGGCAAAATTTACATATTACTATTTAACTACTTATGGTTCTATTAGTATTTATTATTTATGGAGCAACTGTAATGAAAACCAATTTCCCTTGTTCTCCAAAAGCCTCTGCAGAACCTGACGGATATGGTGGGTGCGTTCCTGAAGACTGCGGGAGAAGATTAATATGTTGCCCGAATAAACAAAAATGAAACGGTTAATAAAGTCCCTAAGGACGTCGTTTATCAGGGCTTGGAAGATGGCGGGGGCATTGGTGAGACCGAAGGGCATGACCAGATATTCGAAATGACCAAGAGGGGTGTTAGAAGCTGTTTTCCACTCATCTCCCTCCCTTATCCTGACCAGGTGGTAGGCACTCTGTAGGTCCAACTTAGAGAAAATGGTGGGTCCGTGAAGAGGCTCGAAAGCAGAGTTGATAAGGGGTAGTAAATACTTATTCTTTATGGTGATGCTATTCAGGCCACGGTAGTCAATACAGGTGCGCAGTGAGTCGTCTTTCTTCCCCATGAATGAGTCATTTAGGTAAGCCTCCATTGCTTCCTTTTCTGGTCGGGACAGGTTGTACAGCCGACTGGTGGGTAGAAGGGCTCCGGGGAGAAGGTCAATTGCGCAATTGTAAGGGCGGTGTGGAAGCAGGGAAAGAGCCTGTTGTTTGCTAAACACTTCTCCCAGATCGTGATACTCTGCTGGAATCTTGGATAAGGTGGGGGCTTCAGAGACAGACGAGGTCGCGGTGACTTCCTCTGGGGAAAGGGCTGATTGTAGACAAGTGGAATGACAGAATGAACTCCAGCTGACTATCTTCCCGGTGGACCAGACAACGTGGGGGTTATGGGGCTTAACCAGGAGTGGCCAAGAACTATAGGGGCTTGAGGAGAGGAAATTAAATAGAATCGTAGCTGTTCCCGATGGTTCCCGGAGAGAGAGACAGGGTGGTGTGTAGTGTGTAACTCGGGCCAGTAGTCTATCGTCTAGTGCCCAGGCTTCCAGGGGGGCACTCAATGGCTCACGAGGAATTCTGGCCCGGGAAGCTATGTTTTCATCCAAAAGATTTCCTTCAGCACCAGAGTCCACTCGTGCTGACAGAGGCAGGGACTGTTGGTTGTAATGTAAAGTAGCTTGAAGCTGCATCCGGGTTCGGGGGATGGAAGGGAATATTGTCTGGCTCACCAGGGTCCCCCTTTCTACTGGTGAGCCTTCCCTTTTGGCCGAAGGGGACAGATAGCACAGAAGTGGCCGAATATAGACACTCACCCGCTCCCAATCTCCGGAGTCGTTCAGCGGGAGAAAGGCAGTTCTGTCCCAGCTGCATGGGTTCCTCTCCTGCGGCTGTGGAAATGGCCGGGTTGGGAGCTACTTTAGGAGCAGGAGGAGGAGAGAGGCTTGTTCTTGTGGGAAGCGGGAATGAGTGTCGTGGTGTGGCCAAAGGTGGTGGACAACCAAGTCTTTCCCTATGGCGTTCTCGAAGACGATTGTTCAACCTGGTGGCTAGGGAGATCAAGGAATCCAGGCTGTTGGTGTCACCTCATCCTGCCAACTCGTCTTTCACCATGTCGCTGAGACCATTCTGAAATACCCCTTGTAGTGCCTCATCGTTCCACCCCGAGTCAGCCGCTAATGTCCGGAACTCCACGGAATATTCCGCAACACTGCGTGAGCCCTGACTGAGAGTGAGTAGAAGCTTGGTGGTGACTTTACCACGGACTGGCTGGACAAAGATCTTTCTCATTTCCGTGATAAAGGTGGTGAAAGAAGAGTAGATATCGGGTTGATTATCCCAAACAGCTGTGGCTCATGCTAATATACTTCCCTGCAACAACCCATGTAAGCAATCTTTGACTTATCCGTAGAGTACGTGGACGACTGCAGTTCAAACACCAGGGAGCACTGAAGGAGGAGGGCCCGGTACTTCCCCAATCTCCAGCGTAGTGCTCCGGCTCAGGTACGTGAGGCTCTCTGGCGGGGGTGTTGCTGACATGTAGGGGGTTGCCACTACAGGTTGTCTGGGCTAGTTAGACAGGGTTCCAGGAGTGGATGGGGTAAAATGAGTGGATACACGGTCCACCTGGTCACCGATCTTCGTTATGTTAGCAGACAGGGAACGGAGGGTCTCCATGGCCTCCCGGAGGAGTTGGTCGTGCAGACCCAGTTGGGAGCCCTGGATGGCGAGAGCTTGTTGCAGGGTATTCGTGTCCACTGGGTCCATGGTGGCCAGAGCGTTCTGTTGCAACCAATGAGGCGGACCCAAGTGCAGGACACAGGCACGAGGATCTAGTTAGGATGCAGACATGAATGGCAAACAGGAGGGAGAGCAGGAAGGCAGGAGGCAGGCAGAATTATCTTGACACGGAGCATAGAAAAGGAAACGGCAGACAAAACTCTTCTTAGCATGGAGAGTCGGAGTTACGCAGGCAAATCTCGGTGCTGAAGTAAAACTTAGAAGACCTGTCTTGACATAGAGAGACTGAATTTCACAGGTAAACCTCAGAATTGGAGTAGAACTTAGAACACACAGTCCTAAGCGGCCGGGAAACGTTAATTACCACACAGGCAAAACCAATAATCTGGCAACTAGAGGTTTAAACACCGGGGTTCTTATGCTACAGGTCTTAATGGAAACCAGGTGTGCCGTCATCATAGAGAATTAGGAACAAATAGGGAATTAACGTTCCAGACTGTGACACTTTTATATTATTGGCTAGCTACCTTCATATTTATCTGTTCCCTCCTTATGGCTTTTTTAGTTGCCTTCTGTTGGTTTCTAAAATCTTCCCACTAAATTTCACTCTATTACATGCTCTCTCTTTTGCTTTTAAGCTGGTTTTGACTTCCCTTGTCAGCCATGGTTGTGTGATCCTGCCTTTATAAAGCTTCTTCTTGTAATGTATCTATCCTGAGTCTTCTGAATTGCTCCAAGGAACTCCAGCTATTGTTGTTCTGCTATCATCCCTGCAAGTATCCCCTTGCAATCAACGTTGCCAGCTCCTCCCTCATGGCTTTGCATTTCCACTTACTCCACTGTAATACTGATACACTTGACTTCAGCTTGTCCTCCTGAAATTACAGAGTGAATTCTATCAAATTATGATCAATATCTCCTCAGGGTTCCTTTACCTTAATCCCTCAAATCAAATCTGGTTCATTACACAACACCCAATCCCCTAGTGGGCTCAACCACAAGCTGCTCTAAAAAAGCCATCTCCTAGGCATTCTACAAATTCCCTCTCTTGTGATCCAAAATCAACACCAACCTGATTTTCCCAATGTACCTGCATATTGAAATCCCCCATGACTATGCATTGCCCTTTTGACGTGCATTTTCTGTCTCCCTTTGTAAACTGTTTTTTTGGGGGGGGCGGGTCTGTATATAACACCCATCAGGGACTTTTTACCCTTGCAGTTCCTTAACTCTATCCAGAATGATTTTGCATCTTCCAACACTATGTCATCTCTTTCTGAGAATTTGATTTCATTTTTTACCAACAGAGCTCAGCCATCCCCTCTGCCTACCTACCTGTCCTTTTGATACATTGCATATCCTTGGATGTTAAACTCCCTACTATAATCTTCTTTTAGTCATGACTCAGTGATGCCCACAACATCATACCCATCACTGTCTAACTGCACAATATGCAGCAAACCAATGCAGACCTGGGGTGGCAGGGTAGCATCGTGGTTAGTACAACACTTATCGTACAAGCCACTTGGGTTCAATTCCCATCACTGTCTGTAAGGAGCTTTGTGCATTCTCCCCATGACCATGTGGGTTAACTCCAGGGACTCCAGTTTCCTTCCACAGTCCAAAGATGTACAAGTTGGTAGGTTAATTGGTCATTGTAAATTGTCTCATGATATTAAGCTAGGGTTAAATTGGTTTGCTGAGTACGCGAGGCTCAAAGTGCCGAACTGGCCTATTCCAAGCTGCAGCTCAATAAATAATAAATAAATAAAACAAATTTAAAGGCAGAACTTGCAGAAAATGCAACAAAGTAGGACACAGACAAAGAGTGTGTCAGGCAGACAAAAGTAAATGGACTACATAGGGAAGAGAAAAAAAATAAATAGCCAAGTTGCAGTTTCAAAAAGAGCACTATCCTGCATGCTGTTGATGAAAAATCTGATAATGATGGGAGTGACATAGGACTAAGAAGCCTTCAGAGTTACAATGTGAAAATTACCAGTACACAAACACTATGGCTTACATAGAAGTGAATGACAAATTAATTAAAATGAAATTGGACACTGGTTCGACTGTTTCAGTCATTCCACAAAATTAGTTTGAGTAACATTTCAAAGATACTGCACTGAAGCCTGCAGATATCCAAATAAGAATTTATACTGGAGAAAAGATAACACCTGTGGGAATGATATTCGTAACAGTGAAATACAACAGCCAATAAGCCTGATTGAGCCTGTACGTGGTAAAAACAGATGGGCCAGAATTGTGTGTGGGTGGGAGGGGCAGATGATTGGCTGAGACAACTTCAGCTTGGTTGGAGATCAATTCACCATTTACATGCCCCATTCCCTGCAAAAGAGTCGAATGAAAATGAACTAAGGAAGGTACTGGATAATGTGCATTGTTCATGGATGGCATTGTTAAAACTCAAACTTATCAAGGGTAAAGTTGTAGTACAGGTGTCCCCTGCTTTTCGAATGTTCGCTTTACGAAACCTCACTGCTATGAAAGACCTACACTAGTACCCTGTTTTCGCTAACAGAAGGTGTCTTCACTGTTACGAAAAAAGCAGCGCACAAAAAAAAATCAGTGCGCGCTCCAAGCAGCCGCTCTCCCCCGGATTCGGAACAGCATTCTCGCTGGCATTGCTTAAACACGTGCCTGTGAGCAGCCGTTTGCAAGGTGAGTTCTATGCTATCGGAAAAGCCTGAAAGAGCTCATAAGGGTGTTACAGTTAGCGTAAAACTAGACATAATTAAGCATTTTGATCGTGGTGAATGAAGTAAGGACACAGTGAGTTTGGCTTGTGGAAGCTGACGAAGATGATGTTGAAGAGGTTTTGGCATCCATGACCAAGAACTGATAGATGAAGAGCTGATGCAATTGGAAGAGGAAAGGATAACAATCGAAACCGAATGAGTAATGATAAAGTATGACTTTAATTTTGAAAGGGTATGTCGGTTTAGGGGATATTTGCAGGATGGTTTGAGTGCTTACAAAGAACTGTGTGGTAGAAAAATTCGCAAGGCTCAGCAGTCAAGCAAGCCTTCCACATCAGCCACAGCAGACGATGAACCTCAACCTTCGACATCGAGGCGGGCAGTCATAGGAGAAGATGACCTGCCTGCACTAATTGAAACAGACGACGGGAAGACACCCCAGTGTCCCACCACCCCAGCCCCCGGGCCGCGGACAGATACCGATTCGCGGAGAATGCTGTGGTAGCCGGGAGGCACTCAGCACATCTTTAAGAAAAAAGCCGAAATAAACATGCTAATTAATTAGGTACCGCTCGGCTTTTTTCTTAAAGATGTGCTGTGTGCCTCTTGGCTACCGCTGTACCCCTGCATGCTTTGCAGATTGGTATTGGTTCGCTGCCCAGAGGGTGGGGGCCACTGCACCACCCAAACTCCAACGACTCAGTCTAACACACCATCATCAGTGTGCTCCGCGCTTTCCCAATTCCGGTAAGTGATACTACACTGTACATACATTATTTCTACTTTATATCGGCTGCGTATTTTTACGTGTTATTTGGTATGATTTGGCAGCTTCATAGCTTAAAGGTTACTGGGGAGCGCTTGCGCCGTGTTTTTGCTGACGGCGCTTGCGTGAGATTTTCACTACGGAGAACAGTTCAGGCGATTGTGGAAAAGTATTTCTACTTTATATAAGCTGTGTATTTATCATATCATTCCTGCTTTTACTGTATATTACTGTTATTTTAGGTTTCATGTGTTATTTGGCATGATTTGGTAGGTTATTTTTTGGGTCTGCGAACCCTCACAGAATTTTCCCATATAAATAAATGGTAATTGCTTCTTCGCTTTACGACATTCCGGCTTACGAACCATTTCACAGGAGTGCTCTACCTTCGGATGGCGGGGGAAATCTGTAAATGAATTTGCCATGCCCAAGTTTTACAAAGCCCATCCAGTTGCTCATACAATCTATGATAAAGCAACCAGTGAGCTAGATCATATGGAGGCCGAAGGAATTCTTGCCTAGATTGAGTGGAGCCCATGGGCAATACCGGTGGCCCCAGCAGCCTAGAAGAATGGGTCAATGGGTCTGTCAGGATCACTGGTGATTTTAAGGCCACCATCAGCCCAGTACTGAAAGCAGATCAATACCATGTGCCTAGGATAGAGGATATCTTTGCAAACCTTTCTGGAGGAAGACACTTCAGCAAAGTGGACTTAGCTGAGGCTGACCTACAGATGGAGATGGAAGAAGAATCCAAAGTCTTTCTCAGTATAAACACTCACAAAGGGCTTTATCACTATAATAGGCTTATTTTTGTAGTAAAATCTGCACCTGCACTCTGGCAGAAAGCTATAGACCAGGTGCTGCAAGGCTGTCTAGGCACTCAGAGTTACTGGGATGATATCATTGTTACCAGCGATAATGACAAGGAACATCTCCAAAATCTCACGACAGTGTTAAAAAAATTAGAATGGTATGGGCTGAGAGCATAACTCCATAAGTGTGAATTTTTTAAACCAAGCATTACTTACTGTGATCACACCATCAATGCACAAAGATTACACGAGTGTACTAAGAATATTAAAGCAGTGATGGATGCTCCAAGGCCAAAGGACATGTCACATTTGCAGTCCTTTTCAGGATTTGTTAATTACTATAACAGGCTCTTACTAAACCTGGCTACAGTGCTCCATCCCTTGAACTCATTACTACAGATCAGGAAGAAATGGCAATAGACAAAACAGTGTGAGGTGGCTTACAAAAAGGTAAAGGAAATGGTGATGTCAGACACTGTTCTAACACATTATGATCCACGTTGTTCAGTGAAGCTTACCTGTGATATCTAACCCTATGGAATAGGTGCCGTAATGTCACTTGTTATGAGTGATGGAAGTGAATGCCCCGTGGCCTTTGCGTCGCATTCCCTTACCGCTGCGGAGCTAAGTGTTGACAGACTGACATACCGGTCATTTAGGTATGGTCAAAATGAAAGCGTTGGCTTGAAGTTTTATCTGGTGGCCTGTGATAGGTCAGCAGATTGAGCAGTTTCCCATTCACTGTTTGGGATGTCAACACATCCAGAAGACGCCAAGAACAGTGCTTCTCCCTCCCTGGGAATGGCCTGAATTGCCCAGGTAGAGAATCCATGCAGATTCACGGGCACAGATTTCTTGGTAATAGTGGAATGAGCTACAAAGTGGTCAGAAGTATTCCCCTCAATAGCCTCCACTGCACACTCACACTTTGTTGATATGTTGAGAAGTCCCTTCTCAAGGGCTGGTCATCCAGATCACTTAGTCAGTCACAATGGACCACAGTTTGTTGTGGAACAGTTTCAGTCATTCCTGAAAATGATTGGAATAAGACATATCCATCTGCACTGAACCACCCAGCTACAAGTGGCTTGATAGAAAGTTTTGTCCAGAATTTAAGGAGTGCACTGCGAGCAATGTCAGTAGAACAAATTACATTGACACTGAATCAAAAGCTCACTAATTTGCTCCTTCATATCACAATTCAGCACACTCCACAACCCAACAATCTGCCAGCTATCCCTTCCTGGGTCGTCCCTTGCATTTACACATGGTTCTCCTCAAACCCAACCTCAGAAGGAGAATGCAGAACAAACAGCTGAGACAAATTGAAGAATCCTCAAACAAAAGGGTTCAACATTTCATTCCTGGAGAAGCAGTTCTGGTGAGGGACTACAGAGATGATCAAAAGTGGCTACTTGTAAAGTTTAAAGACAGAACTGGTCTACTATTCTACACAGTGCAGTGTGTGTCTGATATCATCTGGAGATGACATCTCAATCAGTTGAGGAGAACAGAATCAATTGTTAGAGAAGAAAGGAGGCCAGAGCTGTCAGAATCACTTCCTGCAGTCCCAGAGTCAATCCTGCAACCATTATGGAGGAGGACCAGGTACCTGAGTTTGCTTCACAGCCACAAGTCTCGCCTGTCAAACAGAGTAATCCCCCTTGTCAGGAAAGGTGTTATCCCACAAGAGTAAGAAAGTCTCCACAGAATTCATCATCACGCCACATCATACGTGCGTCCTCGCTTCAAGTAAAAATGAAAGTAATGTATATGAGTTATCCTGGCTCCGTGTTTTCATCCAACTAGCCTTATGTTTAGGAATTACAAAACATAACACCAAAGAGCTGATTTTCAACTACAGGAGAAGAACTAGAAAATCCATAAGGTGGAGAGGGTTAGTAGCTTTATATTCCTCATCATTCTTTGGACTTCTTTCATCAAATAAATTTATGTCAAAGATTGAAAATGCTGGAAGAATTCAGCACGTTTGGCACTATATGTGGAAAGAGAAACAGAATGTTTCAGGTCCAAGACCCTTTAGAACAGAACCGATCCAGGACCAGAAATGTTAGCTGCTATTCCCTCCACAGATGCTGCCTGACCTGATGAGTTTCCAAGGAAGTGTCCAGCCTGTTAAGATAAACCTTTGATTATACTTGTATATTGGATTGACTCACTGAGTATTTTAAGAACTTGCTGCTTTTATTTCAGTGCTCTAGCATCTGCAGGATTTTGAATGCTACAGGTGTTTCTTAGTCTTAGAAGGGGCATTAAAAGATAAGTGTATGTCAACTGACCGAATTAATCTATGACTATCAGCTCAGTGAATCACATAATGAATGACCATCACAGGTGCAGATATCTACAATGTTTGTTAATGGTGGTAGGTAATGCAGTATTGTCACAGAATCTCAGAATTATAAACACAGACCTGATGGGCCAAAGGGCCTCATTTCTGTGTTGTATGATTATAAAGTGTAAGAAGCCACAGAGGTAGTGACAGTCTATCCCCTAGGATACATTATCAGACCTATGGAATTCTGGCAGATGAAGGAGTTGTGTGAGATTCTATTCACGTAGAGTAAATATCGTCCTGAATTGGATTTTGGGTTTCAATTAATGGACAACTGGTGTTGCCCTGGTATTTCCCTTTGAGTATAGTCATTGGCACCCTCAAAAAATAAGTGATGCATCCCAGTTACAGGGGTATGCTAGCAGCCTGACCAGGGAAGTATCCATTACTTTGGATGATTAGGAAACTATTTGGCAAAAAGCTCAATATTAGGGAGCAACTTTGGGAACAACGCCAGTGAGTTTGGAGTTGTATTTTGAAGTTTCTCTTTGTTACTTGAATAACCATTCAATTCAGAATGTACACTACCTTGTTCCACTCTCAGAAGATACTGTGATATCCCACTATTCCATTACTGACACCACTGGGTGCATGCTTGACTCATCAGACCCACTACTCTGCCCCTAGCTCAGCTGAATTTTCCTGTTAGTGAAGTTTGACTTAGATGAGGACATAAATTCAATTTACTTCCAATTGTGCCTTTTTCCCTGAAAAAAGTAGTTTCATGGGTTTCAAATTCAAAATATTGGTTATCAAGTCAATATTTGGTGAGTTAGTTCAATGCTTAACACTTAACATGATATGTAATTCTGAACCCTCAACATGTTTTATGTGTTCTGTGCAATTCCCTTTTGCATCCTATGCTGTGCAATTTATTCACAGTGTAGGGAAGCCTACAATGAATCACAGATCTTTACTTCTCGGTCTGGGAAACGGGGCTGTTTCTGGTCTCTGTGGTTGTGCTCCTGTAAAACATTCCAATCATTATTTGTTAGTTGGTTCTTTGAGTTTTGTCTGTATGAGTTTTGAGACACAATATGGCACTAAAGGAAAACCAAAATGTCTATTCTAACTGAGCTTCATCTTCACATAATTAAAATACAGTTTCAGATCCAGGGTATATGATCAATCTTTTTGAAGTTTCTGTGACATTTTAACCTACCTCAAAGATTGTCCTTCAGTTTATAAAATTTCCAAGCAGAACATTCTTTAATGTCTGTCAGGATAACTTCTTTACCTTTTGAAATATTGATTTGATAAGTCATTGACCACATGATATTGGACAACCTGAAGAATAATTATGTTCCTTCCTTCATAGGTGCTGCCTGACTCATTCCAGCATTCTCTGTATTCTTGGATTCGGAAGACTGTAAATGAAAGCTTCAAAGGATCAGACCCATTAACACACCCAGGGCTCTCAATGGCTCCTAATTTTATCCCTTAAAAGTGAGGGTGCAAGTGTTGCAATATTGATGCAGAGCTTTTTGTGAATCAATATATTACGATGTACATCTCGCACTGGTGTATTTCTGGCTTTCTTGTCTGTTTTTTATGGGACCAGTTTTTACTGCTGGTTAGGTCATATTTGGAATGGGAGGTACCATCAACAGCATTAACAAAACTGCAGCTACTGAGCACAATATCCTGCTGTTACTAAGTCAACATATTATTCTGCAGTTCAGTTTGCCTTCATTGTGTTTATTAGGACACTGTAAGTTCACATGATTTTTTGAAAATTCTATCTAATTCTGCCTAATCATTTCTGCAGAATTCACAAGGTAAAGAAGCCCAATTCATACCACAGATCTCTCTTACCTCTTGGTGTAGGGTATGAGGTAGGTTCCATTCTTTGAGATTGCTTTCCTGTAAAGGGTTTAAACTTATCTTCAGTTACTCAGTTCCTTAAAGCACTTCAGCAAATCAGTTTTGTGACATAGCTCTTTGGCCCATGAAGACCATCGCATCCTTCCTGTTAGGCTCAGTAGGCCCATAACCCTCCAAGCTCCTCCCCTTCATGTACCTACCCCAAAAACTCTGAAATGTTGCAATTGAACCACTTCTGCTGGCAGCTCATTCCCGGAACTGATTGCCCTCTGTTCATAAACGTTACATCTCAAGTCTCTTTTAAACCTTTCCCCTCTTATTCTATATCTGAATCCTCTAGTTTTGGACTTCCCAACTCTTGGGAAAAGACTATGGCCATAACCTTATAATATTGCAAACTTCTATGAGGTCACCCTTGTTCTACTTTCCAAGGAATTTTGATCCAGCATTCAAATTCCTAATGCAATGTAGCCACTGTCTTGCCTTCTTTATAGTTGCATTGATATGTTGGGATCCTCTGAGATCTTGACACCCAGGAATTTGAATTATTCACTCTCTCTACTTCTAATCCCTGGTTCATGTTCCCTCATCTTACCCTCTCTGAAGTCCACAATCAGCTCTTTTGTCTTACTGACATGAGTGCAAGGTTGTTGCTGTGACACCACTCAACTAGCTGGTATATTTTGCTCCTATACGCCCTCTCATCTCCATCTGAGATTCTACCAACAAATGGTGTATCATCAGCAAATTCATAGATGGTATTTGATCTGTGCCTAACCACACAGTCATGGGTATAGAGAGCAGAGCAGTGGGCTAAGCACACACCCCTGAGGTGCACCAGTGTTGATCATCAGCGAGGAGGAGATATTATCACCAGTCCACACAGACCATGGTCTTCCGCTTAAGAAGTCGAGGATCCAACGCACAGAGGCACAGGTTCTGTAGTTTATCGATCAAGACTGTGGGAGTGATGGTGTTAAAAACTGAGCTATAGTCAAGGAACATTATTTTGGCATTGGTGTTTGTATTGTCCAGGTGATGTAAGGCTGCGTGAAGAGCCATTGAGATTGTGTCTGCCGTTGACCTATTGTGGCGATAGGCAAATTGCAATGAGTCCAGGTCCTTGCTGAGGCAGGAGTTCAGTCTAGTTACGACCAACCTCTCAAAGCATTTCATCACTGTAGATGTGAGTGCTAACGCGCGATAGTCATTAAGGCAGCTCACATGATTCTTCTTAGGTGCTGATATAATTGTTGCCTTTTTGAAGCAGGTGGGAACTTCTGACCGTAGCAGTGGGAGAGTGAAAGACAGCCTGACATCGGCCTCCGAGACAGAGATCACAGCAGGGATCTTCACAGCTGTAGTTATACTCGCCCTTTCAAAGCAGGCATAGAAGGTGTTGAGCTTATCTGGTAGTGAAATTTTGCTGCCATTCATGCCACTGGGTTTCACTTTGTAGGAAGTAATGACCTGCAAACCCTGCCAGAGTTGACGTGGATCTGATGTCACCTCCAACCTCGCTCAGAATTGTTTCTTCACTCTTGGAATACCTTGTTTCGGGCTGAGACCCTCCGCAAGTCATAATTGGTATTCTGGTACAGACCTGGATCACCAGACTTAAATGCCTCTGATCTAGCCCTTAGCAGACAACATACCTCCTGGTTCATCCACAGCTTTTGGTTTGGGAATGTAGAGCAAGTTTTCGTAGGCACACACTCATGCACACAGGTTTCAATGAAGTCGGGAACAACTACAGCATACTCATCCAGATTCGAAGATGAGTCCCTGAATACAGTCCAATCCACCAATTCAAAGCAGGCCTATAGGCGCTCTTGTGCTTCCTTTGTCCATACCTTCTTGATCCTCACCACTGGTGCTGCAGTCTTCAGTCTCTGCCTATACTCCGGGAGTAGAAGTACAGCCAGGTGATCAGACTTTCCTCAGTGTGGGCGTGGGATAGCACAGTAGGCATTCTTGATGGTGATGTAACAGTGGTCCATGTGTTGTTTCCTCTGGTACCACAGGTGATTTGTTGATGGTAACACACACAAAATGCTGGAGGAACTCAGCAGGCCAGGCAACATCTATAGAAAAAAGTAATCGATGTTTTGAGCCAGGACCCTCTGGCAGTCTCAGTCTGAAATGTCAATTGTACTTTTTTCCAGAGATACCGCCTGGCCTGCTGAGTTCCTCCAGCATTTTGTGTGTGTTGCTTGGATTTCCAGCTTCTGCAGATTTTCTCTTGTTCATGATTTGTTGATTGTAATTACTTAGTGACTTTCTTCAACCTGGCCTGATTCAAATCCCCCAAAGTGATGGTGAAGGCATCAGGGTGTGCTGTTGATCCCATTGCTCAGATAATCGGGAGCCTGTTTGACATTGGCCTGAGGTGGAATGTACACTGAATGTAACAAGATAGGAGACCATGGTATTACAGGAAAGATACTAGAATGGATGGTGCATTAGCTAATTGGCAGGAGGCAAAGAGTTAGAATAACAAGAGCCTTTTCTGGTTAGCTGCCGGTGACTAATGGTGAACTGCAGGAGTTGGTGTTGGGACCACTTCTTTTAACATTATATGATTTAGAAGATGGAATTGATGGCTTTGTGGCCAAGTTTGCAGACGATACAAATACAGGTGGAAGGAAAGGTAGCTTTGAGGAAGCAGGAAGGCTGCAGAAAGACTTAGACAGATTAGGAGAATGGGCAAAGAAGGAATACAGAGTTGTTAAGTGTATGGTCATTGTTTTTGGCAGAAGGAACAAAAGCATAACCTATCTTCTGAATGGGCAGAAAATTTACAAATTTGAGGTGCAAAGGGACCTGGGCAAGCTCGAACAGGATTCCTCAAGAGTTAACTTGCAGATTGAATCGGTGGTGAGGAAGGCAAATGCAATGTTAGAATTTATTTCGCAAGGACTAGAATATAGTAACAAGGATGTAATGCTGAAGCTTTATAAGACACTGGTGAGCCTCACTGGAGTACTGTGAGCAGTTTTGGGCCCATTATTTAAGAAAGGATGTGCTGATATTGGAGAGGGTTCAGAGGAGGTTCACAAGAATGATTCCAGGAATGAAAGGCTTGTTTATATGAGCAGTATACATCAAAGTTGCTGGTGAATGCAGCAGGCCAAGCAGCATCTATAGGAAGAGGCGCAGTCGACGTTTCAGGCCGAGACCCTTCGTCAGGACTAACAGGTTAGTCCTGACGAAGGGTCTCGGCCTGAAACGTCGACTGCGCCTCTTCCTATAGATGCTGCTTGGCCTGCTGCGTTCACCAGCAACTTTGATGTATGTTGCTTGAATTTCCAGCATCTGCAGAATTCCTGTTGTTTGCGTTTATATGAGCAGTGTTTGATGTCTCTTAGCCTGTGCTCACTGGAACTTAGAAGAATGAGGGGATATCAACCTGCAAATGTTGAAAGTTCTGGATGGAATGGATGTGCAGAGGATGTCTCCTACAGTGGGGCAGTCTAGGATCAGAGGGCACGGCCTCAGAATAGAAGACATCCATTTCGAATGGGGATGAGGAGGAACTTCTTTTGTCAGAGAGTGGTGAATCTGTGGAATTCATTGCCACAAGCCGTTGTTGAGGTCAGGTTATTGGGTGTATTTAAGGGGGAAGGTTGATGAGTAATCAGGGTGTGAAAGGTTATGGGAAGAAGGCAGGAGGATGAGGTTGAAAGGGAGAATGAATCAGCCATGATAAAATGGCAAAACCGACTTGATGGGCTTAATGGCCTAATTGTGCTCTTTTCTCTTGGTCTTATGGTCTTCTCTCTCCACTCTCAGTCCTGATGCAGGATTTTGAAATGAAATTTTACAAATGCTGCCCAACCCACTATGTTCTTCCAGCGGATGCTTGCTTCTCCCTCCAAGCCTTTCCCAGAATCAGAATCAGGTTTATTTTCACCGGCATGTGATGTGAAGTTTGTTAACTTAGCAGCAGCAGTTCAATGCAATACATAATACAGCAGAGAAAAAATAATAAATAAAATTAAAAAATAATAATAAATAAACAAGTAAATCAAATATGTATATTGAATAGATTAAAAAAACGTGCAAAAACAGAAATACTGTATAGTGTCCAAAGATTCAATGTCCATTTAGGAATCGGATAGCAGAGGGGAGGAAGCTGTTCCTGAATCACTGAGTGTGTGCCTTCAGGCTTCTGTACGTCCTACCTGATGGTAACAGTAAGAAAAGGGCATGCCCTGGGTGCTGGAGGTCCTTAGTAATCGACACTTCCTTTCTGAGACACCGCTCCCTAAAGATGTCCTGGGTACTTTGTAGGCTAGTACCCAAGATGGAGCTGACTAGATTTACAACCTTCTGCAGCTTCTTTTGGTCCTCTGCAGTGGCCCCTCCATACCAGACAGTGATGCAGCCTTTCAGAATGCTCTCCATGGTACAACTATAGAAGTTTCTGAGTGTATTTGTTGACATGCCAAATCTCTTCAAACTCCTAATAAACTATAGCCACTGACTTGCCTTCTTTATAACTACATCAATATGTTGGGACCAGGTTGGATCCTCAGAGATCTTGACACCCAGGAACTTGAAGCTGCTCACTCTCTCCACTTCTGATCCCTCTATGAGGATTGGTATGTGTTCCTTCATCTTACCCTTCCTGAAGTCCACAATCAGCTCTCTTGTCTTACTGACATTGAGTGCCAGGTTGTTGCTGTGGCACCACTCCACTAGTTGGCATATCTCACTCCTGTACACCCTCTCGTCACCACCTGAGATTCTACCAACAATGGTTGTATCATCAGCTAATTTGTAGATGGTATTTGATCTATGCCTAGCCACACAGGCATGTGTATATAGACAGTAGAGCAGTGGGCTAAGCACACACCCCTGAGGTGTGCCATTGTTGATCGTCAGCAAAGAGGATATGTTATCACCAATCTGCACAGACAGTGGTCTTCTGGTGAGAAGTCAAGGATCCGATTGCAGAGGGAAGTACAGAGGCCCAGGTTCTGCAACTTCTCAATCAGGATTGTAGGAATGATGGTATTAAGTGCTGAGCTATAGTCGATGAACATTATCCTGACGTAGGGATTTGTGTTGTCCAGGTGGTCTAAAACCATGTGGAGAGCCATTGAGATTGCGTCTGCCATTGCCCTATTGTGGCGATAGGCAAATTGCAATGGGCCCAGGTCCTTGCTGAGGTAGGAGTTCGGTCTAGTCATGACCAACCTTCTGCCCAATCTGCCAAATTACCCCTTGAACATTCTAATAATGTTTGGATTTTATTGAAAGGTCTTCAACCTGAACTGTTAACTGAGTTCTCCTTCCTTCAGATGCTGCCTGACCTGTTGAGTAGTTCCAGAAGTTTCTATTTTGATCTCATCAGCTAAAGCCAACATTAGCAGATTTGCAAGTAAGCTAAGCACTTCTAACCTTTGCAGAGAGAAGCTGCCACATTATATTTTTGATAATTGTATTTTAAATATCTTTACAATGTATAATATAGACATATTCTCAAAGCTTTTACCTGCATTATGTCAGTCAACTCAAGTTGACAAGAATTAAAATATATTTGTATTTGTTTTCAATACAGACTCTGGTTTTAGTTCCACCATATGTGAACTGTTGAAAAGGTGTGGGGTGGAACTCTGTATGTTGGGTGTAAAGGAAACAGCATCTTGTTGAATATAAGGAACTGTCCACGTGTAGGATAGCCTGCACGTTCCACCCGTTCTCAAGCTTTTACCTTGTGCTTCTAAGAGTGTGAAACTTGTACCAAATACATGCAAATATGTGCTGGCTGCAGTGTTGCAAAGCAAGTGTACTGGTAAAAGGCCAGGTGAATTCAACACTAAACTTAGTTACCTGATTTTTCTTGACTGCTCACTGCACTATCAGACGATTCTGTAAAAGATTTAATGGTCAGTACAAATGAGGAAATTCTGCAAAACAAAACCTGCTGCTATTCAATACAACCTGAGGCTGATAATTTGGGTTTTTATCACTGTGCTGCTTCTTAGCGCAATTCTTATCACTGAGGGGAATTTTAAAGCTAATGCACTGCTCCATCAATAAAGTGCACTCATATGGGTACCAGCTTCAACTCCAGTGAATGAGCTCATTTGAAGTTATTTTGGATTATATGATTATTCAGCTTTCTGTTGCACCTCAATAATTTCAGTTGACCTTCTGGGCAGGCCAGTGTTCATACATCCATTCTAGTGATTTTGTTTCTGACTGAAACACTGCAGTTTGGGAGGAGATGAGGCAGAGCTGCAGAGGTGGGTCAATGGAAGGAAGTTGTTCCCATTGATGAATGCTTCTAAGGCCTAGTGATACAGACTTTCAATAACAAAAAAAAGACAGAGGATGGGCCCTTGGGGGAAAATGTTTTTTTGCCGTGCCTGCATGCGTGCGTGCGAGTCTGTGATGATGTCTTTTTCACGGCTTTTACAAGGCGCTGAGCGAGAGAGAGACCGTGTGGCACACCACTTCTCACACAGTCATTTTCGCAGTATTTTCCCCTTTATTTTACGAGGTCGAGCTGCGATCTCAACACTTTACCCAGCATGGATGGAAAGCGTACTCGGGAGTGGACCCTACTGGTTTTGAACCCGGAAACTTCCGTTCCCGGGTCTGGCGCCGATGTCACTGCACCACCAGCCGGCCGGGTGTTGGGGGGTGGGGGAGCAGGGAAATGTTCTTACACACAATGTTTGTGTCCTGCAACTTTTTTTTTAGATTAGATTATGAGTCAATCTTTTCAGCGGCATGTACACTTGGAGACATAACAACATTCTCAAAGTTGTGGCAGAAGTGGTTGAGCAGAGAGTACTGCAGCACAACTTATCTCATGCCCCATGCTGCACAGAACATCACATATCATTTGTGAAAGAAGGCTCCAAGTCAAGGGTGTACAGCATAGGCTCACAATCAAGCATACTTTCTTCAGCCAATGATTGGTGTGTCAAGGCCGACCTGGACAGGAAAGGCAGTTTCCCGGAGCAAATAGCTTTCACCACATTGCGTCCAGATATAATCGTATGGTCTGACACCAGTAGAGAAGTGGTTATTGGTGAACTCACAGTCCCCTGGGAAGACAACATTGATGAAGCCCATGAGCGCAAGTTAACCAAGTATGCAGAATTAAGATCAGAGTGCAGAGACTGAGGGTGGAAGGTCTCATGCTATCCATTCGAAGTAGGCTGCTGTGGGCTTATTGCGTTCACTTTCCAGAAGTGGCTGCGTGACCTTGGCTTCATTAGAAGAGAGATCAAGTCAACCAGCAGGGCTGTAGCTGAGGCAGCAGAGAAAGGATCAGCATGGGTGTGGACCAAGTATATCCAGAGGGGCAGATAGTTGGACAGTGTATACATATCCTGCAAACCCTTCAGTAGTTGCATAGACACCTGAAGAGCAGACTATCCGTTGGTTGGAAGTGACCAACAACTCTGATTGAGGCAGATGCCAAGTTTTTAAGCTCACCAGTGGGAGGTGGTGCTTTAGCACTGCTGGCCCACCACCTCGAGGGAGCCTTGATCATTAGCAGGCCGAAACTCCTTAAGACAGGTGGCAGATCAACTGATGATTCCACTGGTGATAGCACAGGACAGTTAACATCTTAGTCCATGTGTATTTTTTAACTCTGAGACCACTCAGTTCTCTTTTATTTTCATTTAGAAATGCATACATGCATTAAGAAATGATACAATGTTTCTCTGGAGTGATATCACAGAAAACAGGAAAAACTAAAGACTAACACTGACAGAACACATAATTATAACATATAGTTACAGCAGTGCAAGCAATACCATAACTTGACGAAGAACAAACCATAGCACGGTAAAAAAAATCTCAAAAGTCCCCGAGTCGATCGACTCCCAAGTTCCCGATAGCAGCGGCAAAAGGGAGAAACTCCCTGCCATAAACCTCCAGGCACCGTCAACTTGCCGATGCCTTGGAAGCAGCTGACCACAGCCGACACTGAGTCCATCCATCTGAAAACTTCGAGCCTCCGACCTGCCCCTCCGATACAGCCTACCGAGCACCATCCTCTGCCGAGCACCTTCGACCTCGCCCCAGCCACTGAAACAAGCAAAGCTGAGGATTTTGGGGCCTTCCGCTCCGGAGATTCCAGTTACCACACAGTAGCAGCAGCAGCGAAGCAAGCATTTCAGGAGTTTTCCAGATGTTCCTCCGTACTCTCACGTCCGTCTCCATCAAATCAGAATTATGCACGGTACTCTACTTAACAGATAACAGATATTCATCACCGGAGAGGCCGCACGCACTGCCGTCACGCTGCCATCTTCTCCTTTAACTTATTCCCAAGGAGGACAGTGGAGGCAGAGTCAATCAGGAATTTCATCTGCCAACTATCCTACCACTCTTTCTCTAGCCTCTTGAAGGCTATGCTGTTTTCCTCACCTTTCACTCTGTACCCAAGTTTTGTGCTATCTGCAGCTGAGGAATTGTGTCCTGTACATCAAAGTCAAAGTCATTAAGATTATTGAGAAAGTACTGGTCCATCAACAACTCCTGCCCAAAAGGAAGCAGCCTCTCTCTCCTCCTCTGCTTCTCAGTTCCAGATGATTTTCAAATATTTTGCCACAACCCCCTTTGTTCCATGTGTTTCACTCTAATGATGCCAATATTGGATCATTTCATCAACCAGCTTTGGAAGTCCATTAACACTTAAACCTGGTTCATTTCATCTACTTTCTTTTTACTTTGTGAAAAGGTCCATCAAGTTAGCTTAGGTGAAATTAGGAGGATTACAAATACCTGGGGATACGAATTGACAACAAACTGGACTGGTCAAAGAACACTGAGGCTGTCTACAAGAAGGGTCAGAGCCGTCTCTATTTCCTGAGGAGACTAAGGTCCTTTAACATCTGTCGAATGATACTAAGGATGTTCTACGAGTCTGTGGTGGCCAGTGCGATCATGTTTGCTGTTGTGGGCTGGGGCAGCAGGCTGAGGGTAGCAGACACCAACAGAATCAACAAACTCATTCATAAGGCCAGTGATGTTGTGGGGATGGAACTGGACTCTCTGACAGTGGTGTCTGAAAAGAGGATGCTCTCCAAGTTGCATGCCATCTTGGACAATGTCTCCCATCCACTACATAATGTATTGGTTGGGCACAGGAGTACATTTAGCCAGAGACTCATTCCACTGAGATGCAACACAGAGCGTCATAGGAAGTCATTCCTGCCTGTGGCCATCAAACTTTACAACTCCTCCCTTGGAGGGTCAGACACCCTGAGCCAATAGGCTGGTCCTGGACTTATTTTATAATTTACTGGCAAAATTTACATATTACTATTTAACTACTTATGGTTCTATTAGTATTTAATATTGCAATTTCTCAGTCCTCTGTAACACATCAGAACTGCAGATTGTTGGGAGATTATGGCCAAGCCTCTAGCAATAAACAAACTGCTGAAGAACAGGGAGAAAAGGCTGAGTCAAGCAGCATCTGTGGAGGGAAATGGACAATCAACGTCTTGGGTCATGATCCTTCATCTGGTCTGTCAGGGCAGAGGGGAGATGGCCAGTACAAAGCAGACAGGCAGAGCGATGGGGCAGTGGGGCTTTAATTTAATTCTCCTCCCTATTCCCATGCTGAATTTTGCCTCCTCTACTGCCAAGTTGAGGCTAAATGCAAACTAGAGGAACCACACCTCATTTGGGTAATCTCCTACTTGGATATCAATGGCATGAACACTGAATTCCCCTTTTTCATGTAACCTTTCCCTCTCCCTCTGTTCTATCCAGGTCCTCCTGCACACATGCCTACCTGCCCAGCCCACCTCCCCATTCTGGTTCAATGCTCCACCCACTTTCCTATCATTTTCCATCACCTGTATTCATTTGTTGCCTCAACCTATCACCTCCCAGACTTTGTCGTTATTCCAAACTTTCCTCCCCACCTGGATCCATCTATTGCTGGCCAGCTCTTGCTTCACCCCTTCCTCTCACCTGTTTATACTGGCCTTACCTTTGTCTCTCAGTCCAGATGAAGGGGTTCAACCTAAAATGCCAATAGCTCATTTCCCTCCATGAGTTCTGTCTGACCCATTGCTGCCTCTAGCTGACTCAGGTGAGGTTGCGAAGCAATGCAGAGGGAGGAGTAACATGTGCAGTAAGGTATACAAAGCAACTTCTGGATTGTATGAGATCTGATTGGATTCATTTATGGATTATTAATCTGATAGACTGAGCAAATCAGAGCGCCTGGAAAGACTGTCCTTTTGCGGCAGGGGTGAGAAAAGTGATGTGTAGCTTTAGGAAAGGGAACGGATGACAGGGAGTCTTTAATGAGTAGAGTATCGAGTCATTTTGGAGCAGGAGATGGGATGTTTGCCAGACATCAACACAACTGCAGGATAACACTTAAAAAGAGGTGAGAGCACACAGAGACCCTATATAAGTACCACAGGCACATTATTCTGCCCCTCCCCAGAAAAAACACCCAAAATGATTTAAATGATTTGTGGACCAAGAGGTGTTTTGACCTTAGACAGTTTGTAAACTCAGCAACTTGACCCGTTTGGAAAGCGAATGGACCTTGGTGAAAGTCAACTGATTATAAAGTGTGAAACAAAAATGAAAGTATGTGCATCCTGCAGGGACCACTCACTTTGTGACTCTCGTCCTTTACAACCCACTGCTCCCCATCCCACCACTCACTTTGTGACTCTCATCCTTCACTACCTACTACTCCTCATCCCACCACTCACTTTGTGACTCTTGTCCTTCACTTCCCACTGCTCCCTGTCCCACCACACTTTCCTACGGAACACTTCAACATTCATCCCTCCCTTTTCCACATTTCAATGAGTCCATGACCCTACATTCTAGTCACTTCCAGGACTATTTTTATGTAGGATATTGGGTTCTGATCAGACTTTGCTGCATTCAAGGCAAAGTTTGCTTTAGTCATCTTCTGATGGGAAATTAATTGATTGGCATTGTGCTTTAGGATTCTTTGAGATTTCAGTAAGCTGTACTTGCTTTTGCCCTACTCTCAGCTGATTTGTTAGGAGAAGATGGCGGCGCGACGCAGCTCGTGGTGGCCACTCCGGTGGTGATATCTGTTATCTGTCAAGTAGGGTGCCATACACAATCCTAATTTGATGGAGACAGACTTGAGAGCACGGAGGAACATCTGGTGAAATTTCTGAAATGCCTGTTTCGTTGCCGCTGCTACTGTGTGATCCAGAATCTCCGGAGGGGAAGGCCCCGAGTCCTCGGCTTTGCTTGTTGCTCGGCGGCCAGGGTGGGGTCAAAGCGCTCGGCAGAGATGGTGCTCGGCACTCAGTGTCGGAGGGCTAGTTGGAGGCTTGAAGTTTTCGGACGGACTCAGAGTCTGCTGCGGTCGGGTGCTTCCAATGGTGCTGCATCAGCAAGTTTGCAGTGCTTGGAGGTTCATGGCAAGGAGAGTTTCTCCCTTCTACCATCTGCGTGAGATGATGGGGCTATCGGGACTTGAGACTTTTTTTTTACCGTGCCCATGGTCTGCCCTTTATCAAATTATGGTATTGCTTTGCACTGCTTTAACTATATGTTATAATTATGTGGTTTTGTCAGTTTTAGTCTTGGTTTGTCCTGTGTTTCTGTGATATCTTTCTAAAGGAACATTGTATCATTTTTTAATGCATGCATTTCTAAATGACAATAAACGAGGACTGAGTGTCCTCGTAATCTAATCTAATCTAATCCTACTGGAGGAAGTGAGATAAAGAGAGCTTGATGGCTTTTTCACTTGGTGTCCAGTCGGCACATGATAAGCACCTTGAAAAGAAAACATCATACATTTGGCACAAAGGATTACTGAGACACCAGCTCAGTGAGTTTTACTTTGATGTTGTTTACAGTTCATTTATTTTCTTCAGTTTAGAGATAAAGCTCGGAATAGGTCCTTCCAGCCCTTTGAGCAGCACCAGTGATTTAACTCATCATGGGACAATTTAAATCACCATTACCTTACTAACATGGGCACGTGGCCATGGTTAAGGCATTGGACTAGTGACCTGAAGGTCATGGGTTCGAGCCCCAGCCGAGGCAATGTGTTGTGTCCTTGAGCAAGGCACTTAATCACACATTGCTCTGCGACGACACTGGTGCCAAGCTGTATGGGTCCTAATGCCCTTCCCTTGAACAACATTGGTGTCGTGGAGAGGGGAAACTAGCAGCATGGGCAACTGCTGGTCTTCCATACAACCTTGCCCAGGCCTGTGCTCTGGAGAGTGAAGACTTTCCAGGCACAGATCCATGGTCTCGCAAGACTAACGGATGCCTATTATTACCCTACTAACTGGTACGGCTTTGACCCTGGGAGGAAACTAGCACAGCTGGATGGACCCAGGCACTCCACGGGGAAGACATGCGAACTCCTTCCAGAGGAAGCTGGGATTGAACTGCAAACTCTGATGATTGAGCTGCAATAACGTTGCACTAACTGCTACGCTATCATGGCATTGACAGGTGCTGAAAATGAGACAAACACGACACCTTGGGAGTGGGATTGGTATCGATCCTTTCATAATTCCTGTTAACATCAACAGTTAATAAGCCCTCTATTATGTACCTCTGAGTGCAACTGTGATATTATCTCCAATTAATAATGCATTAAGCATCTGATCTTGTCCTTCTCTCAATCAGGTTGATGTAATGGCTACAACATCATCATAAGATGAAGCTAAGTGGGTGGCAAATGAGTGATGGAAGAGATGTAGTGAAGGTGATACCAGCTTGAAATACACAAAATGGAATGTGGTATGGAATGGAATGTGAATTAAATGACAATCAAGGGTTTGAAATGATGCTAACACAAAGTCCAGGAAAGGTTTATCACTGTAAAAGAAAGTTGGAAATAGTTGTTCAAAATGGAATGAGATTAACCAAGATTAAATTAGGCTTGTACAACAATGTGAAAGCAAATGTGAAAAATATGGACAACAACTTCATAGAAAAGAATAAATTCTTATCAGTCACCCCAGCCTGCAAGTTCAAACTGGATAAGGCTGCTGCTGTAAACCATGCTTGCAATGGGACAATGCTTGTATCTCATATCTACCTTGAAATGGTATGTAACAATGCTACATTTTGAGTATTGTCTGCAGTTTTGGTTGTTCTACCACAGGAGGATGTTGTACAAATTGAGAGAATGCAGAAGAGATTCACATGATGAATGCTGCTTTCCTACAGCAGCATTTCATGTAGACGTGCTCAATAGTTGGGAGGGTTTTACCTATGATGTACTAGGCTGAATCCACTACCTTTTGTAGGGTTTTCCACTCAAAGGCATTGGTGTTCCCATACCAGGCTGTAATGCAGCCAGTCAGCACACATCTATAGAGGTTTGCCAAGGTTTTCAATGACATGCCAAATCTCTGCAAACTCCTGAGGAAGTAGAGGCACTGTTGCGCTTTCTTTGCAATTATATTTATATGATGGGTCCAGAATAGGTCCTCTGAGATAGTGACATCCAGGAATTTAAAGTTACTAACCCTCTCCACCTCTGATCCTCTGATGATTACCAGCTCATGGACCTCTGGTTTTCCTCTCCTGAAGTCTACTATCGGTTTCTTTGTCTTATTGACATTGAGAGAAAGGTTGTTGTTATTATACTACTCAGTCAAATTTTCAATCTCCCTCCCGTATCACCACCTTTGATACAGCCCACAACAGTGGTATCATCAGCAAACTTGGTGTCAAATATGGTGTTGGAGCTGTACTTAGCCATCCAGTCATAGGTGTAAAGTGAGTAGAGCAGGGGCTAAGTACACATTCCAGTGGTGCACCAGTGCTGATGGAGACTGTGAAGGAGATGTCCAAGACTTGGAGTTTACTGATCAGTTTTGAGGGGATGATAGTATAAAATGTTGAGCTGTAATTGATAAAGAGCATCCTGATATATGCATCTTTGTTGTCCAGATGCTCCAGGGTTGTATCATTGCTGCATGTTCAAACTCTGACTTGAGCTTGCAGGCATGACATTTACATGATCAATCTGATGAACCCCAGGACACTGATCTGTCACTCTGGTGAGATGACGTTCCACTACTCTTCAGATTTCTCCTGTGCTATCTAAGCCAAACACTAAAATGCTTATTGTGTCGCACAACTGCTTTTTTTTTCCAGAATTAATTCCACATTACTGATGGTCGCAAGTAATCTTTAGAATATCACCAAGCCATAAAGCAAAAAAGTTGGTGAAGGCTATAAGCAGGAAATGACAGTCATCCGTTAAATCAATGCTATAAATCTGTCAGTGGCTTATACCTTATTATTTAAAGTTTCTGTTTCTCAAAATACTAGATCAGCACCACAAGCAGTGCTGGTGAGGGTAATTTTCAAACATTTTCTGCTCCTTGTCAGCTTTTTGTCATTAGAAGTGAATGCAAGTTCCAACCGTACTTCATCAATATTGCCATTATTTATTTATTCACTGAGATACTAAATTAAGTAGGCCCCTTCATCCCCTCCCCCGCCCCCCGTGTCATGCTGCCCAGCCCAATGACCAATTAACTTGTCCATTAACTGGTACGTCTTTGGACTGTGGGAGGAAACCAGAGCACCAGGAGGAAACCCTCGCAATCGCAGGGAGAACTTACTAACTCCTTACAGGCAGTGGCGGGAATTGAACCCGGGTCTCCTGTACTGTAAAGCATTGTGCTAATCACCATCATACAGGAAGGAGGTAACTGGATTGGAAAAGTTACAAAGGAGTTTACCAGAAGGCTGCTTGGAATGGAATGTTTCCGTTTCGAGCAGAGACCAGAGAAGTTTCTTTTCATCAGTGCAAAGGAGGCTGAGGTAGTGTGATGAGAGTCTTTGATGAGAATGGTTTGAACCCAGATGCTGGAATATCCAAACCAAGGTCCGAGACACTGGATCTGAGCACAAAACAAATGCTAGACGACATCACTAGAATGCTTGAGCACTGAACTGCCATTCAGGAGTTCCTTAAATACTTGAATTTTTGCGCTCAATGCATGATGACCAAGTAATGGGACCATCTTGAACCCCTAAAAGGGCTGTGGCAGCTATCCATCCTTTGGGGAGTCAGAGCAGCTAAATCCTGGCACCCAGACCTCTCCTTAGGTCTAAATCCTTCCCAGTCCATGAGGTATTGCTGAACACCTCGATAGTACGCGAATCCAAAAGTCTTTTCACCGTGAAGACCTGTCCCCCTCGATAAACCTGGGTACTGGCAGGGCTAAGGGGATGTTGTAGACAGGTTTTAATTTAGAGATGAGGAAGGTGGAGTTGATCTTTAGGGTCTTAGGAAGCTGCAAGGTATAAGCCACTGGGTTAACTTTCCTCAGGATTTTGAAGGGTCCAATGAACTTGGGTGCCAACTTTCTAGATTCCACTCAGAGAGACAAATCACGAGTGGGCAGCCAGACCTGTTGCCCAGCCTGTAAGGCTGGCCCTTGTCTCCTCTTTCAATTCATGCTGGTCTCCGCTTTCTGGGTAGAGTCCAGCAAACTCTCTCTTGCCCTAATCCATTTTTGCTTGCAGCATTAGGTGGGATCTTAGGCTGCAGGGACCCCAACCGTGGCCACTTATTCTGGAAAGAGAGGAAGAGGATAACCTGGCACTCGAACAGTGAAATCCTGTGCACTGAGTGCTGTAAGGTGTTGTGGGTGAACTCTGCCCACATCAAATGGTCACACCACTCATCAGGTCTTTCTGAGGCCAGGCATCTCAGGGTCCGTTCCAAATCCAGGGTGGTCAGCTCTATCTGACCATTTGACTGTGGGCAAAACCCAGAGGAAAGGCTTGCTGTTGCCCCTATCTGTTTACAGAAAACCTTCCAGAAATGTGATGAGAATTGTGGACCACAATCCGAGACAATGTCCACTGGGAATCCATTGATCTTGAATTCCTGGTCCAGGACAATTTTGGCCATCTCCACCGCAGATGGTAGCTTCTCCAAGGCAATGAACATGCAGGCTTTTGAAAGCCAATCAACAACCACCACGATGACTGACTTCCCCTTGGATTGTGGGAAATCCGTGACAAAATCCATGGAAATGTGTGCCCAAAGATTTTTCGGAACAGGTAAGGGGTGGAGTAGCCCTTGAGGTGGGGTGCGGGGCTCCTTGTTCTGGGTGCACACCTCGCATGTCCGCATGTACTGCTGAACCTCTTTTGTCATTCTGGGTGACCAATACCTCCTCTTGATACACTCCAGAGCTCTAGCAGTCCCTGGGTTTGCAGTCATTCTCAAGGAATGTCCCCATTAGAATACTGAGACAAGAAGGAACTTGGGCCGAACCCAGAGCTGACCCAGAGGACCGGCCTTAGGAACCTCCCCCTGCACATGGACCTTGTGAACAAGGTAAGGGGTGGAGTAGCCCTTAAGGTGGGTTGCGGGGCTCTGATTCACTGTGAAATCGACCCATCATCCTGGCCTGGGGCAAAGTGGTGGTCGGCTGCTCCCCTCATTCCAGTTCATCAAACTGTCTCACAGGGCATCTGGCTTCTGGTCTTTGACCTGGACCAATAGGTCAGGCTGAATTCAAAGCAGTTAAAGAACAAAGCCCACCTGGTCTGCCTGGAGTTCAACATCTTAGCCTCCTGAATATGCTCGGTTCTTGTGGTCAGTCCTAATGATAAGGGGGCTCTTGGCCTTCTCTGGCCAGTGACGCCATTCTTCTAAAGCTAACTTAACTGCAAGAAGCTCCCGATTCCCGATGTCATGGTTCCTCCCTGCTGGGGATAGCTGCCTGGAGAATAATGCACACGGGTGCAGTTTACTGTCTGAAGGTGATCGTTGACACAAGGCGGCACCCACTGTGGTCTGAGGCATCCACCTCCACAATGAATGAAAGGTCTAGGTTAGAAGAAATCAACATGGGAGCTGTAGCAACCCGCTGGTTAAGCTCTGCAAAAGCAGCCTCTGCTTTAGCGGTCCAGACAAAAGGGCCCGTGGTTAGCAACGTCATCTGAGCTGCCACCGAGATGCAGTTCCTGATGAACTTTTAGTGGAAGATTGCAAGCACCAGGAATCATTGGACTGGTTTGATACTGGATGGTGGTGACCAGTCTCTAACTGTCTGGGTCTTGGTAGGGTCCGTTTTGAGATTGCCATTGGAGATGATGAAACACAAAAATGAAACAGTTGTCATGTGAAACTCTGACTTCTCCAACTTGATGTAAAATCCATTATCTAGAAGCCTCTTTAAAATATCCTTGATGTGAGCAACGTGCTCCTCCGTGGACTTTGAGGAGAGTAGGATATCATCCAAGTAGATGAAGGCATACTTATGGAGAGTGTCTCGCAGCACATTGTTTACAAAGGCTTGGAAAACAGCTGGAGCATTTGCAAGGCCGACGGGCATCACCAGGGACTCGTAATGTATTGAAGGCCGCCTTCCCCTCATTGCCTTTCCAAGTACAGACCAGATTGCATGTACTCCGTAGGTCTGGTTCCACTCCTCAGATCATCTCAAGAGTCGTAGAAGTGGATAGTGATTCTTGGCTGTTATGCAGTTTACTCCCTTATAATCAATGCATAGCCATAGGCTCCCATCTTCTTTCGTACGAAGAAGAAGCCTGCACTAGTGGGTGAGGTGGAGGGCTGAATTGAGCCCATAGCAAGAGCTTCCTTTATATACTCCTCCATTATGCTTCTCTTTGGGCCTAAGAGCGGGAACAATCAACCCTGTGGGGGACAAGTACTGGGCAGCAGGTCGAGAGCACAGTCACAGAGTTGGTGCGATGGAGAAGTCAAGGCTTTTCCTTTGCTGAAGATCTCCTCCAAGTCCTTATAGATAGAAGGGATTTCAACCAGTTTAGGTGTTGCTATCTCCTTTGGTCTTTCCTTTGAGAACTCCTGAGGCTTCTTAGTTGGCAGATATTTTGCAGACCTCAGTGTCCTTTCCTTAAGCTAACAAAGACTGTGGCCAAATCGGAGTCCAACTCTCCATCTGTATCCTCAGGCAAATGGTAGCGAGGGGTTATGGAGGGTCCTTACCTCTCCTTTACCTCCTTCCCCCGCCCCCCCAGGAATAGGCTGAAAGGAACCGCGTAAAGGAGTCTTTCCCTTCCTCAAGACTGGTGACTGGATTCCTTAAGCTTAGCGGCAAGTTTCTCAGACTGCTTGGGCATCTCCATAGGACTCTCCTGAACTAGAGATTCCCTCTCTCTAGTTCCTGTGAAATCCTGACCAGACAGTGTTGGGCCACACACAGTCCTATTGGCTGGAACCGGCCTTTCAACTCGAGGGCAGAACAAGATCTCTAGGAGGTCTCAGGTTTCCTCGCACTGAAGGCTGCCCCCTTACTGGTCATTAGTCATGGGAGAGTCTGGGTGATGGAACACCACACCGTAAACAAACATTCTTACCATGACTGGACCAAGTGATGATTCTCCCCTCGCTCCAGTCCACGGATGGATTGTGCTGGGACAGCCAAGGGTGCCCGAGGATCAGGGGTATGAATGGAGAGTCAGTAATGTAGAGACTTCCACATGATCCCCTAACCTCATCTGCAATGTCACCGCCAGTTGCTGGATCTGCCTGGAGCCTAGTGAGCGGCTGTCTATGACAGTTGTGGGCATGGCCTAGGCCTCAGCTTGTGTAGTGGTATGTCGAACCGATGGTCAGTTCCTAAATCCAGGAAATTACCCGCTGCCCCAAACTCCAGGAAGACCTTCACCAGCCTCAAGTTGTTACCCCAGATGAACTCCGCCTTCAGCTCAAAATCAGACTCCATGGGATTGGGCGTAGTGACACCTACCATCACAGTCCTTCTGACATTGGATAGTCTTCATAGTTCTCCAGATGGCTGCAGCTTCGGGCATTCGGCCCGTAGGTGACCTGCTTCCTCCACAGTAAAAGCAGCAACCTTGACTCCAACACTGGAACATCTGATCAGCGGAGATTCTAGTACCACTGACCTGCGTGGGTTCGACTGGATCTCGAGCAGGTGACAGGCTGGTACTAGTCTGAGGTTGAGGAATGGAACTGCAATGTGTAGGGACCGGCTCTCTTCAACATCCTGAAGTGGTCCCACTTTCACTCTGCCAGATGATTATTGAGACGGAGGGACTGGTCGATGAGAACCTTGAAGTTCTCTGCTGGCTCTCCCAAGATGAGGGTTTCCTTCAGTTCATCTCAGAGTCCATGGTGGTATAGTGTGGCCAAGGCCACCCTGTTTCACCCACTCTTGTGGGCCAGGGTCTGAAATGCGATCGCATATTTGACTGCTGACTTCACCCCCCACCCCCATCAAACCTTCATCAGGCGGTCTGAGGTTCAGGTGGTTCTGGCAGGGTGACGAAACACCTTCCTCATGGTTGCTCCAAATCTGAGCAAATCTCTGACCTACATTCCCAATGTGCAATGGCCAGGGCAGGGCTCGTCCAGTCAGAAGAGGGATAATGGAGTCACCTTGCTGTGCTCCAAAGGGAACCAGGACAGCTGGAGTTCAAATACTGACAAGAATAGGACAAGGAAACTGTGGCAAGAATCCAGGTCACCATCGAGTCTCCCTGGGGTCAGAAGATGGACTGGCTCTGCAGAGTGACCAACAGCTTCACCCGAGCAATTTTGGCTTCCTCCCTGTAATAGTTGGCACACATTGACCTGGAGGTCATGTCTCTCCAGGCTCTGTGTGGAAATTTACTCACTGTGCTGGCCCTGATGCCCCGCTGGTTCCATGTTGGCTCAATCATACTGTGATGAGACTCCTCGACAAGGATGGGTTGGACCCAATTGCTGGGGTATTGAGACACAGCATCAGACTGGATCTGAGCACAGAACGAACACTAGACGATATCACCAGTAGGCTTATAATTGAGCACCATATCCCATTTCAAGTGATCCTTAAATACTCGATACTTGGCCAAAACATGATTACCAATTAGACCATCCTGAACCTATTCGTACTCTGGGGAGTTAGAGCATCTAAATTCTGGAAGCTGGTGCGGTTTGGAGCCTCTCCTAACAGGAAGGACCTGATACAGGCATACAAAATTATGAAGGCATAGATAGGGTAGATGGTAAGGAGCATTTGTCTGGTGTCAAAAATAAGAGGGCATAGCTTTAGAGTAATAAGTAAGGGGTTTAGAGATGTTCTAACAAAGACTTTTTCATTCAGAAAAAGGCTGGAATGTGGAACTGCCTGACACAGGCTCTCACAATATTTACGATTCAGATAGCTGAGCACAAGGGAAGAGTAGATTAATGGACTAAGTAGCAATAAATGCAGCGATAGATTTGGAGCTCTAGAAATGCAGCGATAGATTTGGAGCACTAGAAACGCAGTGATAGATTTGGAGCGCCAGAAATGCAGCGATAGATTTGGAGTGACAGAAATGCAGCGATAGATTTGGAGTGACAGAAATGCAGTGATAGATTTAGAGCTCTAGAAATGCAGCGTTAGATTTGGAGCAATAGAAATGCAGTGATAGATTTGGAGTGACAGAAATGCAGTGATAGATTTGGAATTCTAGAAATGCAGCGATAGATTTGGAGCAATAGAAATGCAGTGATAGATTTGGAGTGACAGAAATGCAGTGATAGATTTGGAGCGATAGAAATGCAGCGATAGATTTGGAGCGATAAAAATGCAGCGATAGATTTGGAGCGACAGAAATGCAGCGATAGATTTGGAGCGATAGAAATGCAGCGATAGATTTGGAGCGATAGAGATGCAGCGATAGATTTGGAGCGATAGAGATGCAGCGATAGATTTGGAGCGATAGAGATGCAGTGATAGATTTGGAGTGACAGAAATGCAGCGATAGATTTGGAGTGATAGAAATGCAGTGATAGATTTGGAGCGATAGAAATGCAGTGATAGATTTGGAGTGACAGAAATGCAGCGATAGATTTGGAGTGATAGAAATGCAGTGATAGATTTGGAACGATAGAAATGCAGCGATAGATTTGGAGCGATAAAAATGCAGTGATAGATTTGGAGTGACAGAAATGCAGTGATAGATTTGGAATGACAGAAATGCAGCGATAGATTTGGAGTGACAGAAATGCAGCGATAGATTTGGAGTGATAGAAATGCAGCGATAGATTTGGAATGATAGAAATGCAGTGATAGATTTGGAGTGACAGAAATGCAGCGATAGATTTGGAGTGATAGAAATGCAGCGATAGATTTGGAGTGATAGAAATACAGTGATAGATTTGGAGCGATAGAAATGCAGCGATAGATTTGGAGCGATAAAAATGCAGTGATAGATTTGGAGTGACAGAAATGCAGCGATAGATTTGGAGTGACAGAAATGCAGCGATAGATTTGGAGTGACAGAAATGCAGTGATAGATTTGGAAGGATAGAAATGCAGTGATAGATTTGGAGCGATAGAAATGCAGTGATAGATTTGGAGCGATAGAGATGCAGCGATAGATTTGGAATGACAGAAATGCATGGATAGATTTGGAGCGATAGAAATGCAGTGATAGATTTGGAAGGATAGAAATGCAGTGATAGATTTGGAGCGATAGAAATGCAGTGATAGATTTGGAGCGATAGAGATGCAGCGATAGATTTGGAGCAATAGAGATGCAGCGATAGATTTGGAATGACAGAAATGCATGGATAGATTTGGAGCGATAGAAATGCAGTGATAGATTTGGAGCGATAGAAATGCAGTGATAGATTTGGAGTGACAGAAATGCAGTGATAGATTTGGAATGATAGAAATGCAGTGATAGATTTGGAGCGATAGAGTGCAGTGATAGATTTGGAGCGATAGAAATGCAGCGATAGATTTGGAGTGATAGAAAACCAGCGATAGATTTGGAGCGATAGAGATGCAGCGATAGATTTGGAGCAATAGAGATGCAGCGATAGATTTGGAATGACAGAAATGCATGGATAGATTTGGAGCGATAGAAATGCAGTGATAGATTTGGAGCGATAGAAATGCAGTGATAGATTTGGAGTGACAGAAATGCAGTGATAGATTTGGAGCGATAGAAATGCAGTGATAGATTTGGAATGATAGAAATGCAGTGATAGATTTGGAGCGATAGAAATGCAGTGATAGATTTGGAGCGATAGAAATGCAGCGATAGATTTGGAGCGATAGAGATGCAGTGATAGATTTGGAGTGACTGAAATGCAGTGATAGATTTGGAGTGACAGAAATGCAGCGATAGATTTGGAGTGATAGAAAACCAGCGATAGATTTGGAGTGATAGAAATGCAGTGATAAGATTTGGAATGATAGAAATGCAGTGATAGATTTGGAGCGATAGAATGCAGTGATAGATTTGGAGCGATAGAGATGCAGCGATAGATTTGGAGTGATAGAGATGCAGCGATAGATTTGGAGCGATAGAAATGCTGTGATAGATTTGGAGCGATAGAAATGCAGTGATAGATTTGGAGTGACAAAAAATGAAGTGATAGATTTGGAGCGATAGAAATGCAGCGATAGATTTGGAGCGATAAAAATGCAGTGATAGATTTGGAGTGACAGAAATGCAGCGATAGATTTGGAGCAATAGAAATGCAGTGATAGATTTGGAGTGACAGAAATGCAGTGATAGATTTGGAGTGACAGGAATGCAGTGATAGATTTGGAGCGACAGAAATGCAGCGATAGATTTGGAGCGATAAAAATGCAGTGATAGATTTGGAGTGACAGAAATGCAGCGATAGATTTGGAGTGACAGAAATGCAGCAATAGATTTGGAGTGATAGAAATGCAGCGATAGATTTGGAGTGATAGAAATGCAGTGATAGATTTGGAAGGATAGAAATGCAGTGATAGATTTGGAGTGACAGGAATGCAGTGATAGATTTGGAGCGAAAGAAATGCAGCGATAGATTTGGAGCGATAAAAATGCAGTGATAGATTTGGAGTGACAGAAATGCAGCGATAGATTTGGAGTGACAGAAATGCAGTGATAGATTTGGAGTGATAGAAATGCAGCGATAGATTTGGAGTGATAGAAATGCAGTGATAGATTTGGAAGGATAGAAATGCAGTGATAGATTTGGAGCGATAGAAATGCAGCGATAGATTTGGAGTGATAGAAAACCAGCGATAGATTTGGAGCGATAGAGATGCAGCGATAGATTTGGAGCAATAGAGATGCAGCGATAGATTTGGAATGACAGAAATGCATGGATAGATTTGGAGCGATAGAAATGCAGTGATAGATTTGGAGCGATAGAGATGCAGCGATAGATTTGGAGCAATAGAGATGCAGCGATAGATTTGGAATGACAGAAATGCATGGATAGATTTGGAGCGATAGAAATGCAGTGATAGATTTGGAGTGACAGAAATGCAGTGATAGATTTGGAGCGATAGAAATGCAGTGATAGATTTGGAATGATAGAAATGCAGTGATAGATTTGGAGCGATAGAAATGCGATAGAAATGCAGTGATAGATTTGGAGCGATAGAAATGCAGTGATAGATTTGGAGGATAGAAATGCAGTGATAGATTTGGAGCGATAGAAATGCAGTGATAGATTTGGAGCGATAGAGATGCAGCGATAGATTTGGAGCAATAGAGATGCAGCGATAGATTTGGAATGACAGAAATGCATGGATAGATTTGGAGCGATAGAAATGCAGTGATAGATTTGGAGCGATAGAAATGCAGTGATAGATTTGGAGTGACAGAAATGCAGTGATAGATTTGGAGGATGAAATGCAGTGATAGATTTGGAGCGATAGAAATGCAGTGATAGATTTGGAGCGATGAGATGCAGCGATAGATTAGCAATAGAGATGCAGCGATAGATTTGGATGACAGAAATGCATGGATAGATTTGGAGCGATAGAAATGCAGTGATAGATTTGGAGCGATAGAGATGCAGCGATAGATTTGGAGCAATAGAGATGCAGCGATAGATTTGGAATAGAAATGCAGCGATAGATTTGGAGCGATAGAGATGCAGTGATAGATTTGGAGTGACTGAAATGCAGTGATAGATTTGGAGCGATAGAAATGCAGTGATAGATTTGGAGTGACAGAAATGCAGTGATAGATTTGGAGCGATAGAAATGCAGTGATAGATTTGGAGCGATAGAAATGCAGCGATAGATTTGGAGCGATAGAGATGCAGTGATAGATTTGGAGTGACTGAAATGCAGTGATAGATTTGGAGTGACAGAAATGCAGCGATAGATTTGGAGTGATAGAAAACCAGCGATAGATTTGGAGTGATAGAAATGCAGTGATAAGATTTGGAATGATAGAAATGCAGTGATAGATTTGGAGCGATAGAATGCAGTGATAGATTTGGAGCGATAGAGATGCAGCGATAGATTTGGAGTGATAGAGATGCAGCGATAGATTTGGAGCGATAGAAATGCTGTGATAGATTTGGAGCGATAGAAATGCAGTGATAGATTTGGAGTGACAAAAAATGAAGTGATAGATTTGGAGCGATAGAAATGCAGCGATAGATTTGGAGCGATAAAAATGCAGTGATAGATTTGGAGTGACAGAAATGCAGTGATAGATTTGGAATGACAGAAATGCAGCGATAGATTTGGAGTGATAGAAATGCAGTGATAGATTTGGAATTCTAGAAATGCAGCGATAGATTTGGAGCAATAGAAATGCAGTGATAGATTTGGAGTGACAGAAATGCAGTGATAGATTTGGAGTGACAGGAATGCAGTGATAGATTTGGAGCGATAGAAATGCAGCGATAGATTTGGAGCGATAAAAATGCAGTGATAGATTTGGAGTGACAGAAATGCAGTGATAGATTTGGAATGACAGAAATGCAGCGATAGATTTGGAGTGATAGAAATGCAGTGATAGATTTGGAGTGACAGAAATGCAGTGATAGATTTGGAGTGACAGGAATGCAGTGATAGATTTGGAGCGATAGAAATGCAGCGATAGATTTGGAGTGACAGAAATGCAGTGATAGATTTGGAGTGATAGAAATGCAGCGATAGATTTGGAGCGATAGAAATGCAGCGATAGATTTGGAGCGATAGAGATGCAGCGATAGATTTGGAGTGATAGAAATGCAGCGATAGATTTGGAATGATAGAAATGCAGTGATAGATTTGGAGCGATAGAAATGCAGTGATAGATTTGGAGCGATAGAAATGCAGTGATAGATTTGGAGCGATAGAGATGCAGCGATAGATTTGGAATGACAGAAATGCAGCGATAGATTTGGAATGACAGAAATGCATGGATAGATTTGGAGCGATAGAAATGCAGTGATAGATTTGGAGTGACAGAAATGCAGTGATAGATTTGGAGCGATAGAAATGCAGCGATAGATTTGGAGCGATAAAAATGCAGTGATAGATTTGGAGTGACAGAAATGCAGCGATAGATTTGGAGTGATAGAAAACCAGCAATAGATTTTGGAGCGATAGAGATGCAGTGATAGATTTGGATGATAGAAATGCAGTGATAGATTTGGGAGCGATAGAAATGCAGTGATAGATTTGGAGCGATAGAAATGCAGTGATAGATTTGGAGTGATAGAAATGCAGTGATAGATTTGGAGCGATAGAAATGCAGTGATAGATTTGAGCGATGATAGAAATGCAGTGATAGATTTGGATGATAGAAATGCAGTGATAGATTTGGAGCGATAGAAATGCAGCGATAGATTTGGAGCGATAGAAATGCAGTGATAGATTTGGAGTGACAGAAATGCAGTGATAGATTTGGAATGACAGAAATGCAGCGATAGATTTGGAGTGATAGAAATGCAGTGATAGATTTGGAATTCTAGAAATGCAGCGATAGATTTGGAGCAATAGAAATGCAGTGATAGATTTGGAGTGACAGAAATGCAGTGATAGATTTG